>NC_083289.1:37913318-38240926 GCF_963506605.1 Zootoca vivipara | reverse complement strand
GGGTAGAACATGGTACACATAATAAAGTGAATTACTTATAAGAGATAAACAACCCAAGAAAAACACACTACAAACAGAGTAGCCAGAAAGGACCAACCAAATAGAAAAGGAGTACCTTGCAGGCACCTCTAGAGGCCGACATAGTGTATGGGTGTGTGGCAAAAAGGATCCTCCTACTTACTGCAGGGCTGGGGGATCTGTGGCCCTCCAGATATTGCTGGACTCCAGCTCCCATGATCTTTGACTATACAGTACTAGCTGGGGCTGATGGGAGTTTGGAGTCCAACATGATCTGCGGGGCTAAAGGTTCTCCATCTCAACCGTACAGAATTACACTTTTAAAGAGTTGTGATGTGGTTTGCTGACCACTGGACTAGATGAACTTTAAGGTCTCCCCCCCTCCAACTGTACAATTCTATAATTCTTGTACTGACTCACTGCCTCTCGGCCAAGCACCCAATAAATGCCTAGTAAGTTGGGGGCGGGTCGGGTCAATGAGACCAGTGTCCAACTTTACCCAGCGTCCTTTGCGAGAACTCCCAGCAGCCACTGGGAGGGGTCCCGCCAGCAACTGGCCAACGGTCCGCTAGTGGCCTCAGAAGTTCTTTCTCAACCGAGCTGTAGGCCGCAGGCTGGGCTTACCTCGCACCCCCCCCCATACATACACATACGCCCCGTTCTCCTCAGCCGCGAACACCCGCCATGGCCTACCTCAGCCGTCCAGCCACAGAGCCGCTCCCCTCCTCCTCCTCTCCCGGCCCCTCAGAAGCAAGCGAGCGAGCGCGCCTCCCTCCGCTCCACATCAGCAGGCGCCGCACCCCGGCCTCCTTCCCACAGGCGAGATATAAACAATCCACGCTGCGCGCGCCCACCTCGGCCGCGCCCATTGGCGGCTCGGCTCGGCTCCCTCCCCTCCCTCCACGTCCGTTTCCTACCTGCGTCACTCCTCCTCTTGCTCCTCCCGCCCCCAACGAAAGGGAGAGGGCGGGGGAACGGCATCATCTTCCTGTCTTCTGATTGGACGCTTCCCTTGCTCAGCGCCCGGCATAGCGCTCAAGTCGCACGCGCAGTAAGTCCGGCGTGATGACGCCAGGGACCCTTTTCCATCTCTCTCATAGGCTTAAGGGGGGCAAACCCAGTTCCTCCCTCTTGAACAAGGCGGTGGAGATTTTCTGAATCAATTAAAAAAAAGAGAGAGAAGGCGGTCTCCGAGATATAATTGGCAGAGAAGGAAGAGGAGTGCTGCCTCATAGGACGTGAGGCAGCCGAAGAGTCCCTGGTGACCTTCTATTGGTTAAAGTTTACGTCACTCAGTCTTGGACGGAACAAAGGCGGGCAACGTGGTCCCCCAGCTGCCGCTTCATTGGTCAAGATTGATGTCACTCGAGAGAGGACGGGCAAAGCAACTCCCAGTTGTCTGTTCATTCGTCAAGGTACATGTCAATCACCTGACGAAGTCGGAAGTGGTGAGGAATTGCTGAAGCAACATGGAGGAAGCCACAGAGGGTGAGTGATTGATGGGCTTTTAAGGCATAGTCGTTGGGGAAGGTGATTGGATGTTAACTAGGCTTCTTGTACTTTTTGACATCTGTGGAGAAGCAGATGTTCAACAACAATGGGATAAACTGCGCTTGTCAGATGACTATCTGCTGTTAAACCACAGGAACTTTTCCCAAAGAAATAAGAGCAATGATGTTAAACCTGCCCTCCAGACGTTGCAGAGTTACAGCTTTCTTCCTTAGTTGAGGCTAATGACAGTTGTGCTGGTGCAAAATAGAGAGGGGTGGGGGATGTGCTAAGATCCAAGTTTGGAGCAAGTGCTCTTCAATGAGAAAACCCCAGCAGAGGTTTAAAGCCACTAAATATACAGCAAAGTAAAGCAGGGAAATACAGGTTGTTAGATCTTTAAAATATGTGGCGAAACCCAGCCAGATGGGCAGGATATAAATAAATTATTGTTATTGTTATGTCCCTCCAAGTGAGTTCTAAAATGTCCCCTTTAAAAGTTTCTTGCTAAAGTTTCCCTCTTACCCCAGCATCAGAAGAAGACTACATGTTTGGTCAGTTTTTTAAAAACTCTTCAAAGATCAGGTTCATGTGCATTTCTATACATCAGTCAGAAAAGTTGCACAGGCAATACAACTTAGCTTAGTTACAAAGTGGTGAAAGTTCCAGCTCAAACCTCTTCACATGCTGAGCTTCTCAGGTAGACTGTGTACAACAAGAGGCTTTATTACCTATTTTCCCAAGGCGGGCGGAAGGAAGCCTGGCAGGACAGCTTACTCTACCACTGATCAAAGTTGCCACTGTGCATTTTCCTCGTTTCAGAGCCACATATAAAATGAAGAGTTAAGGTTCATATTCAATTTCCTGTTGATTTGGTGTGTGAGAAACAGTTGGCCCTCCAGACGTTGCTGAACTTCCAACTCACATCAGCCCCAGCAAGCATAGCCAATGACCATGGATGATGGGAGTTGTAGTTCAGCAACATCTGGAGAGGCTCTCTGCTTCCCCATCTCTCCTTTCCCCAGAGTTTTTGCAGCCCTGCTAGCACAGTTGCTTCAACCATCTTTCCATCAACACTGCACTCACAATCTCCTTTATCATTTTGCTTGTTCAGGCACAATATTCAAGTTGGCCTGTGTTTCACCTATTTATTTCTGAAGGTGCCTTTATAACTGAGCACTAGGTTGTTAACTTGCCTTGTTCTCAGCTGGTAATTGCCATGACGAGATTGACATTGAGTACTACCATGTGGCAGGTCAGATCACTTGGATTTTAAGAGCTCCCCCGTGTCTCATTATTTGACTGCATCTGTATGTGTTTACTAAGAACAATGCACATATATCCAGCAAAGTTATGTGATATAGTTAATTTCTTACTGCCATGTTTTCCACGCCAAATTTTACTGCATAATTAATACCAATACACTTGGCATTGAAAACTGAACACTAATACTGTTGTTGTTGTTTAGTCGTTTAGTTGTGTCCGACTCTTCGTGACCCCATGGATACTAGATTGGACTAATTTGCTTTTTGGTGACTGTCCCAAAGCACATATACCAGTGGTTAGGAACCTAAGGCCTCCAGAGGTTGGTGCACTCCCAACTCCCACCAGCCCTCACCAAAATGACTGATGGTTAGGGATGATGGGGGGGCCAAAGTTTCCCCAACCTGACATATACTTCACATGCGCTAAAATTAATCTGAACAATGTTCAATGCTTGAAACTGTAAGTCCTTAATTCAGTAAGTGCATGCTATTGAAATGTCATGTCTTAAAACATTTAAAGTATCCAATAAAAATTATTTACAAAAGGTTCTTGTATCAGGACGGGGGAAGGAGAGGCCAGTGTCCAGTTGTATACAGCAGAGGAAGGTGTGCTCTGCAGAAGTGTGGGGGGGTGGGGGGAGAAGTGCAGGGTGGGGGAGGGGGCGAGCAGAACCCCCCCCCAATATTTTGTTCAAGTTAGCACCTATGAATGCAAGATTTGAATGTTGGCAGAAGGACTTGCATTTGGTGTGCAGTGTTTTTCAGAAGCTTAGGCCTTGCATTGTGCACTGTGGAGGGACAAATAGGGATCTGCCCTGCCAAACTCTGTCTGCTGTCAAACAGCCCACAGTACCCCTGCCTTCTTACATGTAACCAGCCCAGGTGGACAGCACTGCTAGTCAGCTTCTTCAGCCTTGATCTCCATGTTGCTATTGTAGAACTCAGTAGGGAGGAGGATGGGGACCAAAGAGGAATTAGTTCAGGCATCCCCAAACTGCGGCCCTCCAGATGTTTTGGCCTACAACTCCCATGATCCCTAGCTAACAGGACCAGTGGTTGGGGAAGATGGGAATTGTAGTCCAAAACATCTGGAAGGCCGAAGTTTGGGGATGCCTGAATTAGTTGATCCTGCCTGTCATTGTTTTATTCTATTATTCTGTTAAATGCAGGGCACAGTATTCCAAGTCAGTTCAGTTTAGGACATTGTGGTATATGATATGAGAAATGGACATTAGATAACAAATAAGTTGAGAGATTGGGGGGGGGGATAAATCAATAAAACCCAACTTAATTAAAACCCAACAAATAACATACTATGAAAACTATCATTATTTCAGTTTCCACTTTTGGTTTTTATAACTATTAGTCATAATGAAATAAAGCATATAGAAATAAAATTTAAATAATCAAGCTTTCCCAGTAGACTTTTTACATTTACTATATAAAATTATCCCTGCAACGGGGTGAGCTCCCGTTGTTCGGTCCCAGCTCCTGCCCACCTAGCAGTTCGAAAGCACATCAAAGTGCAAGTAGATAAATAGGGACCGCTCCGGCGGGAAGGTAAATGGCATTTCCGTGCGCTGTTGTGGTTCACTAGAAGCAGCTTTGTCATGCTGGCCACATGACCCGGAAGCTGTCTGCGGACAAACGCCGGCTCCCTCGGCCTATGGAGCGAGATGAGCGCCAGAACCCCACAGTCGGACACGACTGGACCTGATGGTCAGGGGCCCCTTTACCTTTTATAAAACAGGTAGCAACTGTTTATTCCTTTCGAAAAGGGGGGGGTATTAACACACTAGCCATTTGATAATACCGTATTTTTTAAATCATATGGTTAAGTGTAACAGTGACCAACAGTACAATTCTATGCATATTTATTCAGATGTTTTATGGTGTTCATTGATGCTCGCTTCCACGAAAGTGTACGTAGGACTTGCAGTCTAAGAGCCTCAGGGATGAATGAGGAAGTTCCTGTTTCCATCCTTATCTGCCATGAACTCTCTAGGTTGTAAAATAAAAAAATTCCTTCAGTAGCACCTTAAAGACCAACTAAGTTTATATTTTGGTATGAGTTTATATTTTGGTAAGTTTATATTTTTGGTACTTCTTTGAAGAAGTGTGCATGCACACGAAAGCTCATACCAAAATATAAACTTAGTTGGTCTTTAAGGTGCTACTGAAGGAATTTTTTTTATTTTGCGTCGACTCAGACCAACACGGCTACCTACCTGTAACTAACTCTCTAGGTTGTCTTAGGCAAGCTACTCTCTCATTGTCTTTGCATCCGCAATAAGGGGATAATACTTGCCTAAGTTCCAAGACTGAAGGATTATTGAAATTCTGTATATATTATATATCACTCTTATCATCATTACATAAAGTTAAGAGAATTAAAGTGTAAAAATGACTTATTTTTGTGTGGAACGACTCAATTTTACAGATATATTCTCCTAATTGATTGGAGTGTTAAGTCTCTGACTTGGGAGATTCATGTTCAGCTATAAACGTTACTCGATAAATCTTGACCAGTCAATGTCTTTCAGCCTAACCTACTTCACAAAGCTGTTGTGAGGGGAGAAGTCTATTATAGATAATAGATGTGACAAGACAGCTATGTTTGAGGTGGAAGCACAGGCCAGAGAGGTGATTAATAGCTGGAGTTTTGTAACTGAGGGATTAAGAATTTCAAATTTATAGAGTTAATCAATACATTATTTGACAAAAGAAAGGAAGGTGACATTAGTACGTGAGTAGTTCAAGAATGGACCTATAATTACCGGTATATTGTCCTTTTAATTACCCACTCATAATTATCTTGTCCCTTTAATTACCTGCACATTATTTATTTACTGGTGCATTGTACAAATATTTATTGACATCCTTATATTACTAATATAAGTAACCATAAGAATAAGCCTTAGATTGTGGGTTGTATCCAACTAAGTCCTACTCAAAGTAGACCCAACAAAAGTGAATGAATGGTCATGGCCATTCATTTCAGTGGTCTACTCTGAGTAGGGCTAGCATTGGCTACAACCCTATTTATTTTATTTTAAAAAGTATTTCTATACCATCATATCATAAGATATCAAGGCACTGTACACTGTTAAAACATCATTTAAAGAAATAAAAATACTGTGTGTGCTCATTTTAAACCATGATGATAGATTTATAACGAACACTGTATTATATACAAATAACAATATAAGTTGTGTAATATTTTTGTGTGTGTGTTTGTTTAAAGATATAGGGATCATGTTTCCCACCATCGCTCCTTAAAGGAAAAATGGGATAAAAATTAGATAGAGGGATGCAATCTTAATTTTGTAGCTTGGGCAAACTGATCTTTGCTACTCAATTACTACCACAGCCACGTTCCCTCTTTCTTGTCTTTTCACCAATAAGAAAGCTAAATGCCATCCAGAACACTCTCTCTGTGAATGACAACTGACAAGCAAGCTTCTAATATTCAACATGACCTCATGCCTTTCTCAATAAATATTAATATTTTAATATTAATAGCCATTTTAGCAGTAGGAAAGGGGAAAAGATCACCCCAGTGTTACCTTTTGTGGACTTCCTAATGACATCTGCCAAGGTCATGGTTGGCTCCATCTCCAAGGAATCTTGTTGCTTCGATTGATTTTGATCCCCCACAGGCTGCCAAGAATTCTCTTCCTCAGTATCCATCTTTGAATATCCTTTTAAATGTCCGAAATTCTCTGCTGAGGAGATAAGTGTCTTCTGCTTCTGATACGGTTGGGGAACTTAAGCCTTATTAAGATGTTCCTTCAGTCTAGCTGTGTGAGAGGGTGCAGGAAATTCCTGGGTGACTCAAGTTGTCCATCCTTATTCACCTTTTTGCCTCCCGAGTCTATGATCACTTAATGGCTGTGTTTACATTTTACAATGGGAGACATCCTGGATGGCTTTGTTACTACAGGAGCCAGTGACTGAGGTGTCCTGGAATTCTAATCGCTATGGAATTTGGCTGCCAACTGTCATAAGCCAAAATGCCACAACTAGCTAGTGCAAGTGGAGGTCTGAATTGAGAGAATTGCTAATACAAATGAGAGGGGGGAATGTGTTGGGTGCTTTGATGAATTTGTAATTCATAACAGATTTTGGCTTCAAATATTGTGGGAACCTACGGTATACGTTAAATACTTAATTGAGGGAGAAACTAAAAAGGTGGCTTTTGTGGCAATGTATGCAGTTGACGCTGTGGTATAAACCACTGAGCCTTGGGTTGCCGATCAGGTCGGCAGTTTGAATCCCCACGACAGGGTGAGCTCCTGTTGGCTCGTTGCTCGGTCCCAGCTCCTGCCAACCTAGCAGTTCGAAAGCACGTCAAGTGCAAGTAGATAAATAGGTACTGCTCCGGCGGGAAGGTAAATGGCGTTTCCGTGCGCTGCTCTGGTTCGCCAGAAGCAGCTTAGTCATGCTTGCCACATGACCCGGAAGCTGTCTGCGGACAAATGCCAGCTCCCTTGGCCAGTAAAGCGAGATGAGCGCCGCAACCCCAGAGTCATCCGCGACTGGACTTAACAGTCAGGGGTCCCTTTACTTTTTTATGCAGTTTCATACATTGAAATCTTACTTTGAAGTAATGTCCATTGAAATCAGAATAGGTTTAAGATTGTTTATTGTCTTGTTCTTTTTTTTAACCTACTTTTGTTGTTCTTAAATATCCACATTTTTTATTTTTAAAGCAACCTGCAGTGTTCATTTCCAAGCATTTTATAGAGAAACCATGTTGGTTTTAATGTATCAAGGTGTGGGTTGTTTGCTTGGCTGTAAGTCGCTTTGGGCTGTCTTGGGAAAGGCTAAGCAACTAACAAATTTAACAGATAGTAAATACATGACCACAGAGCTCACTCTGTCCTCAATCGGCTGTATTGCATATTTCTCCCACTTTAGGGTTTCCAAATATACATACATAGTACTTTTGCAAACTTCGGTTCCCCCGCACCCTCATCCCTTACCTGCCAAATACTGTACCATCCTTTTGTGCCTGACAGATGCCATTTTGTGCACATAACCAACCTCACTTGCAACCAGAACATTGGAAATCAGACGGAATGATAACCGTTTTCTCACCCTGGTACTCTTGTCCCTTACAGATGGAGGTAACCTGGCTGGGGTCCAGCACATTGTCGTGGTGCTATCGGGGAAGGGGGGCGTAGGGAAGAGCACCATCTCAACAGAGCTGGCTTTGGCTCTGCATCACACTGGGAAAAAGGTATGTACCATGTGGTATAGTGGTTAGAGCACTGGATTGTTATTCATTTCGTTTCTATTCGCTTTATAGTTTTTTTTGGGGGGGGGCCTTAAAGTGGTTTACACCCTACATTAAAACATCAAATAAAACAATCCAGAATCAAACATCAATGAAGAAAGTCAAGTATGCATTCAAAGCAACATAGTTAAGAGGAAACTAAAATATTATCTTAAAGATTTCAAAATAAAACTTTACAAAGGAGGTCAACTACAGTGGGACTTTGACTTACGAGCTATTCGACATCCGACGTTTTCAAGTTATGAGCGGAAAAAGTGGCCGCACGCTTCCGATTTTCCCGACATCTGAACGGAAAACCCGTTCGCGGCTAGATGCGGTTTCCTCGACTTACGAGTTTTTAGATGCGATTTCCTTGACTTACGAATTTTTTTGTTTCCAATGCATTCCTATGGGAAACTCTACTTACGAAGTTTCCGACCTACGAATGTGCATTCGGAATGGATTAAATTTGTGAGTCAAGGTCCCGCTGTACAAGGATGCACATTTAAAGCAGCAAAGTGAACAATGACAAAGTTTTCTTAAACGTTTCAAAAGAAAACATTACTAAAGGAAGTCAAATATAGAATGCACATTTAAAACAGCGTAATCAAAAAGAGAATAAAATATTATCATAAGCATAGAACATGTCTGTTGCTGTTGCTGCCAGCCTCAGCTTTTGCAGCTGGAATCAGGCAAACAAATCAGGCAAACAAATCTAGGCAAGTATGCCTTAATTTAATATTACGTACTCATCTCTTGTTGTTGTTTTTTCAATACTCAGAAGTATTTGAAACAATATTTGGGGACAGGAGGAATCTATAACAGTGCGGTTAATGTGGTCTAAAAGTTGTAGTCTAGCAAAGCTGGAGCTTTACACGCAAATTGGTTTTAGGTTTGGGTTTTAGGTTTCCCCCCCAGAATAACTAGAAATATCTAAGAACATGACCACTCGGCAGTATATGCCTGTGTACATTGTTTACATCTCAAGAAGCAAAAAACTAAGGCCCTCAAAACTGTAACGTTAATTGGAGCTTGTTCCCACCCCCCAGGCCAAGAAATTAAATTAGCTGTATTTTCTGGGGTGCAGGGAGTTAATTACACCATTGAAATGACTCAGTGTTACTAGTATTTTATCCACTCCTTATGTTGCATGTTTGAAGGGAAGTGGGAGAGCCCATGGAGTATGGGGTCAGGGAGTTGGAAGACAGAAGAGAATTAGAGTTGGTAAATGGAAACTTTGGTTGGAGGAAGAGGGACAAAGGGGATTAACTGTGTGGGATTGGGTTTAGAGCAGGCATCCCCAAACTTCGGCCCTCCAGGTGTTTTGGCCTACAACTCCCATGATCCCTAGCTAACAGGACCAGTGGTCAGGGAAGATGGGAATTGTAGTCCAAAACATCTGGAGGGCCGAAGTTTGGGGATGCCTGGTTTAGAGTTTCAGGTTCTCCCCTTCATGGGGTCCCCATTACGTGAGGGGTATGGGCCAGACTGTGCTCTTTGACCCTCCCCTTCTATTGAGTTCCCAATGGCCCACCTCTTCATTCTTCCAGGTGTTTAGGCAATGGGGGGGGAGCTTCAGGGGGAGTCTGCTGTACTCCTGTCAGCTCCCTGGGTGGGCCGTTGGGAACTGGTTGAAGTCAGAGGCCCCAGCGAGCACGTCCTTCCATGTGCGACAGGAAATGAGTGGACAGGGCTGTGTTCTCATTCATTGCAGACTTTGGGTCACCGCGCACTGGTTTTCATGGGTCCTCAAATAAACACTAGGCACAACAACAAGAATCCACCGACAGCATATGAATCAATCTGGTTAACCTGATCCAAACAAAACCCACGCACACACACACCCCACTCACACACAAAATCATATCTCACTACAGCCAACCAAAGACAAGCAGTCACACCCTAGGCCACCCCCAACCTCTCTCACTACCAAGGAAATACAACAAGCAAACAGTAAGAGAACCCACACAAGTGACGCTGACACAAAACCCCACATATACACTAAGTAGAAGAATAGAAGCATTACCACCCAACCCCACTCACCATTCCCCCCATCTCCCCCTTTTCCCCTCTTTTCTTTTCTTCCTAACCTAACACTTTATGTATCACTACTGCCTCACAACAAATGAAACTGATCTGTAGAAAACGCAACTTGAAAAAAAGAGACAATGCACGTATTTTTGTAAACTAAGAAATCTTTAATACAAATATATATTTTTAAAACACCACCACTGGGCAATTTCACTGGGTAAATTGTTGCTGAAATCCACACTTAAAATGATTTGAACACCAGCTCCGATACCAAACACCTACGCAGTGCTGTTAGCACGGTAAGACAGCAACACTGTTTAACATTAATTTTTACACACACACCCAAAGGAGGTAAGCATTTAAATTTACTGTATGTGCCTGGGTGCTCCATAGGGAGAGTCACCTGGAGGGGAAAAAGTTAATTATATCCCTGAAACTGCCTACAAAACCTTACAGGTTTGTATCCATTCATTATGTTACTAATGAATGTTTACGAAACTGTGTTTTTTAGATATGGAAGTGGAAAAATCTAGCAGTGGGATAAAATTCCATGATGGAAAATTTTTGCCTCCATCACGTTGCTGATTGGTAGTGCTCTTTCTTCCCTCCCCTCCCTGTCTGACTTGCTCCCTCCCCAGAGGCCCATGTGGCTTGACCGTGGCATGGCCTGCTTGGAAATGAATTTCCCCAGGACTATCCGGGGAGATAGGAGGCTAAGGAGAGAGTCCATGGTGAGGACAGGTAAGGCCTCCATGTGGGACTGTAACCCAGTGAAACATCAGAGGTTCAGTCCATGGGTAATCCCAGGTTCAAATCCCCTCCCCATGGTCTCATTTGAGAAAGAGCTCAGAAGAGATGGAGCCGAACCCTTGAGAAAAAGGTTGCAACGTTTGGCGATGTGACATAATAGTTGCAGGTTTGATCCCCATATGGGACAGCTGCATTGCAGGGGATTGGGCTAGATCAGGCATCCCCAAACTTTGGCCCTCCAGATGTTTTGGACTATAATTCCCATCTTCCCTGACCACTGGTCCTGTTATCTAGGGATCATGGGAGTTGTAGGCCAAAACATCTGGAGGGCCGCAGTTTGGGGATGCCTGGGCTAGATGATCCACAGGGTCCCTTCCAACTCCACAATTCTATGACTATGATGTGTATGAAATCATGCATCACATAGAAAAGTGAATAGGGAAACATTTTTCTCCCTCATGACACTAGAACCAGATGTTCCCCTTCCCCAGCCCTTAGTGCGCTGCCCATTCATGGACCGCTTTGTCATGGATGCCTAGAAGGCTGTTGACCCATCAGAAATGGAGGAGGCTCAACGGGAATGGGAGGTAGGAGGGGTTTCTGGTGATCAGCTGACTAATGAGCTGCTTCCAGCAAGCGCCATTTCCTGGTTTTGTAGGCATGCTGGCCACATGACCTGGAAGCTGTCTGCGGACAAACGCCGGCTCCCTCGGCCTATAGAGCGAGATGAGCGCCGCAACCCGAGTCAGACACGACTGGACCTGATGGTCAGGGGCACCTTTACCTTTACCTTTTACATATGGCTGTACTGATCTGAGCTGATCTGCACATCTTGAATGCCAGAGTAGGTAACACACACACACACACACACACACACACACACACACACACCAGCCTGGGGACCTAATCCAGCCTCCCCTCCCTACCCAAAAAGCAAACATTTTAGTCCTCCAAGACCACACCAATTTTCGCAGGGAGCAAGGGTAGGGGGGTTAAAGTATAGGTAAGAGTCATGAGGGAGGCACAGCAGTTTTCATCCCAGGCCAGCACCCTGATGTGGAGGCAAATCACCCCCTTCCTGGTCATCAGCGCTGCTATACTGAAGGACTTGGTTGCTTACCATTGCAGAATGGTACGGATAGAATTCAACTTTATCCCTTCCTGCAGTTTTCACCTACTTTTCCTCGGCCTGCTATGCCATGTCCAGAGAAAGGTTTTATATGCTGGGCTTGCAAGTTGCTTTTTTTTTTTACTGAACTGGGCCTCCCCATTTGTCTTCCAAATGCAGGTTGGGATCCTGGACGTAGACCTCTGTGGCCCCAGCATCCCGCGCATGCTCAATGTGCAGGACCGAGATGTTCACCAGTGCGACGGTGGCTGGGTGCCGGTCTTTGTCGACCAAGACAAAAGCATTGCCGTCATGTCCATTGGCTTCCTTCTGGAAAAGCCAGACGATGCCATAATATGGAGAGGACCAAAGAAAAATGGTATGGAAGATACAAATGTTTACTTACCCGCGTGCCCCTGTTAGTGATATTTGGCCTAAGCCAGTCGGTCTTGGGGACAACCACCTTTTGAACTCAGTTGCCTGGTGGTTTATTGTCTCCCCCACCCCCCCTGGGCAGCAAAGCAAGTGACCTATTTGCAAATGGGTAGCACATGCCCCTGTTTCCAAGTGTGTCGGCTACAATGAGTAAGAATCTCCTCCAGGGAACAGTGCTCCAAGTTAGCTCTTCGCACTCTGAACATGCCCTGGGAGATACAGTTCTGCCGTGTTGTTTCTCCTTCATGGCCTCTTGTTCCGTGTATCCAGCCGGCAGTTCCCAGCTCCTGCGGGAGGACAGAGGACTAGCACAGGGTCTACATGGGCGGCAAGTGACTTGGGTGAACCTAAAGGAATGTCACCATCGTCCTTCTGAATCCTTTTCAAAATCCCTGCATGGGGCCATGTGCTCAGAAAATACATGCTATTTAGTCCTCGCCTTTCTGCATGGCACCCCAGGGGCAGCTGGCAACCATAATCAAGAAACGGCGACAAACAAAATAAGAGCAGGGGAAAACAGTCAATTAGAAACAACAACAGCCACACAGCTGCCAATTTAAAACAAGTATCAACAAAGGAAACTTGATTAAATTGCAGGTCAGTTTTTTAAAAGGGATTGCCCTGTTAGTTCTCCGTTGCAAGGGAGTTCCAGAGTTTCAACACCTCCATTAAGAGGCCTTCTCTTGAGTCTCCTGTCCTGTGCAAACAAGCCTCTGATATCGGTGGGGCATAAACAAGCGCATCTTTGGAAGATCTTTAGATTTGGGCAAGTTTGTATGGACGGGGTTTGCAGATAGCAAGGTCATGTACAGCTGGTGGATTCACCGGAAGAAGTGAGCAGACGACATGGCGGGTTACGCTGTTTTCCTGTGACCTAAGACAGACTGGTCTTTGGCCACACCCCCATTACCTCCGCCCATTTCCTGTCTTCATCCAGGACAGAGGTGTGGGGGGGGGGCCTGCTCCTGTCACCTCGGGGTTATTGTGTGAATTGTGTCTGTGTGGGTCCTCCAACGCTAGTCCTACTTGGAGCAGAACCATTGAAATGAATGGACATGACTAACTCGGGTTCATTCATTTCAGTGGGGCTACTCTCAGTAGAACTTAGTTGGATGCAGTCCAATATATTTTCCCATTCTATACTTCTTTATAGCTTTGATCAAACAGTTTGTCTCCGATGTCGCCTGGGGAGAACTTGACTTCTTGATTGTGGATACACCCCCTGGCACATCCGATGAGCATATCTCCACCGTAGAATCCCTTCGGCCTTATAAGCCTCTTGGGGCAATTCTTGTTACAACACCGCAGGTACAGATGACTTCTCTCTTTTTCTCGTCTTTTAATTTCTTGGATTTTCCTGCAATTTTTAATTAAAAAGAAAATATTAATGCACCTGTACAAAAGTGACAAATAATAGGAACAAAGCAACTATAATAATAGCTACACACACACATGCACACACAGTTAAGTACACACCTACAAATCTTTAAACTGGAAGTGTCTATAATCGAAACTTAAGGGGCATCTAAATAAATTTTATAAAATATATGTGTAGCTTTTTGAAAGCTCTAGAATTCACACTATAATTTGTGTGAATTCATCATAAAGTATAAATGTGGACTTGGTTCTGACGCTGTATGTAATATGAGCCAAACCATGTCTTAGTGCAAATAAACCAACGGGCGAGTTCCTGGAGCGAATTCCTCGCTCGCTCCTGCTGCTGCCCTGCTCCTTGGAGCCAAAAGCTGAGCAATGACTTGACCCCATATAGCAGGGCGGCAGCAGGACCAGGAGATGAGGCAGGAATGGCTGCTCTGTGCCTATGATCTTCACTCTGGGAACCACACTGGCTGTTTGCACTAAACCATGGTTTGTCATAGCATTCATTGCAAACTGGATATTTGTGTCTCTAGAATTCACTAAATTCCCCCTAAATTTATCCCCTTTTTAACCATTGTTCTTAGTTCTCATAAAATACGTTATTTCAGCTTTGGTTCCCTATCTTAGCTATCTATTTTCTCATGTTACATACTTCTAGGTAGTTTCCAACATAAGTCGCTTGGGGTGATACTGATTATAGCATCAGAGTTATTGCTTTTTTGAGGTTCTGGGCTATTCTCTCCGAAGTTGCCCTTCAGCATTCTGCTGGGCACATTGAATCACCATGACTTTCAGATGAACACAAACTAGCATCCTGGCACTGCAGGATACTGGAAATTTTATTTGAGAATCCTGAAAATATTGGCTTTACTGTAATCATTTTATATAGGGGAGGCAGAATCAATGTGCTCTAGTCTAGGCGTTATTTCTCAAAAGCAATTTCTGTAGCCGTGTATGGACACCAGGGGGTGCTCTTATAACCACAAGACACGTTTTTGGGGTAAAGTTTCTCCCCTGCGCTACAGTTGGCTTGTATAATACAGTTCCCAGCATCTATTGCATAGATTAGTTATCAACTACCTGTATACCTGCCAAGTTTCTCTCTGGAAGTAGCGCTGCCGACATTTTGGAACTGGGCGGAGCATGCTCAGAAGTGACTTTTGATGCTGCTGTGCCCAGTTCCAAAATGGCCGCCGCACCAGAAGTCACGCTGCAGCCATTTTGGAACTGGGCACAGCAGCATCAAAAGTCGCTTCTGAGCATGCTCCTCCCAGTTCCAAAATGGCCGCCGCGCCAGAATAAACCGGGGGGAAACTAAAAAATCTGTTTTTTCGGCTGGGGGCAGCTGGAAAAACGGGGGTTTCCCGGGGAATACGGGAGACTTGGCAGCTATGACTACCTGTCCATCATGACAACACAGCTATTAGTTTTTTTAAAAACATAGGGTTTGACAGCCACATCCATTGTAGCACAGTAGTACAGGATTTGCTCTGCGTGCAGAAGGTCCCAGGTCTATTCCCTGGCATCTGCAGGGAGAACCAGGAAAGACACTTTCCTGAAACCCTGGAGAGTTGCTGCCAGTCAGAGTGGACAATACTGAGCGAGACGGACCTGTGGTCTGTGTGGGCATGAGGCAGGTTCCTATGTCCAAACCAACCATGCATCCAACTCAACTTTCAGCTTCCAAGGAAATTGCTGCTAAATGCTCGCTGGTGCATCTGACAGCTTTGGATCAAAGAACCAATGCAGCTTAAGCGACTTGGTATGAGGCAGCTTCCAGTATCGTATGGAAATTCTCTACAGTTTTGAGATTTGCTTTGAAAATAACACATTTGCGGCCACTGAGGAGGTTGCTCACTTTGCCAGACCTGTTTGCCTATTGCTCAGCTTTGCTCCCTGCTGCCGCCCTATTACCACCGTGTTACTCAAGATTATCTCCTTTCTTCAGGCTGTTTCTGTGGGGGACGTGAGGCGAGAGCTGACCTTCTGCAAGAAGACAGGTTTACGGGTCCTTGGGATCGTGGAGAACATGAGCGGCTTCGTCTGCCCGCACTGTTTGGTAAGAGCTAAAGGCTGAGTTAAGCTCAGCATGCGCAAATTTATTAAGAGCTGAGATTGGTGGCCATTGGAGTGATTTTTTTAAAAACCTGGTTGCAGGTGCAAGTTTAGGGTTGTGTCCTCTGGTGGAGCTTCTACAAGCATTTCTGCTTTTCCAGGGGAAATAATTGCTAATGCCTTATGGCATGATATTTGTGAGAGAGAGAGCTGACATTTCATGAGTCTTTTTCTTTTTGGAAAGTAAATACCAGGTGCAGGGTGGAAAACCAGTTAGGACTCCCGACACTGTGATCCTAAAGGAAATTCCTCCTGCTGATGCATTTTTGCCCAAGTGGGAAGCTTCTGTTGCTCAGATAGCATCCTTTAGACCAGGCATCCCCAAACTGCGGCCCTCCAGATGGTTTTGGCCTACAACTCCCATGATCCCTAGCTAATAGGACCAGTGGTCAGAGATGATGGGATTTGTAGTCCAAAATATCTGGAGGGCCAAAGTTTGGGGATGTCTGCTTTAGACGTTCCTGGTATCAAGAGAAGCTTTGAGTGTGGGGATCTTCATCAGGAGCACAGCATTAAGAGGAAGGGAGCATTAGGGCAAACTGCTTGGCACCACAGCAGAAAACATTCTCCCCTCCTCTTTCCCTTCCTCTTGACCAGAAGGTGGGAAACGTCTTGGGTTAGGCTGCCCCAATAAGAAGTGAGTTGAGGGCATTCACATATACCTGATAGCTCGACAGCTGTAGTCCATGCATCAGTAACCTTGAGACTGGATTACCGCAATGCACTCATGTGGGGCTGCCCTTAGGCTTGGTTGAGAAGTTGCAGCGTGGTGCTGAATGTAGTGGCCAGAACTCTCATGGGGACAGCTGACAGACAACATTGCTAAAACATCAGCACTGGCTGCCAAGCCAGGTTCAATTCACGAAGCCCTGAGCAACTTAGGTCCAGGGTACCTCAGGGACTGGCCTAATCCAGCCTGCTGGTCAGTTTAATCTGACCCCTGTGGCAGTTTATTTCCTGGGGTAAAATTCTTTAAAAAACAACCCTCAACAACTTCAACCCTAGAAAAGGCTAACAACTTTGGTCAGCCCTTGTGGCCCTTCACTTCATCAAATCTGGCCCTCTTTGAAAAAAGTTTGGAAACCACTGTGAGTCAGTAGGTGCCTTCTGTTTCTGTTTGCCTTCTGTTTAAATGCCTTTCCTATGCTGCCAGGCAAATTAAGAAAAAAATATTTCCATAATAGTTAATTGATTGTCTCTGGTTTTAAATTTTCACATTTTTATTTTAAATAGATATTATTGTAAACTGCTTTGCTGTTTTTACGATGTAGTGGTATATAAATACGTATTTATATGAATTAATTTATTTACCTTTCCTCCAGAATTTCCTCCCTACTTTTCCTCTAGAATTAAGCTTCCTCTTCTGTTCTAGGAATGCACCAATGTCTTTTCCAAAGGAGGTGGACAGGAGCTGGCCAAGCATGCCGAGGTCCCATTCCTAGGTGAGTTTATCCGGAGTACCCTCTAGGAGAGCATTAAAAGTTGTAATGATTGTTTTCTTGTGACTTTGATATCCACAAAACACTTCAAATACGGTTAAGAAAGACCCCGGCCATAAGGCTGTGTCAGTCTGGACCTTGACAGGGGGCATCACAGGACAGATCCAAAGCAAAGGAGGACAGAGCTGTGATAGATGGAGTCAGCTGTAGGAGCCAGCTAGAGGAACCACTCTGAGAAAACTGAGTTGATGATTGAATACTCAAATTCCGCTTCTCCTGCAACCACATTGAGCTCAAAGCAGGTCACAATGATGGCAGTAACATTAAAATTAGCAAACATTACAGTGATTATAATCATCTCAACAGCTCCATAAGGCAAAAAGAACCCACCCCACCCCAAAACAAATTAATCAAACAATTAATTTCAATTCAGTACGAACTCAGAGTGATTCAAAGTGTCAGAAACGGCCGCTGAGCCCTGCGCCAGATGACTCACATCCTCTGCCAAGGGGCTTCCTCTCCCACTGTAACAGCAGAATCTTTCACAGTTTTAGTCTCAACTTTCACCCTCGAGGAAAAAAAATGATCTCTTAGCTGGATACAACCCCAAGAGCAGCTGGGACAGGGAACCTGTGACCCAGTTGTTGGACTGCCATCAGCCCAAGCCAGCATGGAGCTTGGTCAGGGATCACGGGAGATGTAACCCCACAGCCTTTGAAGGGCCCACAAGCTCCCCATCCCTGTACTTTAGAGCTTCATTGCTGGTCAGTATACAGCTGTTGTCAGGTAGGATGGGAGGCAGGAGAGCCTTCCCGTCTTTCCTCTTTTCACCTTCTCTCCCTCTTCCCTCTTAAATCTCTCCTGCCTTCTTGCAACAGGATGCGTGCCTCTGGACCCCCAGCTCAGCCAGAGCTTGGAACAAGGCAGAGACTTCCTCCAGGAATTTCCCAAGAGCCTGGCGTTCCCTGCGCTCGCCGACATCGCCCGGCAGATCTTGGCTGGGGCGTCCGCTTGCAGCTCCTGAAACGGAAGCACAGGCTGGAATCGACAGGCACCCAGCATCTTCCTCGTCGCACCAAGAGAAGCGAGAGAAGCTGGCCAGGAAATGGGGCGGCTTTTGAGAAGGCTCAACAAGGCAGGGGGAGCCTTTTCGGAAAGCGACGGACTCAGGGGGGCTAGATTTGGGCAGAACACAGCATTTGCCTTCTGTATGAGTGACTGCAGTGTCTGCCTTGGAACGATCCACCTATTGGTGGGTTTGTTTGTTTTTAGCCCTTTGTTCAGTTTTTCCAAGGCCAAGATCTCGACCAGATGGTGTTTCTGCTCCCTTCCTCGGGCAGGACAAATGAGAAGTTTACACACACACACAAAAAGCAGAGAAGTACCAGCAGGACGCTGGCACTCTGGTGCTCCCTGCCTTCCACCTTCCTGCGCTGAAGCCTTGTGAACTCAGTTCAACATGTGCTGGGTGATGCAGCAGTCCTCGTGAAAGCCTCCGCCAGCAGTTTCTTGACTGCTCTGCAGAATTCAATTGCAAGTCGGTCATCTTGAGCAACCCACATCCAATAAATCATATTTGCTGCAGTCAAGACTTCTATGTGCTTTTTTAAAAAATTGCATGCCCATTACTTTTAGGGCTGAGTTGTCTTGCCCCATCGGCCCAAATGTGGTGGACTACAACTCCCATCATCCCTGGTGTCTGGCAGCATATGGGGGACCCAAAGTTGAAGAACCCTTGTCTATATCGGTGCTTGCATTAATGGGGGGGGACAGGTGGCACTGAGGCCCCAGCAGCCGTAGCTTTTGTGTGTATGTGTGTCCCACAAGCTCCTCAATTTGGATTTGTAAGTCCTGCCATTTGCCTAAAATTAGGGATTGTCAAGTGATTGGAGTTATGGAATCTGCTGTTGCTGCTTAGAGATGCATCGTTTAGAGATTTTTTCTGACCAAGCAGTCAACCTATATTATTTAGAATAATGTATAAAATAAGGGGCCCCCATACTTTTGTGCCATAATTCCAGCAGCTGCCTGAAGTTCTGTGTTACCTTGTTGCTAAACAGCCAGGGACCGATCACCAGCAGGGAGTGTGGCTCAAGTGAGCTTGGCCAGAGCTGGTAGCGAGGGGGTGGCCACCGCACAATCCTTTATGCCACATGTGTACTTGCACACATGCCATGCTCCAATAGGAGGGATTTTTATACCCAAGCTTTAGTAGATGGGTGAGCAGATGAGGTTGCTGGACTAATGAAGAAGCTCCAAGGGCCCTCCACCTGCTCTGCGCCATTCTCACCTCCCACATGTTGCATCTGTATAGGTCCGACTTTGGGGATCTCTACACTTGTTCCCTTTAGTACATCCGGCTTCCAAATTCCAACCACCTGCTAGGGCAGTCCAGTCTTCCTCTCCCCACTTTATTGTTATTTTCCTCTCCTGACTTTATTTTAGATCAATCAGCAGTCTCAACCAGAAAAAATAAAATCTAATTGCACAGTTTTGATAACTACAATTCCCCAGGGCAGAATTCCACAACCAGCACTTCTTGGACTATTTCGAATGACATAATCGATAACAGATTAGAACTGCAGGTCAATGAGATATTGTTATTTTCCTCTCCTGGCTTTATTTTACAACTGATATTCAATATTCCATGGTGATTGAGCTTCTTCTTCTTTTTTGTTGGGGTTGTATATATTTTAAGCATTTCCCCCCTGTACTTTTGCAAATCTTGGGGCTCCTACAAGTAGGCAGATACTCATGGATCAGTGAGGCCTGTTTTAGCTTTATTTCTGTCAACATTCATCATCCAAGTTCACTATTAGGCGTGAGATATTTCCAGTCTCTGAATCAATAAGATCAATCAGCAGTCTCAACCAGAAAAAATAAAATATAATTGCACAATTTTGATAACCACAATTCCCCAAAGGAGAATTCCACAACCAGCACTTCTTAGACTATCTAGAATGGCATAATCTAACAGATTAGAACTGTAGGTCAATGAGATAAAAAAAAATCTTCTGAATTTTGATTGGCTGTGACTGGTTCCCAAGCACTAAACGTTTTATTGCATCTGGCCAGTGCAATTTAGGTGATAGCATGTCTGCCTGGAGAGGAGGGTCCCATGGTCAGCATCTGCTTGAGGTCACAATTTTCTTGTTTAAAGGCTGTTGCAAAAACGTGGCTGATCTAAGGGAGGGGAATCTATGCCTCTCTGGGTGCAAATCCAGAAGGAAGTTATCTGCAAGCTCCATTAAGAACATAAGAGCTCTGCTGGATCAGGCCAAAGGCCCATCTAGTCCAACATCCTGTTCTTACAGGGGCCAACCAGCTCCCCCACTGGGAAGCCCACAAGCACTCAGGGTTGTGGGTTTGAGCACCATGTTGGGCAAAAGATTGCGAGGGGTGGACTAGATGACCCCCAGGGTCCCTTCCAACTCTACAATTCTGTAAGCAGGACCTGAGTGCACTCTTCCCACTTGCAATTCCCAAGAACTGGCCTTCAGAGTCATACTGCCTCCAAGAGCAGAGGTGGAGCATAACACAGATTGTGTGTGCATAAACAGAATTCACACCAATTGAATGAGATGTCTGAACATAATGTGACAATCCTTCATGTGCCTTTCGCTTTCTCTCCAGAGATTCTGCCTGGGTGAGATGGAGAAATGAATTGCGATTGGTCTCTGCATTTTTACAATACAGTATTTATGTTGATGGTGTTACTCATTGATTTATTTTCTTCAAGCACAAGAAGTTTTGAAGCAGCTCGTTTTATCTACTTACCTATATTACAGCCATAGCTCAGATCTCATGGTTCCTATTTAGACGAAACATCTTCAGAAAAACCAAAAGGCTTTGTCTTAGTTCTGAAAGTTTATTAACCTGTTGCGGTTTATAAGTGTCTGGCATCCATGGGAAAAGCTGCCGAAAAGCTCCCATGCGGATTTTGACACCATATCCATCCTAGCACAGTCACAGAGCATCTGCTATGCATGCAGAAGGTCTCGGGTCCAGCCCCTGGCATCTCCAGGCCCCTGGCCTAGAACTCTCTGGAGAGCTGTTGCCAGTCAGTGTGGACAATACTGAGCTAGATGGACTAATGGTCTGGGTTCAGGTTAAGGCAGCTTCCTACATTTCTATATGTATCGGAGCCTCCCTCTGACATGCTTACCTGCCAGCGAAAACAGCAGCAGGCTGCAATCATGCTTGGATCAGCACCAGGTGGCACCCTGTGCGGGTCTGAGAGGCACCATTTCAATTCCACAGGATACCCCAAAGCAGTACTACATTGCAGGCTCCAAGATCTGAACACTGGAGACTCCACAGTGATTACTATCATTATTAGGGACCCAGGGCAGGAAATATCCTGTCAAGACCTCAGGGCCCTGGCAATTGCCCAAGGGTGCCACCTGCCTGTGCCAAGCCTGATGAGTATACAGTGGAACCTCAGATTACGTACCGTCCTCCTTACGAACGCTTCGGCTAACCCAGAAGTAGATGCTCCTGGTAGTGAACTTTGCCCGGGATGCGAGCAGAAGTTGTGCGGCGGCGGCGGGAGGCCCCATTAGCGAAAGCGCACCTCAGGTTAAGAACGGTTATGGGTTAAGAACGGACCTCCGGAACAAAGCCACATCGTGGCGTTTCCTGCGCCTGCCGAGCCCGTTTGGTTGCTCGACTTGGAATTGAGCATGTCAAGTACATTGCGTCAGGCTCTTGGGGTCAGGAGTGCAGTCCTTGAAGGTGCCAGAGGAGGATAAATGTCCTAACAGTGTTGGGGGAGGAAACACACATACCCCTGGGACTGCCTGCTGAAATGCAAACCTTATGAAAATTTTACCACCCATCACACAGGCTGCCCCTTCCAGGGGATAGCACGTCCAGAAAGTAAGGGGAAAGGGGGTGTTGAAAGGCACAGAGGTGGGACCGTCCCGTCCCCCTTTCCCAATAGATCAGGGATGAGCATTGAGCAACCTTTTTCTGTTGAGGGCCGCCTTCCCTTGGGGCAATCTGTCAGGGGCTGCTATGAGGGGGACCAAAGCTGGTAGTGGAGAAAGGAAAAGGTTAAAATGGGGCCACCCTCTTTTCTTTCTTTCTGTCACCTCCCTCCCTTCTCTTCCCACCAGTGGAAGGACGGTCCTCTCTTGCCAGGAGTCTTAACTGATTGCTTGCAAAGGCCCAAGGGCCATATAAAATCAGGCTGTGGGCCACCCCTGCAAGAGATGCATTAAGTCAAATCATGGGGTCCAGGAGAGCATGCTGACACCAGCTATACAGAAAGTGTTTTTTTGGGGGGGGAGCAGGGGAAACCAAATAAAAAGTACCAGTATTTAGCAATCAGCAAAATGGGTGTCTTGGATGTCCCGGAGATCAAGTCCTGCTACCTCCCCGGGGCTAAGGCAAGTGATGTTGTTGTAAGTATATACAGGAGCATCTCCTTCTGTGATGGACTGTGTGTACCGCAAGACAACACTGGGGTGCTGCATGGCAAAGTTTCTAAGTCCTTTCAGGGAGCAGTTGCATTGCCACTTGTTTCCTTCCAGCCACAGTTGGACGAGCGAAGGGCTCAGCCAATCCACCGAGAAGGTTCTGAGTGAATTGTTCCCGATATTCAGATATCCCAGCCTGGGGAAGGAGCGGAAGATGTCACCTTCCAAGGCCTCCAAAGAGTTGCTGGAGAGGTCGAGCCAGGAGAGGCGCAGAAGTGGGGTGAAGGCTTCAGGAGAGATGTCTAGCAGCTGGTTGGAGGACAGGAGGAGGTATTCTAAGTTCCGTAGGCCTGCAAACTGGTTTGGGGAGAGGCTGCTCAGCTGGTTGTGCCTGAGGTCCAGATCAAGGAGTTCGTGCAAATCGCTCAGGCTGTGGTCCTCCATTTCTGAGATGGCGTTGTGTCTTAAGAAGAGCCTCCGGAGGCTGGAAAGGTCGGAGAACATCTGTGGCCTTATCCTGCTGAGGCAACTGTTTTCCAGGTGGAGGCTGTTCAGCTGGCTGAGTCCCCTGAAGGTAAAATCTGGGAGGGTCTTAAGGCAGTTCCCAGAGAGGTTCATCACTGCCATGTTGGAAAGACCAAGGAAAGCCCCAGCCCTGATTTCTTGGATATGGTTGTTGTTGAGCGTGAGAACCTCCAGTTGACTCAGCTTGTCGAAGGCCCTTTCCGGCAGGCTTCTGAGTTTGTTGTTCCCCAGCTGCAGCTCCTCCAAGTACTGGAGGTCTTTGAAGGTCCTTGGCCTCAGACTGGCAATGGAATTGTTGGAGAGGCGCAACACATGCAGGCTCGAAAGGCCCGCAAACGTGTCTTCAAAAAGCATGGTGAGGCGGTTGTGGGACAGGTCCAACCATCGCAGAGACTTCATGCCCATGAAAGCCCGTGGGGCGATGGCGTTGATTTGGTTCTGACTGAGGTAAAGCTTCTGCAGCTTCTGCAGCTTCATGAAGATGTTGCCCTTGATGCCCTTCAGGGAATTCCCACTCAGGTCCAGCTCTTTCAACTCACTGAGGCTGTAGAAAAGCTGGTGCTGGAGATAGTGGAGCTTGTTCCCAGCCAGGATCAGCTCCCGCAGGTTGGGTAAATCGTGAAACACTTTGTCCGGCAGGACCACCAAGGAGTTCCATCCGAGGTTCAAGTACCAGAGATTGGAGAGCCCAGCAAACACACCTTCCTCAATCTTGCTAAACTGGTTGTTGTTGAGATGTAGGGAAACCAGGTTCTGCAGATGGAGGAAGATGTTGGGCGCCAACGACTTCAGCCGGTTGTGCTGGAGGAGCAAGGAGTAGAGTTCCTCCAAGCCGTGGAAGGCGTGTTGTTCGATGCTTGACAGGTGGCTGCCCTGAAGGTTGAGAAATTCCAGGCTGGAGAGGTTCCTGAAAGCAAGAGCTGGCAAAGAAGTGAAATTGTTTCCCTCCAGCCACAACATCCTCACGGCCCTGGGCACGTCTTCGGGAAGGCTGGTGAGGTTTCGCAAGCTGCAGTAGACACTCAGCTCATCATTGCGTTCATCGTAACTGCAGCCACATAGGCTGGGACACTTCTGCTTTTCGGGGCTGGCCTGTTCGTTGGTGGCCCCCGCTTCAAGGGGCTGAGACCTCGCTGCCAACAGCCAAATGAGAGTCAACGCCAACACTGATCCTGTGGGATAGATTGTGACAGAAGCTCTTAAACCAGGGGGGAAACAAGCTGTGCTGATGTAATACCCCCAAAAATCATTGGACAGCCCTGGGTGTGGCTTCTTTCCCTCCCACAACATCCTTTGATTCTCATTTCAGCCATCAGGTAAGGTTGATTTGATTTCCCCAGGTGTAGATCTTCACTCACCCCTGCTTCCCTGGTGGGGAGTGGCATGTTGTGGTTTGCCTCAGTTGCCAAAATGCCTTGGGCCAGCCTGGTGCCTCTGCATGGAAGCTGCTGGGAATCTAAAGTGGGGAGCCTGCTGCCACCCTCAGGTCTTGCTTGGAGGTTTCCCTTAGGAATCTGGCTGGCAACTGTGAGAACAGGATACCGGACTAGACAGGCCTTGGGTCAGATCCAGAAGGGATTTTCTTACGTTCTTGTGGGCATATCACAATATTTGAATACAGGTGATTCAGAACCAAAGGCCTATTCTCTTCAGCATCCTGTTCTCACCTTGAAGAGAGAGCTTCTTCTATCCTTAGGTCATCAGCGGCAATTTCTCTCTGTGTTAGGATGACCAGTCATAAGAAAAGAAGACGAGCCCTCCTCCGGATCAGAACTAAGGCCCACCTAGTCCAGCATCCATCCTAGTCTAGGGGTCAATGAAACCCCTATTGGAAGTCCAAAAGCAGAACCTGAGCACAAACGCTCTCTCTTTCCCGCTCTCACTTGCTCTCTTTCTGATTTCCAGCAACTAGCACTCAGAGGCATACTTCCTCCAACAGTAGCCAGTGACAGCCATCTCCTCCATAAATTTGTCTAGACTTCTTTTAAAGCCATCCAATTTGCTGGCCATTCCTGCATCCCGTAGGAGCAAATTTCACAGTCTGTGTGCTGTGCAAAGAAGGACTTTGTCTATCTGAACCTCCGCTGAACGTTCCCGAGTTCTAGCATTACGAGAGGGGCAGAAAAAACTTTTCTCTCTCCATTTTCTCCACACACCACAAATCATTTTGTACACCTTTCTCATGCCGTTCCTTACTTTGTCTGCTAGACTAAAAAGTCCCAGATTATTACAGATGTCCCTCCAGCCCCTTGATCGTTTTGATTCTCTCGCTCATCACAAGAGCCCACCTGCTCTCCCAAGTTGGAGAGGAGGAGGCAGGGAGGCTGACTTGCACTCATTCGGAGACCTGTCTTGCACAGCTCTAAATAAACGCACAGAAAGGAATCGTTGGAAAACCACAACATTCTCCCCTTACCTTTGTTCATCCTCATGCTTGCTGGTGAACGTCTGGGGAGGCAAAGGTCTGCCCAGCCACCTCAGGCAAGTTCTGCTCTTTGCATTTCCCCGCCTGCTGCTAATGTAGCAATACAGCAGCAACCGCCTTGACGCTTGTCCAGCAGTTTACGGACAGACTGCTTTTAACCAGTCCGTCACCGGTTTAGGAATACCATTAGGTTTGCATTGGGGACACAGCCTGGATTTTAGCCCTTGCTGCAACACTGCAACAGGAAAGGGCTATTGCCCTCATGCTTTCATTGTAGGATTCCCAGAAGCATGTGATTGGCCACTAGATGGGCCTTTGGCTCTCCTTGATGACCAGCACTTGCAATGCACAGAGGAATTACCCTGATGACCCAATCTATAGGGAGGGTAGAAGGAGGGGTCACACTATGGGACCATCGAACACTGTGTTATCTAATCTGACTGGTTGTAGCTTTCCAAGACAGAGTTCTTCTCTCCTGCCCCCAATTCTGCCCCCTTCTAGTTTTTCCTTGGAGATGCTGGGGATTGAACCTGGGACCTTCTGCAAACAAAGCACTGGGCTATGGCCCTTTCACGAAGGGAGCCTGTCTGTTTTGCTTATGGTTGGAGCTAGATCTGTGAAGAAGCTAGAGTTTCCCAAACTGGAGGCTATCCATTGCTTCTTTGGCCTAGAATTCAGGACGTCAGCTGAGACCTCGCCAAGCTGCAAACTTACGGCAAAGGTGGGGGAACTTGTTCACCCCGAGAGCCATGCTCCTTTTTGAGCAGCCTTCCAGGGTCCTCAGGCTGAAACCGGTTCCTCTACAACAGGCATGTCAAACCTGCGGCCCTCCAGATGTTTTGGCCTACAACTCCCATGATCCCTAGCTAGCAGGACCAGTGGTTGGGGAAGATGGGAATTGTAGTCCAAAAACATCTGGAGGGCCGCAGGTTTGACATGCCTGCTCTACAACATCCTGGAGCCATGCTACACCAAGAGGAGGAGTATTGCAGAAAGCTACATGGTGGGCAGCTCCCAGATTCAACCATTTGACTCGAGTCCCTTCGCCCATCCCAGGGCAGGTGTGACTTCCACCTGGGACCAAGAAGCTACCCAAGAATGCTGTCTGCTGATAGGGGGACCTGCGCTCTGCAAAGAGTGTTGGGAATTGTAGTTTAGCTTGTGAGTGGGAACTCTTTGCTAAGGCTGCCTAGCTTCCCCCTTAGGAAGCTGCAAGTCCCAGGGTGAAGAGTGTTAAATCCAAACAACAGAAACACCCGAGTGTAGAATCTTGCACCTATTCAAAACGGCATGGGGGGGGGAGGGAACTTCTTCTTTATTCCAAGCCAGAACCCCACTTGTCCTTGATGGAAGTCCAACAGTAGGGATCATTCAATGGGCAATTTAAGGGTTAATGTTGTTAATATTAAATCGTGCCAACCAAGGATGTATGTGGAGATGTTGCTTGGCAACCAGGCAGAGAGTGGCTTGATCTTCACTGTGGTAGCATGAGTTCCGATTTGCTGCATAGTTCTGAGGAAGTTTTTCCTCTGTATGTTTCTGTTGCATGCCTTCCAGCCATGTGTAAAGCCTGAGCTAAGAAAAACAAAACACTCTCTGTTCCTTTCTCATCAAATTATACACTGTTTTGATTCAGTTTGCTCAGTAAAGAGTTGTCAAGATTTCTTTATTTTTTCTCTCTCCGTCTATGCTATTGAAGAGACTTTGCTAACAGTCTTTTCTGTCTGCTGTAGGGGTCAGTGTGGCTCCCAGAAGGTTTCCTCTGAGTGAATGTGGCCCTTGGGCTGAAAAAAAAAGAGTTACCCCTCCCCTGGTTGAAGCATTTGCAGGGCTGGGGTGAAACTATTTGTTGATAATTAGTGGTGCCTGGCAAAGAAGCATAGAACCCCAGTGTTCTCTATTTGCTTGGATAAAGCTCTTTAAACATTGCCTGATTGGAGAAAAATGCTTGGACACATTTGGGAAAGAATGGAGCCCCAATAAAAAAAGGCAGATGGGTATGCAGGGAACACCCTTATCCTGAGCGCTGGGTTTTCACCCCTTCACACACATACTGCCTATATTTCTCCTCTATATAATTTAGATTCTCCCCAATGCGCGCGCACACACACACACAGACACAGAGCGCTCTATTTTAGCCTTCTGTTCTTGGAAATTATAGATCAAAAAGGAGAAATGGGAAAGGCACACAATCGGGCAGGCGCTAAGTAAATATTGACACAAGTAATCAGCCAAAGCTCTAAAAAAAGACCTGACTCAGCAGAGACCTTCGAGCCAAGAAAAAAACAGAAGCTGGAATTTCGTTAGGAATGACAAAAAAGAAAACCGTGGGTGCTCATACTAAGAACACCCACACACATGTATGTTGGGAAGTGTTTTTTTCAAATGGGACAAATGCCTGGATCCTTTGTAGCAGTGGCCAGGCATCGTATTCACTGCAAGGGCCGCATTCCTTCATAGGAAGCTTTATAGGGGCCGCGTGGCTGTGGTGGTCAGAGCCAGAACAAAAAGTGAGCAGAAAATGGATCTGGTTCTACTTTTCGTCCGGTAGGCTACAATCCAGTCATAGACCTTTTTAAGCTGCTTTGACAGCTAAAATACAGGCTAGAAACGCTATACATAACATTATCAGCTCTGTCTCTTTAAAGCAGCCTTTTAAACTCCCATCATCCCTGACCATTTGTCCTGCTGGCTAGGGATGATGGGAGTTGTAGTCCAACAGCTTGCGACCCGAGTTTGAAAAACACTGCTGTAGACGTAGCAGCTAAGAAGCTGGACCTCTGGATTTACCTGCTGAGGATCAGGAGACCCACTGCACCTGAGGCTGTTGGATGGGAGCACCCAGAAATACCTGGCCACAGGGTTCAGCCCTTTCAGGCTCTGAAGTTCTCTATCGGTACAAGCGGGTGAGGGTGAAGAGGCCTCAGTCTTGCTCACCTGGAGCTATTCGAGGTCCTGCAACATCTGACCATTGTTACCTCTTTCTCTTACCCAGTGTCAGACCAGAGCATGATGTTGGCCTCATTTGGACCCTAGATTTAAAGCAGTGTCATACCACTGTAAACAGTCATGGCTCCCCCCCCACAAAGCATTCTGGGAATGCACTCCATAATTGTAGCAGGGGAAGCTTCTGTGGAAAAGGCCCGTTCTCTCATTTCTACTCTCCAGACCTCCCTCAAAAGTGGCACACAAGTTCATCTGCATCCCAAAATAACACCTGAATTAAGGCAGGAATGAGAGTGTTAAGAAAGAACAGTTTTGCTACCTTTCCCAGATGAAAGAACACAGGAATTGACTGGATCTGTTGCAAGGTGGAGCAGGGTTCTGTGGTTTTACTGGGTAGCCAAAATTTCCCGACAGCACATTTTAATGATGTGCATTTCTGGGAAACAGACTTCCAGCAGTTTTCAACCCAATGCAGCCTTTTGGCACTGAAGGCTTCAGCAGCCATCATTGGTCAAAACTCTCTCTGTTTACTCTTGAGAAATGTCAACCATCACTTCCTGGAAGAATAATCACTTCCTGGAAGAATGCTTTTAAATGTAATTCCTTTAGAATGTTTAAAATCTGCAACTGCTTATAGATTCTCTTTAAATTGTTATTGTTTTTAGAATGTATTAAACTTTTTAGAATGTTTTTACTCTCTGTTTGTTTTTAATCATTGTGCCTGTTTGCTGCCCTGGGCTCCTTGAGGAGGAAATGCAATATATAAATCAAAAAGTTTATTGCATTAGCCATATAGCCATAGCACATATAAAAGATCAAACAGGCAACTGTCGCACAACAACATAGAATACAACTAATACAACTATAACATTAAATATAAAGTATTTATATGAAATATAAAATCCAGCTGAGTGCGGCTGGTAAGGTAAAAGACAGCGCAAGGCGTGTCGGCTGTGAAAAAAATAAATGTATTTCTTTATTGCCATCTAAGCAGCCCAAGACCTCCATACACACCGCCTGGGCTTGTGCCCCAGAGAGGTAACTTCAGCAAAAACAACGCAGCAGGCAGCAGTTACAAGTTATAAGCTCAACTTGATTCGCGTAAGTAGGTATGGGTGCTCATCTGCAGCAGCTCAACTGGATGCCTTTGTCTGCCCCAGCTGCAACAAAACATGTCTCTCCTACATCAGTCTCTACGACCACAGCAGGCGCTGCAACCTGCCAGCAGTTTGACTTCTCCTCCATTGTCTCCTGAGACAGATGGATGCCAAGCAAAGGATTGCATTGATACCCCAACATTTCCTCCAAGGGGCTCAAGGCGGCAGGAATGGTTCTCTTCCTAAATTTATCCTCACAAGAACCCTGCAAAGTAGGTTAGGCTGAGAGACAGTGACTGGCCCAAGATCACCCAGTGAGCTTCATGGCAGACCGGGGATTTTAACTCTGGTTTCCCCAAGTCCGAGTCCAACACACTAACCACTACACCACACAGGGTTTTGCCCTCAAAAGCAACCTCAGAATAAGGATAAATAAGTCTGGGAGGCTTTAAATGAAAAAAAGCCACTGGAGCTTAGAGAAGGTAGGAGTGCATGTGTGAAGTAATGGACAAAACAGCTGTGATGCGACAGCAAGACAGAGAGTGAGCTGTGAGCTAAAGGATGGAAGCATCCTCGGATGTAGTGTCCATTGGGATTGGTAGGGCAAAAGGTAGGGAGACCAATGGGTGGAGCCAGAGCCTCCCCTGATTAGTTGTAAGTAAGAAGGCAGGGAAGTGGGGGCTGGCTGGATTTTGGTGGGGCAGCACCTCCTTTGCCTTAATGGACTACTTTTATTTTTATTATATTTATTTATATCACAACATTCTCTCAGAACTGGGTCTCCAGGAAACTCACAAAAATTAAAACAAGCATGAATAAAACACAGTAAGCTAAAAACAAATAAAAGATAATAGTTAAAGAGTAATTAAACTGTAATAAAATTAAAGCAATAGAAAAAAAACCTGTTAAAATATCGATATTAAAAACAGTGCAGCACTATTTAAAGCCCTTTCCAGTTCCCAAAAGCCTGCAGGAATACAATAGTCTTCATTTGTCGGTGGAAGGACAAAGAGGAGGGAGCTGGTCTAGCCTCTCTAGGAAGGGAATTCCAAAGTCTGGGATCAACTACTGAGAAGAACTTTTCAGCTAGTCTCAGCTGGGTGTTGTGTGCCTCTCCCAGGGAGGATCTGATGCGAAGCAAGGGGTCTACCACCTGCTTATGTTGCTTGCCTTCAGTTCTTCTCCACTTGTACATTTTCTATTATTTGTTTTATTTACAAAACACCACAAGCCTCCAGAAATCTCTCCTCAAAAGCCAAGGCAAACCCAGGTACAGTCATACCTCGGTTTAAGTACGCTTCAGTTTGAGTACTTTCAGTTTAAGTGGATTAAGTGGATTAATCTGCCTGGAACAGATTAGTTCACTTTCCATTACTTTCAATGGGAAAGTTCGCTTCAGGTTAAGTACGCTTCAGGTTAAGTACAGACTTCCAGAACCAATTGTGTATTTAAACCGAGGTACCACTGTACTTCCACCCCTAGAACCTGACACTGATTGGGGAAGTGAGAAATGCATAGCGTTTTAGACATTTTGGGGTACTGTCGTCCATCACGCAACTTGCAGTTAGTTTCTTCTAAGAAACTGTTTGTATGAACAGAATGTGTTGCACTCCAATCAGATTAGATAATGATTGTCCAATGCAAAATTTACCTTGGCAAGAGAAGACGCCAACTTTTGGCGAGAACAGGCGTCCTTGTGACTACCTGAACTTTCTGGCCAGCGTTGGGCCGGGGATGGAAATGCCAACTCCACAAACAAACATAGGCACAAGGTAGAGGAAGGTGGCGCCTTGTTATCCTATCAGTGGAAGCGGGGGCGCTGCACCCCATTTCGCCACTTCAGGCGAGAGGGGCGAGATCTCACAAGCTCCTCGAGATGCCACGGCGCCACGTGGTTTTGGCAACATCTCATGAAATCAGTGGTGGAGGCAGGCAGGGCGCCCCCAGGAACACCACCTCAGGGGCTTCCACACTTGAGGTTGTAGCCTCACCTACTTTAATGGCTGCACTGGCCCTGGGTGAAACACAAGAAACATTTTGTTTGCTACTGCGTCTGCACAAATGGACGTGTGACCACGTTGGGGGTGGGAGAGAGAAATCGAATTCAGTTCACATTTAAAGGCAAACCTTCCTAAGTGTCATGAACTGGCAGGACAATGGGGAGGAGGAAGATGAGGAAGATGATCCCAGCTTGGACACACTGTGGCAAGCTGGGGATGGGGAAAGAGAGGTTGGTGTAGGACGGTGACTCACAGGGTGATGGAGGGTGACGAGGGGCTGGGGGTCAGGAATCAGAGCAGCAGGACCCATGACCAGAGCCAGAGGGGCCCCTGTCCCCACAAACACAGCAGGCTCTGAGGCGTAGGGAGGCTGAGGCAGGCAAGGGCCTGCAGCCCACCTCCCTAGCTGGCCAGGTGGGGCTTGCTAGCTCTGGGAGAAGGTGTGTGATTCCTCAGCTGGATTTGGCTTGGAACAGGTGAGGGTCACCTGCACTTATCAGCATGCAAAGTATAAAAAGGGACAGAGAGCTGAGGTGCTTGGTCTGCTCAAGTCACAGGTCAGAGGAGAGTGTGGGGCACTTGTGCAAACTATGGAGTCACTCTCCAAATTAAAGCTGTGGGGTGTTTTTCTTCATGCCAGCCCTCGCATTCTTCTTTCTGTATATTTACAGGCTTCAAACCACTGCAGCACAGACATTCCATAAAACAAATCCAAAGATTTTGTGGATGAAGCCCGAGTCGTGACTGCCAGGCTTGCTTCAGCCTCCACAATCCTCCCTCCACTGTCAGAGGCAGAGCATCTGGGGATCACCGAGGAGGAAATCCTGTTGCGCTCAGGTCCTACTCGTGGGCTTCTCATGGGGGCATCTGGGAGGGAGACCAGGATGCTGGACTAGGTGGGCCACTGGCCTCATCTTGCATGTCTATTCTTCTGTGTTTTTTAAGTTCTTATGTTTGGAAACCCTTGGTTGCTTGCCCAACTGAGTTGCTGGCCCACCATGAAATATTGGAAGAGGAAATGAAAAGATAAAAGTTAAAAGCCGGATACAATTTTAAAGAAAAGTACATTTATGCACTTGTTCCTCAGTCCTGCCTGTTAACATGATCCTGGATCCTATGTCCTCTGCAATGACAGCAGCCTCCTTGGATCTCTGTAGGGAGGGAGGAAGAGAGAATATCCACATTATCCAATGCTCCCCTCCACCACTTTTATTTTTTTTAAAATAGTTCATTCCTTCATTGAATTTATATCCTGCTCTGCCCTCTAGGCCCAGAATGGCTCAAAGCTGCCAAACCAGTCCTGACCTTGACCTGTGTTCATTTAAAACTCATTTCCCTCCCTGCAACAAAGAATCCTGGGGAATGTAGTTTTTTAAAAAAGATGCTGAGAATTGCAGCTCATTGGGGCTAAACTAAAATTCCCATGATTCTTTTGGGGGGTGCTTTAAATGTATGGTACACAGCCTTGGTTTGCACATCATGGTTGGCCAAACTATGCCAGAGAGGAGTCTTCAGCCTCTTTGGTCACTCTGCTGCTACACTGCATAGTGAAGAACTATGATTTTCAGATGTAAGGATAAATGTGAGTAAACCTTTAATGGCACCTCCTATATCTAGTTTGCACTAGGTTCCTATATCTGGAAGGACAGATCGTGAAGCTGAGGCTCCAAAACTTTGGCCACCTCATGAGAAGAGAAGACTCCCTGGAAAAGACCCTGATGTTGGGAAAGATGGAGGGCACAAGGAGAAGGGGACGACAGAGGACAAGATGGTTGGACAGTGTTCTCGAAGCTACAAACATGAGTCTGACCAAACTGCGGGAGGCAGTGCAAGACAGGAGTGCCTGGCGTGCTCTGGTCCATGGGGTCACGAAGAGTCGGACACGACTAAATGACTAAACAACAACATATCTAGTTTAGGAGGTTAGGCAGCAGGGCTGGAAGCTGAGGGAGAAAGTCACTGAAGGAGAGAAGACCTGTTGTACATAGTTCTAATAAACTATTCCATGTTCAACTCCTCTGGCAAAGAGCATTTCCAGAACCAAAGATGTGGCTAGGTTGAAGAACATGAGCACAGTTGACAGGGATGAGGAACCGGTGGCCTTCTGGGTGATGTTGGGACTCCACCAGCCCTAGTTAGCATGGCCAGAAATCAGGGATGGTAGTAGTTGGAGTCCAGTGGCCTCTAGAGGACCACAGGTTCCCCAGCCCAGACCTGATATGCTGCTTTACAAGGACAGCTCTTGACTGAGAGTGCCCCCTGGTGGAGCTCCTTAGGCTTACCTGGAACTGGTGGTGTGGCAGCCACTCTACTTCAAGGATGTCTGGGAGCTGCCATTTTAATTCCCCACAATGCCCTGGAGCAGCCAACATTGGAGCATTTGCAGGGAATTAAAACAAGGCTTGTAGATTCAGCAGCCTGACAAGGAAGGCCTGGCATAACCGCTCGTACTGCTGGCAGGGATGGATTAAACCAGGCACCCCCAAACTTCGGCCCTCCAGATGTTTTGGACTACAATTCCCATCTTCCCTGACCACTGGTCCTGTTAGCTAGGGATCATGGGAATTGTAGGCCAAAACATCTGGAGGGCCGCAGTTTGGGGGTGCCTGGATTAAACATTTAAGCCAAAGCATATTATGGTTTCTACTTTGAATTAAATACATATGGGGGCACCATTGCCGAAGGTCTTAATTCAGCCCCGACTGGTGGGACCTGCCCAGCAACTGCCCATGGATGCCAGGAGCTAGCGCTGGGCCAGCTGATTTTACCTGAGCCCCTGCTCCCTCTTGGAGACGTTCCTTCCACTTCGGAATAGGGAGGGGGGAGGTCTGGTGGGCCAGGGTAAGGGGGAGGCCACAGTGGGAGCATGCTGAGAGAACCTGTGGAGAGAAGGACAGGCTGGGATCAGGAACACAAAGCATACATAAAGTCTATGAACTAAAGGAAGAAAGAGCTACAGCTTTGTGAGGTTGAACAGGGGTCTCCTGGCAACTCTCAGCGCCCTGAACAAATTACCATTGCCAGCCCTAGTTGAACAGCAGCAGCAGCAGCATTAGCACAATACTGGATTTGATAACAGAGTCAGTTGAGAGCCCATCTGCTTTTCAGCTGCGCATTAAGAGGCCGGGTGTCTGGGCTTCCTTAGTAGGCCAACTTGCACCCACTATCCAAAGGAGACCATTGGTGCACTTACGAGCTGCCCGGGGCGCAGAGGGGTAGGCATAGGTATAGATGGAAGCAGTGGGGTATTCTTGGAGGTTCGTCCCTTCTCTCAGTATGTCTGTTCGATTAACAAAAAGGCGGGAGAGAGAAAAGCATGTCTGATATAGGAATAGACATATTTAGATTCACAAGCACACACGCAACACTTGTATGCATTTTTAATGCATCGTCGTTTCATTTCGAAAATTTATAAACTCCTCGCTAAACAATTCCTCAAGCAGTGTACAAGAAGTCCAATTCTATATAAATCATGACTAAAATACAAAGAAACAAACACACAAAGAACCATGATTAAAAAATCAAGGATAAAATCAATTTTTAAAAAATCAAAGTAGATATAACGAATAATAATTTCTCACATTTGTGTGGCCGGATTGTGGACTATTTTACAAAGCAAAGAGTCACATCTATTGCTCCACCCACTTTCCCCCTCTTGCCCCACCCACCACTAGAATGTAGCACCTGGAGAGTAACCAATGAAAGCTCAGGCTGCTAAAGATTCCGCCCTTCTGTTGCAATGGATCCAGTTCCCAATTAAAGGCACATCCTGACATAAAACTGTCCTGCCCTTTGGCCAAATTCTCCCTCCAGTTGGTGGCTCCTGCCTTTTAAATGGGACAGAGAGGAAGGAGTGTGCCTTTGATATCCAACAAAGGGCCTTTCAATCTAATTCCTCACCTGCATCAATCAGATCCTTTATTGTGTTTAGGCAATCAGACGCTCCGTACTGGAAGGTAAATTTGAAGACAAGGACCCCTTGGGTGGATGCTAGGGAGAAAAGGCTACAGTAAGACATTGGGCTCATGTTGTAAAGGTAAAAGGTAATGGACCCCTGGATGGTTAAGTCCAGTCAAAGGCGACTATGGGGTTGTGGCGCTCATCTCGCTTTCAGGCCGAGGGAGCCGGCATTTGTCCACTGACAGTTTTTCTGGGTCATGCGGCCAGCATGACTAAACCACTTCTGGTGCAATGAAACACCGTGACGGAAAGCAGAGAAAACGGATATGCCATTTACCTTCCTGCCACAGCAGTACCTATTTATCTACTTGCACTGGCGTGCTTTTGAACTGCTAGGTTGGCAGGAGCTGGAACACAGCAAAGGGAGCTCACCCTATTGCGGAGATTTGAACTGCCAAACTTCTGATCAGCAAGCCCAAGAGGCTCAGTGGTTTAGACCACAGCACCACCTGTGTTGTAATCTGCGCCAACATATTTTTTTTCTCCCAAAGTGGTAAAAAGCTATGATTCTACCTTTGCAAAGAGTCACAGACAATAAGGCCTGCAATGAATTATCTTGAAGAATTATAAGCTAAATAGATCAATGGTCTGATTCAGTATATGGCAGCTTCCTCCATTCCTATAACAACCCATCAGAGGGAGTTCTCTCTCATTTTGAGAACTATCACACACAGCAGCCGATAAGATTCCAGGTGGTGAGACATACTCAGGGTTCCTTTGATATGCTGGGGCTTGGAGCCCGGCTCCTCCTCCAGGACACAATCTCCTAGAAGCTGCAGCGGGAAACGAATGATGGTAGATCCCTTATCTTTGTGCTGGAAGATCATCTAGGGAAGCAATCGAGAAGCCATTCAAGCAGAAGTGAGGAGTGTTGCAAGGAACTAAAGGTGGCACAGCTAAAAAAAATGCCCCTTCTCCATTCCTGCAAGGAGAATAGGCAGGGGCGGGGAATATATTGTGCGCGCACTTATTTTGATGCTTACAGGTGCTTTGTGATGTGTGCATTAGTGTGAGGGTGTTTATGCGATAGGCCTCCATGGCCAAAGAACAATAAACTATTCATTCAGTCATCCATAATTGAAACGTTCTGTGCTTCAATGACACCCAAAACCAGCAGCGTGAGGTGGGTGCCTCACCCTGTGGTCTGGGACTCTCAAGCTCAAGGCGATGTCAGAGGTTCACCTACCAAAGGCGAGGGAGGTGCTATGAGCTCTCTTATTATATTATGGCCAGCCTGCCTCACCCCTCAAGCCCTCTTACTTTGTACTGGGTGAGGTACAACATTCCCTTTTTGGTGCCTTTCAGCTCTTCTGGAAAATCCGACCGCCCTTCCAGCAATAACGACACCTCGCTGTAGTGAGCAAGGACCCTGAAACAAAAGCAGTTGGTTGGTGAATGTATCAGATTCCGAAATAAAACATGCTTCACGGGATTCACAGCTGTGAATACACTGGGTCCCTCTCCTTTAGGGTTGCTGCTAGAGAACTCCCATCGGGCTTCAGCCAGCATGGCCAATGTTCATGGATGATGGGCGTAGCAGTCCGTTCCCTTCAACAAGGAGCATCTTTTGACAGAATGTATCATCTTTCCCATTACATCCAAACCCCATATTTTAATTACCTTCAATGTTTGAAGTTTGGGCAAGGCACATCTTTTTGCTGCCACCAATCAATACTGAATGACACCTTGGTTTTCCATTTCCCCTTCCTGCCTCACTCCATCCCCAAGATTATCTATTTACCTTTCCTCTGAACTGTTGGCTGACCTGGAGAACTGATACCTAGTCACCTCCATCGCGAAAAGCAACTCCTCTGTCTCAAGGACACCCACGCTCCCTTTAGCTCAGGAGCACTGGAGACAAAGAGAAATGCTTGGACCATGTAAGCATCTCTGTGATGTCAACAGGTGAGGTAACAGCACAGGCTTTGACTTGAAATTGGGATTAGTGGGAATTATTTATTTTTAGAGAGCTGCTCCCATGAGGCCAGGTTTACTCCCATTTTCTTCGGTCTCCCTAAATTCCACTAGAATCGGATGACTTTAAACAAGCAACCCATGAGAGCCTTGGACTGAAAGTTAAATCCTGCCAGGAGTTGAATATCTGGGGAGTAGTTTTCCAGACTCCCTTTTCCCAGTCATGTGATGCTAGTTGCATCTATTCCCATTCTCTCCTTTTCATAATAATGTAAGTCTGCTGCCAGTGGCCCATGTAGTCTAGCATCCTGTTCTCACAGAGGCCAACCAGATGAGTCCACAAGCAGGACCTGAGCACAAGAGCTCTCCCTGTTTGTGAGCCCCAGCAACACTGGCATTCAGAGGCATCTGACCGTGAAAGTCGAACATTTCTTTCCCAGCTAGTAGTCATTGATAGCCTCATCCTCCATGAATTTGTCTGATCCTCTTTTAAAGATATCCAAGTTGGCCATTACTGCCTCCTGTGGGAGCAAATTCCATTGTTTAACTATGCATTAATAAGTATTTTGTCTCTTCCAACATCCAGCTTCAAATGTTACATTTGAGGGGGGAAAGGTTATCCACTTAAGTCCACACCATGTATTCTTTTATACACCTTTATTATGTCTCCTTTTACCCGCGTTTTCTCTAAACTGAAAAGCCTCACGGCCATCTGGTCATCTTTCCTCATAGGGCAGTTTCTCAATCCTCTTGCTCCTCTTTGCTTGCTCTTTTGTAGGACTTGGATCCCACCACCTTCCAACACCCAGGGCTTGAGCCTCCAACATGTCTGCCTTGTCGGTGGGGCTCGACATCTGCCTGAACCTGCATAGGATTGGGGCACCATGTTTTAAGGGATGAGTATTGCCAAGCAAGTTCCACAGATGACAACCACATATATTAACTTGTTTATTTTGACACACAAATTGCAAAATTGCCGAGATAAACATCTTCTCCTTAGCTACAATATTGCCACTATGTACAAAATTTATGCTTAAAGGTACTACACATATAAAAATACAGTATGCAATACGTATATACAGTACAATGTGCAAAACATGGCAAAAAAATCAACATATGGAATTGATTTTAGGGGTGCAAACAGCAAATACAAAGGCATCTTGGTTTCTTTTACAAAGGCAACACACCAAAGGATGCTCTGCTTGCCATAATATGTTTATTTTTCCCTTTAATCTAGTATTTAAAATGAAGAGGCATGTACAAATTGGTATCTATTTTCTCTTTTTTCCCATAAAGTGAGATGCTAAGACGTAATTGTTTCTATGAAAAGAAGAGGGACACCTACGGTATCATGCCAAGCACGATTTCTACTGCAAACAATACAATGAGATCAAGAAAGAGACGTGCCACTGCTTACGTGGGGATCTGCACTTATTAGCTCAGTTTCACAACCAACTAAAGGAATCTGTATTGCTAGACACCAAAACAAAAGCAACTTCAAAAATATATACATCTTCAATTTAAAACAAAAAATGTCCATGGAGAAAACTTGAGGTGGGGGCATGATGGAGGACTTGCAATTCCCACCCTACCCCCCACCCCATATAATTAAAGGGTGTGCTCCTTGGCAGTAGAAGTAGCAATACTTTGGTTCTTCCCATTGTCACTTATTTAAGGCTCTGGGTCTTTTTAAATTGCATCATGTGCAAAACTAAAAATGTAAAAATGCTGGTTTCCTGGTTTCATTAGAAAAGCTGACATGTCACCATTACAGGTCACTGCACTTTCATTGATGAATCCCTCCTTGTGATTATCATGGTATTTGCCAGATGTTTAGCCAAAGTTTACACATTAGTTTAGCCAAAGTTTACACATTCTGCACTGTGTTGCAGGCAACACCCGGGCAGAATGCCTTTCGAACATCAAGATGCAGTTAAATAAGATATTTGCTGAGATTTGTCGCAACTTTATGCCATTCAATACACTGCAAAATGTGTTGCCGCATTGAGTAAGCTTGTTAAGTCTCTCTGAGCTGAAAAAATTGATTTCCCCTCAACTGGAATAAACAGGCTGAAATTGTAGTTTACATGATCTTTGTGATTTCTTAGTTCAGCGTACTTGTTTGAAAGGAACATGGGGTGGGTAGAGATGGAACTGGCAACGATGATTTCTCATCAACATGACAATGCAGTTCCATTTTGAATTTCCAAATGTGACATTTAATACTGCCATGCATTAGCCTCCCCTCATTAAAGCATTTGCTCATCCAGAAAGATGCGGAATAGTAGTTAACTTGGGATTACACTGACAGCCTATGTACAGTTAAATCAAGAACAGTAGGGATGGAAGAAGGCATCATTTTCTATTCTATTCATCCACCCACCCATTTATTCCATTGCACTGCTGTTCTTCTGCCCAGAACAACACCTGCTGGGTCAAAATTACATAACTTACTTAATTTACATAATTAAGTAAACTATGTAAGTTATATATTGTCACAACAGGCAGCAACATGATATGTGTGCGATTGCGCTGAACCCAGAAGTGACCCCAAAAGTCACAAAAAAGAGGAAGAACCGGGTGTGTGCAGGCTTTGTCAATGGTGTTTCAAATATACGCCATTTCACTTAAACACACAGTGCCTGGGGAACATAACCCCCACATAAATTGGGAGTTGCCTGTATGTCATTCTACCCTGATCATTTCTATGTAAAGGAAATGCAGATGGGGACTGGGGCATAATCAAGTACATGTCCTTTGCGGACTGAAACAGCAACAAGGAATACCAATCTTATGCACTGGAAAGATTTCCGTTCCAGACATGGGATGAGTAAGAGAACAGGGGCAATTTCTGATTCCATGTCTGTTTTTGTCAGAATTCTCTGGCATTATTTGCTGTCAGTGGGGCTTGGGCTGATCCACATGTATTCTTTTCCCACTTTTCAGTTTCACAGCACTGACTCATGAGAATGTCTTACACACAACAGGAGAAAATGGAATTTCTGCCACAGCAGCTTCCACAGCAATTGGGGCTCCAAAATATACATTCCAGATGGCAAAAGCTGCCAAAGCAGGGAGATCCTCAAGTTCCCATAAGTGGGCCACTCTCAAAAATAAAGAAACCAGGATGAACAAACATGTGAACGAAATGTTTCTGCAACTGAAGCAAATAGGACACCTCTAGCACTTCTATAAACATTGCAAATCTGCACTGAAATAAACTACGCTAGCAGTGACAGTCACAGGACCAAGTCACCTGTTAAAGATAAAGATATTTCGAAGATATTGTGTTACAAAAAATTGTCAAGTGCACAAAAGATACCCAAGCAACTTTATATATATACAATATATATATATATATAACCCCTTTTCACAAATACCAGGTTCACATACAAGTGGTAAATATAGTACAATAGGCGGCACATCTCAGAACATATGATCAAAAGCAAACCATTATTTAGAAATGTTTTATAATAAAGCTCTATTCTGAAATGCACAGAAAATATCACGCATTCCTACTCTAAAAAATAAATACTTTATTACAAACATTTCATGATCCCTTAATGATTTTGTAGAAGAAAGTTCTGCACTGGATATCATACACCTGAAAGGATTTGGTTGGGGGGGGGTGTTCCTCGTTGACATGCTCCAGTGGCTTGGATAGCACACTAAGCGTGAAATATTTGTGCAGTGCAGCATCGCACAATATTGTCAATTTTCAGCTATATTTATATGCAGTCTGCCAATTGGCCAAGAGTAGCCCAGTCAGACTGTAGCAATATGATGAGAAAAAGATCTGAGGCACCATAGAAATGAACTGGCTTAACTGTGGCACGTTCTAAACCAAGGAAGGTAGTACAGTAGATGAATCTGATGATATAAGCTGTTGCTTACTAGCTGTAGCAAGGTGCTTCTCAAACTGTGAGTCAAAAATAGGGAAAGGGGAGAAATTTTATTTGCTTCGCATTTAAGGCCAAATATACTTAATTCACACTTTCTGAAACAATACATGAACCGAAACTAAGCCATCCTAAGAAATTTGCACTTCTCTGAATTTTGCAATACAGTTCTCCTGCCATGTGTACAAAAATGCATACACGAGGGTAAAGTTTGCATAAAAATGGGTGTGTTCATGAAAAGAACATTAAAAAATGCATTATTAGGGAAACACTGAATTACAAAAAAAATGTTTATTAGGCAAAGTTGCATACAAACATGTTCATTTTGGGGGGAAATCACATTAAAATGTTAGTGAATTTTTTTGCAGGGTGTGGGGAAAATTCGCAACCAATGTGGAAAACGCGGAGAACTGAATTTAAGATTGGAAAAATGAGAGAGAAAGTAGGGCACGAAAGGTGGAATTAGTTTATAAGTGGGTGCCCACAAAAGCTCTAAAAGTTTACAGGTAAGCTCCCCACTTCAAAAAGTTTGTGAAGCACAGCTATAGCATATGAACCTGATAATATAAGCTGTTGCATCAATACCACAAGTAACCAGTTGCTCGCTAGGTCGTTATGGCCTTTGCCCCTTTGTCCTAGTGCCAGGATCCAAAGAGATGCACACAAATGGGAACTACACATGCAGAGAGAGTTTCCTTTTCATCAGCTCTCATTGTTGAAAAGACAACCTGCCTGTTAAACTGAATGGTGGCTTGCCTATTTGACAGCAGGCTTTCCAACCTGCTTCTTGCATGTACTCACCTTCTCTTTGAATTCTGGCCCTGCCAAAAACTTTATATTTATACCTATTCGGCTCTGCAACATTTTGAATATAAGGTACAAACAACAGGCTCCATCTTTTTACTATTTCCTTTGGTCTATGACATTGTATGCGGCACATCACAGGAAACATACTTCCTTACAGCAGTGTGGAGCTTGAACGTCATAGGTGATCCCACTACACCCAGAATAGGTTCCATCAGAATTCTCAGCATCTTAAACTGACTTTTTGGGAGAAAATGAAACTTGACATCTCACTGGGAGATACTCAGCACCTCAAAAGATTAGCTTCCATCCAAAGATGGTGAAGCGGAATGGTAAAGTCGAAGATACGTGATCTCTCTCTACACCTTTTCCTATTCTCATTCCTATGCTGGTTGCAGAGGAAGGAGTGCTCTATCCTTTCAGCATAGACCTGCTCATTCACTCGTCAGCATGGAATTCCTTCTTGTATATAGCTTACCACACTAGTGTTGAAATACAAGGCTAGTGCTTCAACTGTATCCAGTTGCTGAATATGACCCTCGAGTAACCTGAGGCAGGCAAAGTGGCATAAGAATATTCTCCCAAACATAGGTCCCAGTTTAATTGTAATTTTGATTTTTTGGTGTGAAGCTACCCTGACATTACTAATATTTTCTATCATGTGAAAGCCCAAGGTAACTCTAAACCACACTGTCTAAATTGGCATCTTCACAGTTGTGGCTTTAAGAGAAAATAAATTGCAAATATGCAATCTCAATGTGAAATTGGCTCAAAATACTGCACATTGAATAAACCAACCTATGCAGGTATGAGTTCACTTGACCGTACTTGTTATCAGTGATCCTTGCATCTGTCAATTCTAAGGGATTCACAAGTTTGTTTGTTTTTTTAACAAAACAAGGTCATAAATGCAGGATCAAATGTTATGGGTAATGAACATTAAAATTCTGATAGTTTTCTAAGGAAGTCTAAGTATTATGCTGTGATTTGTATGAAAAAGTAACCTTGCTCTGAAAAAGGCTACCATACAATAAAGATTATTTTCTCATTTGAGTTTCATTGAAATCCACAACACTTGTAGAATGATTGTAGTTTTTCCAATATTTATTTATGGTTAAAAGAGGACAGAGCTTTCTGAAAGAAGTTTCATTTGAACTGTAACTTTTTTGATGATATATTTTAATATCCAGATAGTTAATTTCTACCAAATGCTGCTGTTCCACTGTTGCCTTAGAAAATGTACTGTGAATACAAGTGGTGCAGCAATAAAACTGCCAGCTGCTTTGCACAGCTAAGCAGGGTCCAGTATGGTTTCAAATTGGATGGGTGACCGCATGTTGCGATTACTTCAGTGCAGTTGGTCTAGATGACCCTTGAGGTATCTTCCAACTATACAGTTTTTTGATTCTAGGGCCTGAATCCAGAGACGTTCAAGAATAGTAGATGGCTAGCTAAACTGTAATATCCCTCATTCTTCCTGCCAAACAAATGATCAGCTGCAAATGAGTGGCAAAGCACATGCTTTGCATGCAGAAGGTCCCAGGTTCAACCCCTGGCATTTCCAGTTAGATGGCTCAGGCAGCAGGGGATGGGTAACTCCTCTGTGTGACTGTCATTCATGCTGTTACGTGTTCCATTAAAATCTTTTAAAAGTGGAAAATTTAGATATTTTAGAAGGAGGCAAACACACACGTTGGTACATTTCACATTCATTGTGTTCTTGTAATTAAAATTTTGGACCTAATATAAAAAAACAATGATAGTTCTGAATTTGGATCTGGAAACATTGATTTTTGTTAATTTTGAATGTGTTAACATTAAGTCAGCATATGGGCTGGATTCAAAGAATTATGAGGGGAAGGGAAACAGCTAGTAAGAGCTCTTCTTATCCAACTTCTTTGGATTTAGTTTCATTTTTCTCTAGAAACATTCTAGAACAAAGAGTAAAATAGCCCCTTTTATAAATGGAAGATGTCTTCTGCATATGCAAGGGCACACTCGGATTCAAATTCAGGCATTTTAATTGCCAAATAGCTTATGAACACCTAACAAATGAAAGAAAATTGATGTGTATCTTAATCTGCCTGTATGATATCCTACATAAAATATGAGAAGTAAAATTGGTTGTATGCCAACATATAGAGGGCAAAACACACACCTCACTGTGTTTTTAATGTACAGCATATGCCTCTGCACTTCCTATATTTCTTCTGGGTGAAAATTAAATAAGGCTCTGGCCAAAGAAATCTTAGCTGATTAATCTTGGATTTTACTTGATTACTTACAACATAGTCCCAACCATGTTTACTCAGATGTAAGTCTCACTGAATTCAGTGGGATATATTCCCCATGAAGTGCAGTTAGGATTACAGCCTTACTTAATTAACCTAATAATTAATCATACATTTGCATATGAGAAAACCAATAGTTGTCAAAGACCAAAGCATATATTTCCTTTGTTTTTAATGATGCACACACATGTTGCAGCAGGCATCATTTTAGAAGAGGCATTTCGTTTGTCACATAATTGGGGAAGGGGAATTCCTAAGATGGTGCTTCCTATGTGCAGAGTTTTTTAATAGAAAAAAAAATTACTTGTTTTGATGCCCAAGTAATCAAAGTCACCATTTCAGTCTAGCCGATTAAAATGACTAAATGTGGTAGCCCTAAAGTATTAGCTCAAGACCTTTTAAACTCATGAGGCAGTCCAAATATAGCCAACTTCAATCCTTTCACCAAATCCCATCAGTTTTCTTTAACTTAGCCAGAGCTTTGACAAGGCAGCTTAAGCTTGGCTCAGGCTGTCTATAGCAACAGTCAGGTGCAGTTTTATTATGACTTATCCCAGCTACATGAATGAAGATCCAATCTCACTCTCCCCCTGCCCCTCCCCTCCCCTTAACTGATTGCCGGGGGGGGGGGAATCATGCTTTTTGTCTGTGGAACATGTTTTTGTTTTTTACACCCTAAAGATAATTTTCAAGATTACCCTGAAAACAAGGAAAGTGAAATAATGGACCTATGCTGTAAATGGATCTTTAAAAACCGTGGTCAAGTAGGCTGTGCCTTTTTAGTTAATCCCAGTGCAACTGTAGATCTTGTGGGTCAAGAAAATCTGTTGAAAACATACTTGGGGCAGTTGAGCTGAGAGGAGTTAATCCTGAAGAAGCATTTGGCATGGTAATGTCTAGCCACTCCATGTTGTCTAAATTTGTGTCCGGAAGATCAAGAGATAAACAGGAATTAGAAGCAGTGAATTGAGAATCTGTTGTTTCCATAGGTGACTGCGAGTGATCTAATATGCCAGAGTGGTTAAGGAGGTCATTTTGAAGGTCCTCAATTAGAGAGAAAGACTCTCTGTCCTCACTACTGCTTGCCAGATGAGGCATTCCATTTCCTGAAGGCAGAGTTCCTTCCAAGAGGGCTTCTAGCTGATTCTCCAGACATACAGAGAAATTGCTTGTTGGTTCTAAGGAGAGAGGAGGGGCCATTTGGACTTGTGGCGGCGGACGAGACACCACTGTGTTCACTGGCATTGTGGTGATATTGGCAGTAACAGGTCTCATTTTGGAAATCAGAGATGGTTCTTCCTTGGTAGGCAGAGAAATCTCTGCATAAAAGGCAATGGGAAATAAAATCAGTAAGATATTTTATTTATTACATATAAGGGGGGGAACCCCTTACTCACTTTGGTGCACCACTGTAGCAATAAATTTATGCTTTTGATACAATTAATTTGAAAGCGGTGAATTATTTATACAATTAAGTCTTGTGAGATAATTAAGTTATCAAGCTAATGTTTGTACAACTATCAACATGATTGAAGACATGTGCTGCAAAGCCCACGTTACCCAAAGGAGTCAAATAGCCACCCCCTTTTTAGAGAGCCTGTTATCTTCTCATTCTTTACCAGACTTTCACAGATTATTCCAATGACTAAAGGGAGAAGATCTCTACTCAACACAGTGGATTCTAAATTGATTAACTGAGCTCATGCTGCAAACCACTGATAGTTAATGAACTGTCAATAACTTTCTGTACTAACTGGTTAAATATTAGGCCACTATCAGCCTGATGTATATAAATGTCAAGTATAATAATAAAGTAAAATAAAATAAAAATAAAAATTTATTATTTATACCCCACCCATCTGGCTGGGTTTCCCCAGCCACTCTGGGCGGCTTCCAACAAAATATTAAAAATACATTACTTTGAGATTACTTTGAGAATGAGCTGCCTTTTATGCTGAATAACAAACATGAAATCCAATAAGAGACACCCTTTTTATGAATGTCACCCTCAAGGATGCTCATAGCAAAATCCCTCTTGAGCAGAGATAAGGATGAAAACATGTTGTTAGACTATGTCTCATCCTGCCTAACCACTGGCCATGCTATCTGGGACAGATGAACATCTGGAGGGCCACAGGGCCACCTTCCCTGCTCTATACTAAACAGCAAGAGCAGCAAATTGGAAGGGAAGCTGCCTCTTGGTACCAGTGTCACTACACTTACTAGGACCATGTAGGAGCAGGCAGGGCATCAGCACAGGTGGAGCCAATCCAGCATTCCCACACCACCCCAAACCACACTGTTGCCCTACCCTACCCTTGTAAGTAGCAGCAAAGCCAGTGCTGGGCCGCCAAACCCACAGTGCTACCCCTTCCTGACAGCTGTTCTTGTTAAACCAAAAAATAGGAATAGGAAGCTCGCTCTACCATTTGATCCATTTCAATCTGACTCACCTCCGCTTTTAATGAGAATATCAAAGAGGTCATCCATTTGCTGGCTGTGAACACTGGAAATCTGTAACACAGAGAGTTCTTTATTGTTTGTGTCACACACCTTTCCCTAAAATATATGCATGCTCTGCACCATGTGGGGATCACCATGCGGATTGTGTGCTGGTTTTGATGCCATACACCCTATGTATCTACCTAAATAAGGATGCTTTTGTGATCCCATTTGCTCTTTTTAAAATGTATTTTATTAATTATTCAACCAAGTTGCAGTGTAGGGAAAAGAAAAGAAAAATCAATAAAGTAGAATTCAACAAATACAGATCTCATATCATTTTTGATCCCAAAGAAGGAACAGGCTTATGCATATTTAAGTTAACACAATTTTACTAGCTAAAGAACAACATTTTGCAGATCTGTGACACTTTTCTAAAGGACTGATCCAACTAAGGTTGCAGTGCTACACACTTACCTGGGAATAAACACTGCTGAATTTAGTTGGGAGGATGCATATATAAGAATGTGCTGTAGGATCATTAGCAGCTATTCTGCTAAGAATTAATATAATCACTGTTTCCGGAGAATGGTGTACTACACAACTGCAGGTATGGGAAGAATGCTCTAATAGGCATAAAGCAACACACAGGGTACAAAATGCAGAGAAAGCCTTCTTCACTCATTACAGCTACCATGGTGCAGAAGAGCATGATAGTTGTCCCCTTACTTAGATATTATTCAGTCCTAGGTACATCTTATAATGAGATCTTGGCTGGATTAGGCTGCTAGCAGACGGCCAATGAAGAATGATAATCAGAGAATATGAGGGCTTCGAAACTTTCAGCCTACTAAAGAGGGGAAGAAAGCCAAAAGGAAGGCAAAACTTTGATAGTGACAGAGTTTTAAAAGGGGGGGGGAGAGAACGTGTCTCCCTTAGTCTCCCCATGGCTGCTCATTATGGAAAGATGTGAAGAAAGTTGAATGTGATTATTCTGTGTAGAACAGGGAAACATGTCAAGTTGTTGCATTCCTGCATACATCTTACCTCTCGTTGAGAAGCCTGCAAGCTGCGAGTCTGTTTGATGGCTTCTTCATAGCGTGGAGGGTCTTTTGCCTTGGTTACTGAATTGCTGAACAGAGATTGCTGCAAAATGTACTGTTGGGGTTGAGACTGGGAGGCCAGCTGTGTGAAACAATGGCAAACAGTTCGCAAATAATTGTGGCAGCAGAAGGTTCTCAAACAGCGTCTCTACAGAAATCTACATGACTTTCCTTTAAAAACAATAATGTGCTAATTTAGCACCTTGTATGTCATCTCCATTAATCTACTGGAAATGAAAAGTGCACATAAAGAACAACTTCCCTTTATATGGCTGCGCAGTAAGCGTAGCCTATGGCATTTAGGGTTGACTCTGACTAAGACTCATATAGAGTACACCTGCTGAAATGAATGCACCAGCATTAGTCGTGCTCACTTGTTTCTGAGTAGGATTAACTTTGGAGACAACCCTATCATTTAAATGTGGCCCCATCTTGTTTGGAAGTTGTCTTGAGATTTAAAAGTTCTCAAGTCAAAAAGAGAGGGTGCCTCCTTGTTTTTATGCCATGGTCAGAGTGCCTCAAATACGTTACTCTAGCAACCTCCTAGAGGGTATATATTCTAGGGTATGGGAACAAAGTATAAGTGGTCAAAGGCAGCTGCTATATCGAGAGACCAGAAACCACCTCCTGTCCTTGAACTTTTTTCATTCAAACTGGTTGTCTTACGGCCTTTGTAACTAAGAAGCAGTGTCTGAGTTTGCTTCCCCGCTAATCTCTCCTGATCTCTTTTCCTTTTGTTTTGCATTTTTTAGATTGTAAACCTAAAGGCAGGGACTGATTGATTCCTGATCTTTGTAAGCTGTTTCAGGAACTTCTTTTTGGCTTAATGGCAAGATAATAAATGCTTTAAATAAGTTAGTAACTGAATAAATAAAATGAATATACCTTCTGAGGAGCACTGGGTCCATTTTGCACCAAGGGCACCTGGTTCCCTGAGTGAACAGTGGTATTTGCTGTCTGATTAAACAAAGGTTGCTGTAGAGCTGTCACAGACTGATTCTGATAGGAAAATACTGTATTTGGTGAGGTAGGAGGAAATATCTGTAAAAACAAAATGTATGCATTTAAAACTCATGCATGCCATTTTTCTTCAAGCAAAAGGAGCATGGTGTACTGTACAACAACAATCAAGCAGCTCCTAGTGTGGCCAACAATAATATTAAAACTTAAGTTGAATAAAATGCTCTAGTGTGCAATATCACTGAAGTGGAGAAAGTACAAAGGCCTTCCTTAACAAGGCAGTTGTAGCCAACCTTTGGTGATGCCTGCCAGATGTTCCTGGTCTACAACTCCCATCAGCCCCAGTCAGCAAGACAAATTGCAAGGAAAGATGGGAGCTGTAGTTCAACAACTTCTGAAGGGCCCCGTGTTGGCTTGTCCTGTCATGGACGGATGGTCCTGTGGAGATATAAGTTCAGCAGGGTAGTGGAACACCAAGCAAGGAGTACATTTCACACCCTGCTCTATTTGTGTTGGATGTAAGATTGCAGCCGTAGGCTTTTTTTGTAGTAGCAATGTCCTAGTAGTTTCTCCTGCATACACTTTAGTAAAATGAAGGAGGTGTGGTATTGCACATTTCCTATTAAACAGAAGAAACCTAATGAAGTGCTACCATTTCTCTCTAATGAACCACAAATGCACACCAACTGGGACAGAAATGTATGTATGCCTTATGTATGAAAATGCTACGGCAGTTTAGAGAATTATTCATTGCTGTGTGATTTAATTCAGTATAGCAGTTTTCAGAAGACACAATAACAGGTTGTAGTACATTTCACAACTGATTTAAAAAAAAACAACAACCCTGAAATCATTAAGTATTGCTGAGGATACACCACATTCACCAGTGCAAAATGACTTCCATTCAAGCATTTTGGGGATGACTATACTGTTCTAATATTTTTATATGAGGAAAAATTCTAACCTAAGAATCAGAGAAATGTAATAACAATTTATGAATCCTATTCAATGCTATTCAATGCTATATCCTACTTTAAAGAATATCACATACTTTTAGTTAGGAAGCAGAAAAGTAAATAGTTCCACTGACAGTATGCAGTCTATCTATATTCATAATTCACCAACCTGTCTGTTTTGTGGGGTGTGACCAAGCAGATGCTGTGGGGAAGCATTTTCTTTGGATGCTGAAGAGTGCATCTGTGGTACTTTCTGGGACAAAGCAGAAGTAGATACTTGTGCCATGGCTGGAATGCCAGACTGTGGCTGGGCCTACAGGAGAAAGAGTATGGCTTGATTTCACAACACAGGACACAGCTGGACTATTTGCATAAATAAAGAAACCCAGGGATGTTATAATGAATCTTTAAATGTTTGACATCAAGTCCTCCTGAAGTATCTAAACACAGTGCTAAGGAAGATGGTGGGTTCGCATGTTCACAGCCCATGAGCAGCAAATGCTGCTTTATGGACAGACAGGTGTTATGACCACTGTGGCTTCAATTGGCTTGGCTTCTGTGATGTCACAGTGGGCCTTGAGAGCTGCGGAAAAGAAAGCTGAAGGGGAAATTAAGAGCTGCATGGTAAATGCAACAACCACAACAACTCTTGTTAAGTTAAACCTCACTGTCCTGTTCTGCAAGAGAAAGAGTCATGGTCAGTGTGGCTATGTAAAGCAGTTTTGCAGCTTTTAGAGTGAAGAAGCAAATGATGCTTGCTGCTTGTATATGTGGTAGTGTGTGTGTGTCTCTGTGTGTGTGTGATGCAATTATCTATTTCAGTTGCATCCCTCCATCTTCACCTGAAACAAGAGACGTATAAATATACCTAAAACTGAGCCAAACCACCGGCCCATCTGGCCCAGTACTGTCTGTGCTGACAAGTAGCAGCTCTCCAAGGTCTTCTACAAATGCATCTCTCATTCCACTTACTGGAGATCCTTTTAGATTACTTGAAAGGCGCACATCAAACTGGGCATGTGCTCTACCACTGAGCTATGCCTTCTTCCTTAAGATGAATAGAGGCATCTTTTAGAGATAAGGGAAACAACGAGTGAAGCCAAAATTATGCATTTTTATTACACACTCACTTGAGAGGAGCATTCCAAGGTGTGCATGTGATCATTAACCCTGCTCTAGAAAAAATATGGCAGGAGAGTGAGTTGGTCAATCCAAGTCTCTTTGAAATGAATTTTCTGACTGACATCACTGCCTGTTCTAGCGCCAGTCCACCAGGCACTTCTTGAGAAATCCCAAAAAGGTGTGCTGGTGCCACTTCCAGTTATACACGTTGCAAGAAAGTGTTTGTTTGTTTGTTTGTTTGTTTCTTGAAAATCCCTGAATTTGTATATGTGGCACATTTTATGTCTTGCATTCATCTAGGCACATGAGAATTTCTCTTATTATGTTTTATGGCAAGCTGTTCACAAGAACAACTATTCTTATGGTAATAACAGAACGGATTAATAATCAAATTCTGTCAGCCACTGTGTTGAAGCAGCAACTCACAGTAAATCCCCCTTGCACTGGTACCAGAGGCCTAATCCAGAGCCCTAATCTAACAACTGGTATGACTTTTTAATCCATTTACATTAGATCCTATGGCCAGTGCAGGATCCACCTGCAATATGCATCTAAAGCACTATCATACAACTTTAAAAAGTCATGACTTCCTCCAAAGAATCTTGGGAACTGTAGTTTAAGGGGTCTGAGAGTAGTCAGGAGATCCCTATTCCCTTCAGAGAGGTACATTTCCCAGAGTTCCCTGGTGAAAGGAACTGGTTGTTAAACCAATCTGGGAATTGTAGCTCTGTGAGGTGAACAGGGTTGCACCGATGACCCTCAACATCCATAACAAATCACAATAGATAAAGTAGTCACTGAAGTCACATGAAGAAAATTCCCCATGACTATCAGATTGTAAGTGACAATGACAAATAACTCAAAATGGAGGAACCTTTCGTACCTGTACCTGGATACTGCCCACAGGTAGTTGCATTGAAGTGGCAGAATTTGGACCCTGGAGAGAGAGTGGCAGTAGCAGCTGTGCTGTTCCTTGTGCAGTAAGTAGAGCTTGAGGCTGGGCAACAACAGCAGTTTGTGGCTGTCTCTGCGAACTTACATAAAACTGAGATATGACATTATGTGGTTCAGCTTTGGCCAAAGGTACCTCCTGCTTGATAACAATAGCCTTTTTGGCAACTAGGTTCTGGACATCCACTGATGCTGGCTGTCCTAAAGAATGGTTGGCTTCAGATACAGGTTGTTTTGCATCAGAGCAATCTGCTAAAGTGCCTTCCTCTTTGACATCATGACCGACATGCTTCTGATTCAAAGTCAGTGTAATATTAGCTGAGGCTTGGGGTTGCTGCTGCTGAACCCGCTTTTCAACTTCAAGTTGCATTTTCAGCACTTCCACGAGTTTCTGCTCTTGCTCCAGTTTTCTTTTGAGCTCTTCAATCTGCTTCTCTTTTTCTTGAAGCTTACGGTCCTTTTCTGCTGCATCAAGCTCCATGCTGAACATGCTTCCACTGCCTTGACTGTCCTCATTTGTGGTAGCTCGAAGAGGAGGTGATGCATTTGGGAACTGTGATGGAGACATCACGGTCATGATTTCCGTCAAAGTATCTGCCATGTTAGTGTCATCCGTGCTGAGACTGGACGGCTCTGAAGGTGACGGGGAAATGGGCAACGGGGAGTTGATGCATTCCATAGGTGTTGATTTGCTGCCAGTTCCACCAGATGTTGTTTCTGAAGAAAAGCTGGAAACTGAGCTAGCTATTGGCTTGTTTAATGTAGCAACAGGGAATACGGCAGTTATTTCTCCAGGCTGGCTGGTACAATTAGTGGAAGGAGTAACTGCCGCTGTATGACTAGCATTGATAGAATTATTGTTAAGATCCTGATAGGGTTTCAAACGCTCAATAAGATCCATTTTAGTCCCAGACACTGGCAATCCTCTTATCTTGAGCTCCATTTTCAGTTCAGCTACCTGAGGTTTTTTTTTTTAAGGAAAAAAGAAGCATTTGTGAAAAAGAAGCCAACTAGTATCAGGATAACTCTGACACATTGCTTTTTTCTGCACACAGGAAATACTATGACTTATAGGGTGCCTAAAATTACTAAAGACAAGATAAATTAGAGAAGAAAGAAAAGTAAAAGGGGGAAAGGGTGAGTTGGGAAAAGCCAAATTAAACACATGTGTCTTAATAGGTGCTTGAATGAAAAAACAAATGAAGAAGAACATAGGAAGCTGCTTTATAAGGAATGAGGCCATTTGTACATCTATCTCAGTATCGCCTACACTGACTGGCAGCACTTCTACAGGGTTTCAGGCAAGGAGTCTCTCCAAGCCTTACCTGGAGATGCCATAGACTGTGCCTAGGGCCTCTTGAATACAAAGCTACATCCCCAAACTTCAGCCCTCCAGATGCTTTGGACTACAATTCCCATCATCCCTGACCACTGGTCCTGTTAGCTAGGGATCATGGGAGTTGTAGGCCAAAACATCTGGAGGGCCGCAGTTTGGGGATGCCTGCTACAGCCCTTTCTCAAGAGAGAAATGTGTAAGGTAGAAGGACTTTCCAGTGATATGAAGCTAGAATGGAAAAGGCACTGGTAGGAACAGTGAGATTAATCTTAGGTTGAAATAGAAGACTAGTACCTGCACAGTAAGTGTTCTGAGATGGAGCATGAACTGAAAGGAGCATTTAGAGATAGAAGAGAATATAGATATAGAGGAGAGATACCAGGGAGACACAAAACGTAGAAGAGAAGGTGAGAAGTGAGAGGAAACCAGCGAAAAGAACAATGTAAAGAAGTAGTAGGACCTGGTCAAAGAGTGGAAACAAGGAGCAACAATGTGCAAGTGAAGTTCCTGCCAGCACAAGGTTTTCATGTTCACTGTGCTGCTTGATCACCTACCTCCACATACATTCCCTTCCCTATGTGTGCAGAACCGACAGCAACATTGCACTTAATGGGCAAGCCCGATGGCACCTTACAAAGTAACCTTTATGATTATTTATTAATATAAGCTGTTGTCAGGTGCGGTAAACTTTGCAGGCATGAAGAATTATTTATAGGCAAGCACCTGAATTATAATTTACTACATTTTTATCCCGTTTTTCTTCCAAGGAGCCCAGATTAGCCACAGATGCTATCCTTCCTACTCCCACTCCTACACATTTATCTCCACAACCATCCAGAGAGGTAGGTTAGGATGAGAGGTGGGGAATGAACCAATGTCACCATGTGAGTTTCATAGCAAAACAGCGAATTGAACCCAGGTCTCTGCAATCCAAGCCAAGTAGCAGTGAACAAGGTGAGTAAAGGGAAAAGGGTATGATTTGGGAACATTTGGAGTCCCATGAAAGCACTGCTATCATAAGAAGCAAACCAAAATCACTTTTGAAATGGTGGCAGGACACTTTTTTACCTTTAAATCATCCAAGCTAGGAGGCAGGGGCCCAGGTTTTCTGTTGGAAATATTATTGTTCTGTCTCGGAGTGCTGGCTACTGTGGAAGATGTGCTATTGTTCAAAGTATTCAGTGGTACATTCCCGGTGTTGCTCTGTTTGTCACTCACTGGCCTTTAAGAAAAAACGGAATTGACGCTTTCAACCATTTTCTCCATGACCTCATTGTAATATGCATTGCCTTGAATGTGAAGTGATTTTCCACTTAACTATGAAGTATTTTATATATGCTACACAAGTCAAGAGTACTGTATACCACTAGAAATGCAAAATGCCCAAATCATTTGTTTCTTTAAAATATATTTTATTCTGTTAGCGTAACAATAGGGCCTTTGTTTTAAAATGCTGACGGGAATTTGTATTGAAATAAAGTAAGAATTTGTAAAGCACTTTGTACTGCTTCCTCATTGGCTCAGCTGAAATGTGAATCCAGACAATTCACATTTCTCGGGGTGGGCAGTACATGCAAATTGGCCTTGATCTTCCCAGAAAAGGGAAATATGGCAGTTTCTATCAGGATAATAACTTCAGTAAATGTCTCAGAGAAGCAGGAAGCCTATCTTTTGACACTAAAATAGTTATCTTTGAGAATGCCTGCAGTGGCATTTAATACATACTTATACAATACATGTTTAATATGAAATGCTGTGTGCATAAGAGACAGACAACCCTTTGTCTCTGATGGTAAGGGCTGGAAACCCCATTTCTATGGGTGTCTGCAAAGGCCTGTTGCCTGCAACAGTGCTAGCTCCAGATTAACAGTCACAGCCTACTCTTCAGAAGCATCATCTGGACTAAACAAGAATTAATTGCGCCCATGTAATTAGCATACAGGGTTTTTTCTCACAATAACAATGGGGAAGACTGAAAAGCCTCAGTGCTGTGGGAGATGGGGAAAAGAATTTTAACTCCTCTTCCCCGTCATGGTAACAACAACAACAACACTGCCTCTTCACAGGTTCAATATGCATTTCATTGGAAGCTCTTTTTGACCATAACACAGACAGCAGCTTTTGAAAGCCATTTTTCATCTGCACTGTAGCAGAGAGAGAAAGAGTAATCTTCCCCCATCCCCATAGTCTGAAGGCTGCTACATACATTGCAGAAAGCACACATTATTGTAAACACACAATTAATGCTCCATCTAGTTTAGTCCTTAATCTGTTTGGATAACAGGATTTGGCACCTCATTTGGGGTGAAGATCAAGAAGCTGTTCCTATGTGACCAGAACTTTGGTTTATACCATCATGTGTCCATTCTGCCTTTGCTATCCTATATACATCTGATGTGCAAGGCTTTAAATAGTACTGTTGTCCTGGACTGAATTGCTGCAATGTGCTAGGGTTGGGGGTTGTTGATGCATCCATTTTTGCCTAGCACAGATCATATGATTGGGCTTTATGCTCTCTCTCTGTTTAAACAGATGAAACAAATTTGATGTGTGTGTGGTTTGTTTAAGAGGATGGCAACCCCTGCCTATCAAACTAGAAGAAATAGAAGCAAGACAAGTCCTGTATTCCTCAATTCCCTTGTTTCCAACAGAATTCTTCTGTAGTTCAGAAACCTACTCTCTCCCCAAAACTGACTGGAAGCCCCAAAACACCAAAGCAAGCATAGCAGTTGATATGTCTCCCTATTAAAGACCATCCCCTCTCCCACTGACAAAGCTTCACATACTTGAGTGGTGCAGGAAGAATCGTCTGGTAGTTGTAGTGCTGCTGCTGTTGGCTCAGAATCTGCAGTTGCAAAAAAAGCTGTTGTTCTTGCAGCAAGCGAGCATAGTTGGAGTCCATCTGTGGCTCATTCTTCTCACCTTTCTGATCAGGTGGGATGTACTGATGGTACTTTAGTTTCTTCACTCTGGGCTTTGGCTCTTTGCTTTTCTTGCTCCGAGGTTTGTCACTTGGGTTCTTGGGGTGGGGTTGCTATTCATAGACAGACAGCATAAACAATGAGTTGGAGCCAAAGGTTCCCTTCTGCTCAGGGAAGGGCTCTTTTACACCTTGCAGTAGAATGCAACAGTGCAGCTAAAGAACAGTGCAGCTAAACCCAAAGATGTCACTCTGCAAAAGTACACATAGTGATTTCCCTTTTGCTTATGGCTCTTGGTATCCAAAGAAGCCAAGAGTGCTTGCTTAGGTTTATATGAAAACCAGTGCTTGTGATTTGTTTCTCTCCAAACAAAAATGAAAAGGAGGAGTGGAGCAGGAGCAATTTTAGCAGTGTGCACTAGGATGCTGGCTTGTCCATTCAGTGTTGAATTGAAGCAACACTGAATGCAAGTCAGCTTAGCGTGCACTCCCAAAGATTCCTTTGCAATGGGATTTACAGTTGGCACTTTTTCAATTCAGCACTGAATACAAGTCCCACTGCTTTCCAGTGGGATCAAATATACCGGATGTCATATGATGTCAGGTTATTGATAAATGGGTGAACCCACCCATCTGTCAAATCTGGCTGGAAAGGGTGGACCATATTATGTCTGAAGCAGTCCTAAATAAAATGACTAACCTTCCAAATTGTGTTAGTTACCTGTGAGGTAAGACACTACCCCCTCCACCCCAAAACTTCTCTCTATACCAGTTAGGTCAGCAGTAAACCACCCTGTGATCGTCAGATGGAGGGTAGTATATAAATTTAATAAAAAAAGTAATAATAAATAATTATACATTGATGACAAATTACATTGGCTCCAATCCAGCTTTAGTCTCTGGCAACCAATCACTATATTAACTGGTGGCCCAAGATAAGCAGCTGTTTCCCCATACAAATCAAAAGATGCAAGCAGTCACTTCAATGGAGCATCAAAATGGTAACAGAGAGGTTATTCAGATGCACTTCTGCATCTGCAATGGCTATGTACAGATGACTGCCAGTCTCCTCTTCTGGATACTGTAGTGCAACTATCTTTTAGCAAACAAAAGGCAATTCTATTCTATGCTTGTATATTCTCTGTCAGGCAAATGTGATCTACCCAACATGCTTAGGAACTGCATGATTAGGAACTGCACTGATCACAAATTTGTTTCTACCAAATATATCAAGAAGAGAAATTGTACTGCTAATTCCAACCTAAGTTGGAACTTTATTAAAGGTTGTCTAATTCAGAGAACTATACAGAGCAGGGGTAGGGAGCCTGTCCCCCTTTGGATGTTGCAGAACTGTACAGTTATACCTTGGTTTAAGTACGCTTCGGTTTGAGTACTTTCAGTTTAAGTACTCCACGGACCTGTCTGGAACGGATTAATCCACTTTCCATTACTTTTAATGGGAAAGTTCGCTTCAGGTTAAGTACGCTTCAGGTTAAGTACAGACTTCAGGAACCAATTGTATACTTAAACCGAGGTACCACTGTAATTCCCATCATCCCCAGCCATTAGCTCTGCTAGCTAGGGCTGGCAGGAGTTGGAGTTCAATAGAATCCAGAGGTTGACAGGTTCTCCACCCTTAGCACAACGGATAGGCAAAAGGATAGGCAAAGGGATTTAGGGGTTCATAACAGTCATTGTGCATGTTGTGATTCTCTTGTTGCATTGTTTCTATTTAGATCATAGCTGCCAAGTTATCCCTTTTTTTAAGGGATTTTCCATTATGCTGAATAGGATTCCTCGCGAGAAAAGGGAAAACTTGGCAGCTATGATTTAGATACCAATGACAGATACTGCATCTACTCTAAGAGAGTAAAGCTAGAAAAAGTTCAGAAAGGGCAATGAAAATGAGGGTGGAGAAACTTCCCTATGAGGAAAGGTTACAATATCTGGGATTTCTTAGTTGAAAGAAAAGGTGAATAAGGGGACATTATGATAGAGATATATATTATGCATGAATTGGAGAAAGTAGGTCTCTCTCTCTCAAATGGTGATGGCCATGAATGTGGCTGGCTTTAAAAGAGGATTAGACATGTTCTTATGCTATATAGAGATGCATCACCTTGGCTGATTTTCATGAGCATCTGAAGGATGCTTCAAATGTGGATGCTGCAATGTGAATGTGCAGACTGTCCTACTAGTCTGTAATAATTTGTAGCTTTGGAACAAATAATCATGAATGAATGAGAACAGAAAGCAAATGTAACAGTCAACTTTTTTTGTTGGGCTGCAGGCCATGTTTATAAACAAAAACGGCAGATCACAGTCCAGTATTACAGTTACAGGAACTTTATTGAGGAAATTCCTCACAACCACTGCAACAAACTGACTTGGCTTAAATCAAGAATTAAAAACAACTATAGGACAGATTCACTGTGCAAGAGCCTAATCAAAAGCACTAGTCTCCTATTTATGGTAATCATATCCAAAAGTCCCCTCCCCAAGTCTTCCAAAGTTGAAACCATATGTCCACATGTTTCATGATGCACAGAGGCTCCCGCACACATTTGAACTTACGTATCTGCCAGCTGCATTTCTGAACTAGCACTTGGGAGTGGAGAAAATGGGGACTCCCATTACACATGCAACATACTCCCTGCACCAAGTTCCATCTGCTCACAACCATGCAAAGTTCTGACTTGTCCACAATAACTGCCAGTGTATATTGGTAGCATCTTCCAGATACCCTTAACAGGTTCAGTTCGCTTATTAAACCCATGCTGTTAACTATTTTGCTAAGCAAACTCTCCAAAGCCTAGAAAACTTAGATTGTTCCAGTCTGTGGCTTCCTAAATGCTAGGGATGAGCAGTAAGTGTTGGTGGAAATGTGATGCAAAGGCAGCATTGGCTAGTATTTGTTAGGGCACAAATATTGGCATATCTGACTACCCTACTCCCCAATAATTACCTCTCCCTTCTTAGGGACAGTTGCCTCACAAGGAAGAGATCTGTTGCATTACACAGCTTTAGGTGGTATTTGATCTTTAAAATCTAACCACTGCAGGAAAAGCTGGGTTCGCTTATAGGTGACATCACCACTGTGTCTATTTGACTGCGGGAAATGCCTTATAAAACAATTTTATAGAAACGGGCAGGGGGTTATCCTTTCCTGCAATCCTCTGAAGGCCACTAATCCAGCTGGCATAATAATAAACCTTGGTGATAGCAATACTAAATCTGTATTGACACTGAAGTGCAAGGTTTTGTGTGTAGGTGTGTGTATGTTTTAAGGAAGGCTGAACATCCCTTGCCAATATCTTACTTGCTCCCACATCATCTCAGAAAATGCAGTGTCGGGAACACAACACTTGCAAACAAACAAACAAACAAACAAACCACCATAAGTCCAACTACAAATAACTGTTCAGTGAATGTTGTAAATGTCATGCATTTTTACATCACTAATTTTCCTTCAGAAGTACCTTCTACTTTAATGTATAGAACTGGATTCTGGCGAAAACATGGTGCTTAAAATTAACATGTCAGCCAAATAACAACTTGACCATGATTTGTGCTCTTCTGTGATGGCTTCAGTGGCACCTGTACTTATACAAAGTTATCTTTACTTATGCTGTTTCATTTTTCAAATGTCTGTCTTGCAAGATCCATAATACTAGTACACGAATCTGGCAATTTTTCTAATCTCTCCTGTTGTGAGATTTTTCTTTGTTAGTAGAGTAAATAAACCAAACAAATCAAGCATGACTGTTTTCTCATACCTTTATTAGTGTTGGCCCACTGCTGAGTTTTGTTGCCAACACGGTATTTGGGCTAAGAGAAGCAGCTGCAGAGCGTGTAGTGTGCTGATCAGTGACAGGCGGCTTCAGAAATTCAGGTAGTGATGGTATTAATGTGGGGTACTGATAATAAAGAAAACAAAACAAAATGAGTAACTACTGCCCAAACATTTTTTCAACATAGGCATTGGCTTTTCTAAGAGAATTTACATCACACATATTCCCCAAAAGAACTAGAGCCACAAAATTCTCCAAAAATTCTCAAGAAGAGCAAAGGAAAGTCTTACTCTAGATACATTTATGTCTCAAGAGTGCCCAGTAGAATTTTGAAAAATCAATAAAATGTTTTTTAAGTGGCCTGTAGAATTAAACACACACACACACCCTTAAAAGGTTTGTGTCTTCCTTTTGCTACTGAAAGTATCTAAATTTATCAGAAAAAGTCACCGGAAATAGCATGTCAGAGAGAGTAAATTCACGCTAAAGGTTGAGAACATTTTGTTGAGTGTGGCCAGGGTTTCCCTCCACACTCAGGGTCTGGTCTGGTTCCTCCAATTTATCCCACTGCTGCCAAGTTTTCTCTAGGTCAAAGCACTAGGACTGCTGAAAACAATGTTCCCAGCACTCACCAGCTGCAAGCATACTGGCTGCATGAATTACATTTTAAAATAATTTTAATTTGGCAAATTTAAACAAAAAATTAAATGCATTTAACAAATATTTGGAATGTTATTAATGACAATTTGTCATTTTTTCTCCTTGTGCACTCAGGCAGTGACTGTCAATAGAAGTGGAGTCAAAATGAAATCACTGAAAAAAGGGAGGAATTAGAATGCTTGGGGAAACCCCTGGAACATTATTTGCAGAACTACAAATAATGATGATTTTGATTATGATGATGATGGAGTTGACCCCCCCACCCAAAGAAACCTAGCCCTATAAGGATTGTCCAGGCTCATTAGTCACAGACATAGTATCAGTTGGAAAAAGGGAAAACATGGAAAAAGGAGAAGAGAGGTGGAAGGGGATGGAATGCCTGCTGGAGGAAGGAATGGCTGGCTGGGTGGGAGGCATTCTGAACAAAATTCCTTTTAGAGAGGCAAGGATATACAGATCTGATTTGCTTAGCCAAACCATGACTTAGTACAAAGGAGAAAAACATAGGTTCCCAGAGTGAAGACTGCAGCCACTGTGTTCTTGCCCTGGTCCTGATGGCCTTTGGTTACATAATAAAGACTTGGATTACTTAAAATGGGAATCATTGTTCTCTATATTTGAAACCATGTTTGCTTTCTTTTCCTCTGGGAGAAGGACAAGTTTGTTTTTGAAACAAAAAACAAAAAAAGACTTTGGATGCCGGACAGCATTCTGAATCAAGATGGCACATCAAAGCATCACTCTGACATGATTTTGCTCTTTTTTGGCATAGGTTGGGTCCACTACTTTTGACACCTCTGAAGATTTCATCATACCATTTGGCAGGTCTTCACAAACTTTGGTGTGACAGTTCTAACCTGTGCCAATCTGGATAGCTTTGAAGGTTTTGCTGCCCAATTTGGCAGGATGGCATCAACCTGCACATATGTGGATGCCTCTGGAAATATCATCATCAGTCTTCATCTATGTTTGGATGCCAGGCACCATTTTGAAGCGAGATGGTGGGCCAAATTAACCATAATTAAATATTAGCTCCCCAACATTTTATTATTATTATTATTATTATTATTATTATTATTATTATTATTATTCAGTCCCAGTTCAGGTTCTTCCCAGGTCAGGTTGGAGTCCTGAGTTGGTGTGTATGCGTGTGTGTGTGTGTGTGTGTGTGTGTGTGCGCGCGCACACACACACACACACACACAACCCACAACCCACAAACCCACAAATTACACTATCCATTTAAAAATTGCAACATATTTTAGTGTCTTCAAATTCCTAGGCAGCACTGGGCATTTCGTGTGTGTGTGTGTGTGTGTGTGTGTGTGTGTGTGTGTGTGTGTAAGTAAAATGTGGTGAAAACAGTAAGGGAAAAATTTAGATCTAGGCTGCATTGCTCAAATATTTAAAAATAATTACACTGCTTAAATCATTTACAAATGATAGAGGATATGAAATTCTTCATATCTCATACTTACATATGAATATCTCATACTTATCTCATATCTCATACTTACATATGAATATCTCATACTTATCTCATATCTCATACTTACATGAATCTATTGTGTAATATATGGTCTGGTCTCAAGGGAGCATGGTAAAGATTGGATTTAGCAATTTTACACAAAAATTGTTAACCACAAGAGAAAACCTCTGTAAGAAAAACCTACAATTTCCAGCACTGAAATACTTTAAATTACAAATGTTTCTCAATGGAACTAAATGAATAAAAGTGTTATTAAATGTTACTTTAAAACTAGTTGGGAAGAGCACAATAGCAAGGAACACCTTGTGTTGTGCAATCATTTCTTTCATCCTGCTTTTAGTTTTTAAAATGAAAAGAATCTAATTTATATTTGTACTAACTGTAATGAAAAGAAATTTATGTTCTTGGCTAACTATTTGATTGCACATATGAAGAAATGTTAAATATCTAGAGCATGAAGAGAGAAGAAACAGCTATGACACCACACACAGAGATTTCCAGCAAATCTGAGTAATAATAATAACAAGGGAGATTTTTCAGCCCAAGTACAACTGGAAAAAGGAGAAGAGAATTCATTTCCAGTCAAAATGATCTTCCATGTCATGTTTTAAAGACACTAAATCTAAAAATAAATATGCTATGGCCATTCTATGTGATGTGTGGATAGTTAACAGATACTTATTTAAGAGATTTCCCAGCCACAGTGCTGTGTGTATTTATTCTAGATGAATCAAACAGGTCTAGCACTTTCATCTATAGGCATCAAGATATCACAGGGGTTGTCAACCTTTTTGAGCCTGGGAAGGAAGGAGTTAGCCTTTCCTCCCCAGCCACACTCTCCAAAAAGATCCTACCACCGCCATATACAATAACCAATCTGGGGGTGGGGGTGGGGGTGGAGTCTTTTATTAAAGCCAACAGAAGGCTTCTTCCAAGCCAATTTGCAGCAGGAAGAGATTTCAAGGGCGTGGTCACGGCTGAAGAGGCGAGAGTTAACACTCCCTCCTCACTGCAATCCCTTCATTGCCATTAAGCTTGGGAAGAATAAGAAAGTATGCAAAAGAAGTCACTATATGTAAGTTTTATGGAAAGTATACGGATTCCGGGTTTTTTCTTGGCACAAAAATCCCTGACTATTATGCATGTTGGAGCTCATATTGAAGAACGACAGGGAAGACTTTCTACCGCTTTTCATAGCGGAGTTTGATATCAACCTGCTGAGCATACGCATCTAACAAAAATGGACAGACTTACTGGAAGTAATGAACATTTTCTACCCACCAAAACTTTAGGGTTTTCATAAAACACAACAGGCATTTATCAAATAAGAGAAAGAATATCTTAAGAATGCTTGGTTAACAGCAAAATATGACAATAACTAAGGTTATGGCATGGAATCAATACACTTTACCTGGTTAGTAGTGGGGGTTGGCAAGACTGGAGATGGTGCCTCCCTTGTTTTGGGCTCACCAGGGGATGCTGCTGAGCCCTGGGATTCCTGACTAGCAGGCTGATCTGGAGATAAAGCATCACTGCTGTCTTCATCAAAGGATTCATCCAATCCTTGAGGATAGTTCTCCTGGCCAACCGCTAAAATGAAAGTGGGTGGGTGGGAAACCACCTTTAAATGCCATGATAATGCAGAAACAATTGACTTGTTATTTTTGACATGTATCCAACACTCATTCGGTGAAGACCTGTGGACATTTCACAAGTAACAGACCTTCTTGTATGGAGGTCTTCTTTGTATGAGTTTGGAGCAAACTAAACAAAGCAGCGTTGGGCACTTGCTTTCATCATATGTCTACTCCAGTTCCACATAAAACAGGTTGGAGATTTTAATAGTACAAGAGTGCATGGCAGAGAGGTGCTAAACCTTCCTTGGTTCCATGTTTTACTGAGGATACTCTGTATTCTCAGCTCCAGGTAATCGTCTCCATTTCTGACTCAGTATTGAGGTCAAGAAGGTAAAAAAAAGTGCCTGGAGCAACAAAGTGTGTAGAAGTAAGGTATGGGGCATTTGGCACCCCTCTTCCATGTCCTCCACCCCCTGCATTATATGAGAGAACCAGGCAGGCCAGGAACAATGGCCCTGTCATTTGGCTGCATTTTTTCCTATTTTTTTTCCTAATTACCACTGAGAAATTTGATTTACACTGCACATTCTGTGCAACTATTCCATAAAACAAAACATGCTTTCTGTCGTAAGTTAAATATTAAGCTGAACAAAACTTGAGAGGGTAATAAAAAAGACTAACCTGATTAAAAGAATGTGTTCTAGGAAAAGCTGGGGGGGGGACCTCTCCTGTCGTTGAGGATGAGGACAAAGCAATACTCTTGAAGGCAATAACTGGCTTACTTATTATCATATTGAAAAAAGATTTAAAAATCAGGGTAGAGGAGAATGCCATGTGTACCTTGAAAAAGCAGGCTCGTTTTCTTTCAAGTGCAAGTGTGTGAGTGACATAGTCTGAATGATTTATGTATGCGGAATGTGGGACTCAAATGTGCACTGACTGCAGATCCACAGTTCCACAAAACAGACATTTATATATGCTCTTAGGATTCCTTTAATATACGTTACCAACAATTGAGGAGTGGCGGACGAAAATGTTTGACTATGCAGAACTAGCAAAGTTTACCTGTGGGATCCGAAACCAAGGAGATGCAAAGTTCCAGGGGGACTGGAGTAAATTTATTGATTATATAGAGAAGAACTGTAGAAGTTTAAAGACACTTGCAGGACTGAAATAAATCCTACGAATTTAATTTATCTATGTTAGTATAAAATAACTGCGAGATAAGAGGAAACAAGAAAGCTGAATGAACGGAGGGAGGGAAGTCATAGCTTGGCAGAGCGAGATAGAAATGAGAGAGGTATATAAGATGGAATGTGAAAAAAAAATATTTTTTATTTGTTGTTTATTTGGAAATTTTAATAAAAAATATTTTCAAACACACACACACACACACACACACACACACACACACACACACACACACGATTCCTTTAATATCAGGGTGGATAAGAATCAATGATTTTTTTAAAAAAAATCAAAAAAATCGGATTTTTTTTATTTAAATCAGATTTTTTAAAATAAAATGCTTTTTGAGGAAAATATATTACCATCCAAAGGTTATTCCATCATGAAATAAAGATTAGTTTTTTTAATTATGTAGAATAAGGTTGTATATGTTTAATTTTTTGGGTAAATAAATTCCATTAATCCATTCACAATGTCATGCTCTTCCAGAGGTTTTTGTAAGATTATTGGGCAGTTTCTCTGCCTACAAGATATTATCACAGATGCTTGGTTTACTTTTGCAGTTCTCAAAACTGAATTTGACTCAACAGAGATCACATGCCTCTTCTTCACAGCAAAAATGTTATAACATGAACAGAGTTGAGAAAAAGACCTTAATCCTATTGTTCTACAATCCTATGAATACAGAAACAACCCCTTCAGTGCTAAGTTTCAAGAAGTTCAGTGAACTGAATAGAAACAAAATTTTTCTGATTGTTTGGAGTGGACAGTATTTAAGTTTTTCATGTGTAGGCTGGGCTGACAGTCTAAGTTTTATATATATATATATATATATATATATATATATATATATATATATATATATATATATATTGTTTTGTTTAGCAAAAATTAGTTAACAAACATGGATGTTTGTTTAAGCAAATAACATATGCTGTAATGTTATTGTTTCAGTTGAATAAATCTATTTAAATTGTTATTATTAAGGTAATGGTTATTTTTCTCCTTCCTAAGTACAACAGTAAAGTTGTCCAAATATGAATGATTAACCTATTAAACTGGGGATAAAAAACTAATATGAAAATTGTTATTCTAAAAATCTTCATCTACTTGCATATTAAAGTTATACCAGCAAGAATTAGTCTTTATGTAGACAACTATGATTTAAATCAAGCTTTCCTGACTAGTGATTTAAATCGTGATTTAAATCAGTTTGATTTAAATCAAATCCACCCTGTTTAATATACTGCTATTTCCCCCTTTAAAAATAGAACAATCCCTGATCTGGTGTCAGTATCCTGTTCCACAAAATGAACAAGGTGCAAATTGTAGTATTGCTGTGGGACATAACTACATCTATGTGTTTTGCTTTTGGGGGGGAAAGTATAAGGGAAATATGCGTTTCAGATCTGGAGAGGAGTGCAGAGTATTTAATATTTTTTTTTAAATTAGGTGGTGTAAGAAATGCTTCTCAAAATTTTAAAGGACACAAAATGGCTTGGATATCATGGAAAGGACGTCACTAATGACGTCATAGGTACTATCCAATGAGTGTCAGATATACAGCACTTCCAACTGTAAGGGACACAGAAAAAGAAAAGGGACCAAAAAATCCCCCACAAAGGAAGCAGATGACACTGAAAGAAAATCTTTATCAATTAATAATTGTCTTTGCAAAAAAATAAGATGCTTTGCATTTCCGTTGATGACAACCACAGCACCAGCAGAACAAACATATAAATAAATATGTGAGTCATCACAAAGGTATTTAAAGGTATTTATACTCACAGAAATAAATTATGATAGCTACCGGTAAAGCTATCCTATATAATAAAGTCCAAGTTGTCCCTGCGTCCAAGTTGTCCCGTGTGTCCCTGGGGTACTGCGCATGTACCCTAGAGACACAGGGATTGGACGGAGAGACAGGACGCACACACACGTGCGCTCCCCCCCCTCTGCCTACCGTTTACTCCGCTTTGTCTGGGCCCTCCGCTGAGCCCAGCTGGGCAGCGGGCGCCCAAGAAAAGACCGTGATTCGGCCTCTTTCTGTGGCGGCGGAGCGTGGGGGGGCGGCTAGCCCCTCCCACAGCCGCCGCTTCGTTGGGGCGCTCCGCTGAGCCCAGCTGGGCTCGGGCGCCCAGAAGAAGGCCACAATCCGGCATCTTTCTGTGGCGGCGGCGCGTGGGGGCGGCGGCTAGCCCCTCCCACAGCCGCCGCTTCGGCAGGGCGCTCCGCTGAGCCCAGCTGGGCAGCGGGCGCCCAGAAGAAGGCCGCAATTCGGCCTCTTTCTGTGGCGGCGGCGCGTGGGGGGGCGGCTAGCCCCTCCCACAGCCGCCGCTTTGTTGGGGCGCTCCGGTGAGCCCAGCTGGGCAGCGGGCGCCCAGAAGAAGGCCGCAATTCGGCCTCTTTCTGTGGCGGCGGCGCGTGGGGGGGCGGCTAGCCCCTCCCACAGCCGCCGCTTTGTTGGGGCGCTCCGCTGAGCCCAGCTGGGCAGCAGGCGCCCAGAAGAAGGCCGCAATTCGGCCTCTTTCTGTGGCGGCGGCGCGTGGGGGGGGCGGCTAGCCCCTCCCACAGCCGCCGCTTTGTTGGGGCGCTCCGCTGAGCCCAGCTGGGCAGCGGGCGCCCAGAAGAAGGCCGCAATTCGGCCTCTTTCTGTGGCGGCGGTGCGTGGAGGGGGCCGGCTGGCACCTCCCACGGCCGCCGCTTCGGCGGGGCTGCACACCCGTTCCTCTCTGCTTTGCACACTAAAAAACAATAAAATCTGTTCTAGCGCCCGTTTATTTTAACGGGCTGAATTCCACTAGTTAATGATAAATTAACGTGCTAAGACAGGAAATATGCAGGAGAAATGATTTTGAGGATTTTGAGGAAGGTATTTGTAGAATTTGTACTGTTAAAATGGAAAGGGGTCAAACCATTGCAAGAGGTGTTAATTTTTTTGGGAGGTTGGATAGTTAGAATGGGGTGGGGCACACATTTTTATTTTTAATTCATTATATTATTATTAAAAATAAATATATTATGATTAAAAATGCATTTTGAGAGAAACCATCTGGATCTTCTACAACAAATGACTTCACAAATGCACCTTTTTAAATGTATATTTTCGAAACCTCATTACTTGGAAGGTCCTTTAAGGCTCAGGTTTTCACTTCTCATTCTTTTCTGCATCAATAGACCCATGTCCAGCACCGAGGGCCTTCTGGCAGTTCCCTTGCTGCAAGAAGTGAAGTTACAGGGAACTAGACAGAGGGCCTTCTCAGTAGTGGCGCTGGCCTGTGGAACACCCTCCCATCAGATGTCAAGGAAATAAGCAACTATATTACTTTTAAAAGACATCTGAAGGCAGCCCTGTTTAGGGAACTTTTAAATGTTTAATGCTGTATTGTGTTTTTAATATTCGGTTGGGAGCCGCCCAGAGTGGCTGGGGAAACCTAGCCAGATGGGCGGGGTATAAATAATTGATGATGATGATGATGATGTCACAGGTTCCCTACTTGCCTATAATTGCTTCTTTGACACTGGAGTCTACAGGAAGGATGTTTTTTTCTACAAGTTCCATAGGACCAGGCCTCTGAGCAATCTTTTCATTCAGATCATCTGCCAATCGTGCTCTTTTCAGTTTCATCTGAGTTGCTTGTAGAGAGGGTTCCGCAAAGGTCTCTGGAAGAAAGGGGACACATTTTAAAAAGAACTATACAATTTCCAACTCCTTTTTATGAACATTGGTTTTGATTTTAATATTAAAACCATATTTTCAACATCTAAAGGTAAATCTAGATCACATTATTTATGCATTTCTAGAGGGGCATTTGCTGACCTCAGATTAGATACGGTATAACAGGACAAATATTTTTAATGGCTAGCACAGTTCACCACAAGCTATGCATTTCTGGCACTGTACAATCTTTGCAGCTATATCTGTGTTTGAAGTAGAAATCAAAGTACAAATTTCTGAAATAAGCAGATAAATATTCTTTATTAAGTAGTCTAGAAACGCCACATCACAGTTAACATCCCTAACATCTACTTTACCTTAAATCAAAGATTGTTAAATATGTAAATCGAGTAAATTAGATTTGATCAACACATATTAATAATTCATTTTTCAAGGGAGATTCATTGGCTTTGTCTAAAGGTTTGGAATATATTCAAGTTCTGAAGCCATATTGAGTGTTTTAAATTGTTCAACCAGAAAATATGACATCAGGGTCCTCACCTTCAAGAATGTGCATTCTGACCAACTCTGATCTATCAGGTCTACTGCGTATCTTGTGCTTCAGAAAATTTTCAGTCTGAAGGAAAAAATTCATGAACGTTAAATATACCACATTTACTGGCAATTCACCCAAATCAGTTCACTTTAAGGAAACATTTTTGGGAAATAGCTTTCAGAGTACATGTCTTTATTGCAGTCCTGAATGGCTGTCATTGAAGGAAATTATTGAAATTCTTTGGTCACAGAAAAAACATAGCCATCTGAGAATGTTTTGCAAGATGTTGCCTTACATCGGAAGATTATGTTTTATGTTTATTATTAAATCATTTAGAGAATACTACAGAACATCAGGTTCTTGGCAACTCACACAATAAGGGATAAAATGCAGACGTCTCCCCTTCACGTTTTACAATCCAAGATCCAACTCATACAAATTTACTCTTTGTAGATGACATATTTCAAACCTATTCCTCTACATAGTGACGCTAGTGAACAAAATGTGGTATAAATCTAATTTAGGATTCCTAGCAAGTCAGCAGTTACAACCACCAGACTTTATGGTGTTTTGAACTGTTTTGACTTTTTTAAATGCAAGAATGACTTCCCAATAGTGCAGTTTGCCCATTTTTTAAGGCCACTTCTATTGAGCAGATTAAACATGAATACGCAACACACTTACCACAGGAAATACAAGTCAGCATTTCCCCCTGAATGTCATTAAGCAGCACTGAGCTTAAGCTGTTCTATGATTGAGTCCTATATTGTATTACAATGAAACACACTGGCACCTATCATGGTAAACCATAAACCATGGCTTACTGTGAATGAGCAGTGTACCAATGCTCATTTTGTTGGGCCAGGAGTAACAAATCATGAGCCTTGGCTTAGAGTGACATGCAAACCAGTGCTCTGGGTTTACTTCTACCAGACAAACCACAATTCGTAAGCCAAGAACAACCCTTGGGCTTTACATCATTGTGGTTTGTTTGGGCAGAAAATGAATCTCAGCTGGGATTATCTACTGTAAATCTATATTCAGTGGAAGATGAGGGTGACTGGGGAAAGGACTGAAGGATATTATAAGTAATCATACTGTTGCCTGTTTTTGGCTTGTTTGTATTAGTTACTGTAGGACTTTAAATTTCATTAAAAATGACCCCAAAATTTAGTTCCAGAGATTATAATCTAGTTTTGTTTCATCTTGTTTCACATATCTTGCATATCTTACCCTTTCCAAATGCAAATATATGTGAAGAATGAAGCAACACGTTTAAACTTGATTCCTTACCCTGGCTCTTTCCAAGCTCTTTATCTGTTCATGGAATGCAGCTGGGCTCTTCAAAGCTACAGTGGAGAAGTAAAAGACTGACATGAAACTATCAGAACATACTGGTAAAGATGGATACTTTATACTCCTTGATATTTGTTTCTACTAACATTGAATGCACTCTATCCACAATATATGGCCTTCTCTTTGTTGCCCTCCCCTACCTGTCATAATGACGGGGCTTTTGTTAGTAATAATAAAACCTACATCTACATCGACTAGGTTTGCCAGACTCAATAGAGGACAGGACTGCTTGGAAATTAAACAAAGGGTCTGCTGGTTTCTCTTTAAGGTTTCCAGACTCAAAAGAGAGCAGGGCAATTCAAGGCACAGAAGTCCTGTCCTCTATTGAGTCTGGCAACCCTAACATCGACCAATAAGTTCAATGAACTTCATTATTATTGAATGGGATCCAAAGGACCATGAGCAGAAAAATGAGGTGCTTGCATTAATTTCCCTCTATATACCAGTAAGTATTAGAGCATGAGGTGACAATTGTTTAGAAACGGCAAACAGAAACCAAATAAGGTAAATGTGCGTGGAGAATAATAGGTTGGTTTCAAGTGTCTGCCAGTAACAAAAATAACGTTCATGCACTCTCATTATTCTCCCCTTTCCCTTGCATTACTCTTCCCCCATCCCTGCCAAAAGGGACTCACAGTTAGGACTGATTAGCTGACTGGCAACCTCACTTTTGCCAGGGATTGGTTGTACTCAGGAGTTCCCAAACAGCATAATTTGGCCTGCTTCCCCCACATGCATATGAAGTTGAGCAGCCACCACCTTCTCAAGCATCTTGTCGAAAGGGGAATCTTTGTAACTGGGTAGTACTTGATGCAACCCTCCAGATCCAGGGAGATCTCTTGAGGAGAGGGTGCACTATGGCCACCTCTAACGCAGAAGGCATTACCTACTCCTGCAATGAAGAATTAAATACCCTCTGGGCTTGCTCATTCAATACCCCAGCTAGCTCTAACAACCCAAGTTGGACAAAGGTTAGACCTGCATGTGATGGGTTTGACATCTTCAAGTATCCACAAGCATCTTGTTTTGCATTATCAGGCCCTGATATCTGAAACTGATACCAAACAACCAGACTTGATGGGGATCTAACCACCTTCTCTAGTGCTGTATAAACAATGGCATCAAATAACTTTGCTCTCAAAATGCCTTGCAAACTTGTCACAGCAGGCTTCTGAGGGTTCCAAGCCATTTTCACAGGGCAAGAGCTTAACTCATTCATCACAGAAAAACTCTGCTGGATGAATACTGGAGGATGCAATGGTGGCAGAAGTAAGCTTTCTTTGCTGATATCACCAACACCACATGGTGGGATAGATTCCATGCCTTTATCATCAGTTGTCTTGGTTATGAGATTATGTAACTTGCACTCAGGGTGTCATCCACCCAGCCTACGCTGATATGGTACCAAGTACCATGGGGACAAACTGAGTGAAATCTGTCTCACCTAGCACATACACTCACATCATGGTACTATATGCCAAGTCAGCTCCTTCACCTAAAATCAAATTGTAAATAAGGAATGGCAATGACCAACCTGGCATACTGCAACAGCACTACCAGCCTGGAGGACAGGTTGGTAGAACAGAAAAAAGCCACAGACCACAATTAATTGCTTGCTATTATTTTCTCTTCATCCACCTGTGCTGCATCTCACTTTGCCACGGACTGTCCGGATTGGGGCATCTCTTTCCCCCCGCCTCACCTTCCTCCACCCAAACACATAAACTATCCAACTCACAAACACACAAATGAAGGAAAAGTTTATAAGACGACATAAATAGGAACAAACTCCATGTAAAGCAAGCACTTAGCAAAGCTAAAATAAAACAATTAGCAGGAAACAAAGTGCATATGATGTTTCTAAAAATGCACACAAAAAGCCCATTTCCTACACACCCTAAGAGGCTCATATCTTTAAGGTTTATTGAAAGTGCAGTGGAAACAGACCCAAGCAATCTACTAAAAAGTGCAACCCAGCCTCTTGCCTTGGGCCACCTCTTCCCAAACCGCCACTCAGCATACAAAACCAGCCCCTCATTCTAGCCTCTCACACCAAAAACCCACCCAGCTCCACATGATTAGGTTTTCCATCATAACTTCCACATGTGTCATGCAACTTTCTCATGTGGAAGGTATCTTTGGGTTCTGACCAACTGAATCATGTTTTAGAAACAGTGCATGCCTATATATATATCTCCAACCAGTAAAGGTTTTTTCGTTGCTTCTGAAGCAGTAGTTCTAAATTGACATACAGACATCCTAATATTAGCTATTACAGAGACATGTGACAATAAATCATTTTATTATTCATTGAATTTCTAATTAATCCATAATACTTCAATGAAGTATATTATTGGTTTTAAACAAAAAAAATGTATCTTCCCAGTTTTTTTCTAAACTTAAAAATGGTAGACATATTCCACAAAGGTGTAATATTTCTCTGTGTGCGTGTCTGAGAGAGAAAAAGACAGTGCAAGCACATAATTTTGATTATCCCTTTGTTTTCTGGGGGTTATAAATGTTATTGGTTATTTCCTTTTGTCTTCAGCAAGAAGTCTGAGAATTCAGTGCTGCACAAGCTGCAAAAAATAAAATTAGTCTTACGTGGCATGATTCCCTGATCCACCAGCTGTTCTCTTGTCCGCCTTTGCTGTAGCCTTAGCTGAAGTACTGGCAACAGAAAAAAGGGAATAATTATTTGACAATCAGGAACGCAGTTTTACGAGTAGCTAAGTACAATGGGTGCAATCCAGAGAAAGTTAGAGGAATACATAATTCTCACTAAATTAATTGGACTTAAGCCCTACAGCTTAATGTTTCATTACGACCCCTTGTTTTCCATAGGATTTAGGTGCATCAACACAGACAGAATATGCTCCTTTCCATGGTGGAGTGGCACAGGCATTTTAACTTGAATTCGTGCATTATTATATTGCATTGTGTTTTGATGGTAGTGGAATATTGCCAAGACACTAGGCAAATTATCTGTGGAAGATATCTCTTTGTAAATGTCCATATCTACAATCAATTCCCTAGGAGCTGGTGCTGTTAGTGCAGGGAAGTCCCCAGACAAGGGCGTACCCACCACGGGGCAAGTTAGGGCAGCTGCCCTACTCTAGAAGCAGGGCTGGTGGGCAGAGGCGGAGCACAGCCCGGCGGAGCGCGAGTTCGCCATTCCCGCCGCGCCGCGCCACACCCTCCCTCCAGCTCCCCGGCGCGCCCTCAGGCAAGGCCAAGCGCGGCGGGGAACCAGGGAGCGCGGCGCGGTGGGCGGGAACGCCGAACTCACGCTCTGCTGGGCTGGGCTCCGCCTCCGCCCACCAGCCCTGCTTCTAGGGAGGGGCACAGCCCGGCGGAGCACGAGTTCGCCGTACCCGCCCGCCGCGCTGTGCCCTCCCTCCAGCTTCCCGTCGCGCCCTCTGGCAAGGCCAAGCGCGGCAGGGAACCAGAGAGCGCGGCGCGGCGGGAACGCTGAACTCGCGCTCCGCTGGGCTGGGCTCCGCCTCCGCCCACCAGCCCTGCTTCTAGGGAGGAGCACAGCCCAGCGGAGCGCGAGTTCGCCGTTCCCGCCCACTTTGTGGCCCCTCCCCTTCCGTGCCTTGGCCCCTCCCTAGTTTTGATCCTGGGTACGCCCATGTCCCCAGATCAAATCTCACCCAACTTACTAAATGATTTAAGGGACGGCACTATTCTTTTAGCCCTGCATCTACGATACAGGGATTATAACACTAGTCTGTCAGGACTGTTGAAAGGATTACTAAAATCAAGTGTAAGGAGTGATTTTAAAACTTAATACAAATTGGGCTGGGATCAGACCTTACCCCAGTCCACCACAATCATCTCACTCCCTACCCAACTCTTTTCCAGTGTCCTCAGTCATCCATACAGTAACCTACTAGCATGAAGTCCTATGTGAATAGGTCCAAAGCATAGTTCTACCCCAGATAAAATCCAGGAATCATCCTTGTGCAGACTGGTTTTTATACATAGTGGCCCTACTCAAATGCTATGCTCCTGCATGAATGCCCGTAAGCAGGGAAGGCTGAATGGGTAGGCAAGAAAAGAAAATGTGTTTTCACATTCTACCATGCATATGCACTGGCTCAGGAAAAGATATTATTCAATCCAACCCACTATATATTTGTTATTAAAGAACTATCACTGGAAGTTTGACATGTTCTGTTGTGTGCTCAGGGAATCATGCAGAGGTTAAAGATCTATCGTAAGGTTTCTGGTTATCCATTTTTAATGGGGGTATTTTTACATCTGCTTTTGGTCCAAACTGAATAACTGACTCTCCACCTACTTATTCAATTCTTGTATTTCTGAGTTGGCATAACTCATTACAGGCTTCCTCAGTTATCACAACTCCACAGTTGTGTGTATGTCACATATAAAATGCCATGTGTGTGGCAAAAGGCCAATAAGTTTATCTCACAGAGTTTTAAGAAAAAGACTGTTTCTCTCTTTTGAAAATTAAGTCACACCTTCAGGGCCAAAACAACCTTGCTTGCTTTTTAAATTTCCACTCAGCAATCAAATGACACTACCAACACATTCACAGGCTGGTTTAAATCAGTAACCTAGCCATAGTGGACCTGATCCTGCATTTTTTTGTCATGTAAAAACACGGTGATTCCTGGACCGTCCGCGGGCCGGATTTAGAAGGCGATTGGGCCACATCCGGCCCCCGGGCCTTAGGTTGCCTACCCCGACCTAGACAAATGTCCACACTGCCTGTGGCTAATGGGAGCTGTAATCCAAAACACCTGCCAGATACCACATTGTGGGAGGCAGTTACAAACTTTTAGACTGCAAGGATATCAATAGGACTTAGTTCCTAGTCAAAGAATTGCAGGTCAAAAATAAATTGGTTCCGTAGATCTTGGTGTGTGTTTTTTAAAGTTAATTGCCAAAACAAAATGATTACATCTTAATACTTCTCCTTGAGACTTGATATGAGATAACAAAAGGGAATCTAAGCAAACAATTAATCTAAGCATGTATACATTCTCTCTTCAAATAAAGTTTTTTTGAAAAGAGATTTAAGATAGGAAATATATATACCGTAATAAACTACATTGCATTCTCCTGTTTCTTCTTGATAGCTTAAGAATACCGGTATATGTTTAGGATGTGAAGTTTCCATTCTACTTTTTTTTAATGGAAACAAAACAAAAGTAGTTGCCAGATGGTCAAAAGAAACTCAACACTATAATTTTAGGACATTGTTTGTTTTCGAATGACAAACACTTTCAATGTGCAGTGTGTTTTTTCCCCAAAAAACTTGATTTTCAGTATGATATTGACATATAAAAAAGTTATTAGTCTAAAATATGAGTTCTGTTAGTTCTATATTTATTTCATAAAATTTATACATTGCTTTATTTTTTTAAAAAAATCCTTAAAGAGGTTTACAAATAGAATAAAACAATAAAATTATTGTTTAAAAATAATTAAAACAACTATTTAAAACATTCAAAAAACAGGCAATAAACTAAACAATATATCACCATTCTAGATATCTGTGCAGGCTTGTAGGCACCATAAATTAGTGTGTGCGTAACAAACTTAGAAAACAATACCATTCTATTATTCTAGAAAGCCCCCCCCCCCAAAAATTGCCACATTCACACGCAATGCTGAGTCCCCCGGCCAACAGCATACAAATCAATATGGCTAACCTGACCCAACAACTTACCCCCACCCCCCACACAAACAAGCCATGCTGCAATCAACTGAACTTGTGGTTTACACACCATTTGTTCAATAACCTGTGGTTCAATTTTGGTTTAGAGTGGTGTGCAACTAGGCCATACCCTGCAATGCAATGTTCCAGGTAATGCACTGCACATTGCCTCACACTGTCTCTATTAACCACAAAAAGGAACTTGTTCGCATGCCCCTATTTGTAGTTCTGATCCTAATAAATCTAGAGCACTAGGGTTATAAATTGCGCAGCACACTCAGAATAGAGAACTTAGTATAAAGCAACTCTAATTCTCCATGACTGGAAAGAGCACATAGGGAGTTATTCTTTCTAGTTCATGACTTTTGCCTTGTGTAATCACACATCTACACCAAGAAAATATGGGTCACTGTCTATTCTCTTCATCTTTTCAGTATCTATAGCAGGGGTCAGCAAACTTTTTCAGCAGGGGGCCGGTCTACTGTCCCTCAGACCTTGTGGGGGGCCGGACTATATTTTGAAAAAAAAATATGAACGAATTCCAATGCCCCACAAATAACCCAGAGATGCATTTTAAATAAAAGGACACATTCGACTTGTGTGAAAACATGCTGATTCCTGGACCATCCGTGGGCTGGATTTAGAAGGTGATTGGGCCTCATCCGGCCCCCGGGCCTTAGTTTGGGGACCCCTGATCTATAGCAAGGCTAATAGATGAGATCAGTATATGAGGGTGAAGGTTTGCCACCACATTCAATTACAGTATACACAAATGTGGCCAAATTTGTTGGTATTTATTTATTTATTTATTTATTTATTTATTTATTTGCTGACTTAAGTCATGGGTATAATCCAGGCATCCCCAAACTGTGGCCCTCCAGATGTTTTGGCCTACAACTCCCATGATGCCTAGCTAAGAGAACCAGTGGTCAGGAATTATGGGAATTGTAGTCCAAAACATCTGGAGGGCTGAAGTTTGGGGGTGGCAGGTATAATATTTTCTTATCTGCAGCAACCACTGGCCTAATAAGATGCAGGTTGACCACTTGTTACTCCATGCAGCTGTAACACTACAGTGTAAATGTGCAGCCTTTCTTTTCAGTCATAACTGCAGGGAATCTGTGAGGTCTGGACAGAAGAGTAAGATTAGCCTTTGATCAGTTTGTGAAGAATACTTCAGATACCATCTCAGAACATTCTAAATTAGAGTGTTCAGTTCTTTCACTGGTATGAACATTAAGTCACTGTGAGAAGAGAGAGAGAGAGAGGAGAGAGAAATGGATTACACAGGAAAGTCATTTTGGTTATCTCTACACTTACAGGCTAAAATCTCTAAGTAGGGTCAAGTACTTACTGGACATGAAGAGCAAGGAATCCCCATATCACTTTAAAAACCTTTTATACACACCTTTAGTAACATTTGCTTTTATAACTTATTTGAAACAACAGACACTTGAGCTAAGCCTGTGCCTTAACTTTTGAAGACTTGTTCCTCCATGTGGAGAGCAACAAATGAAACTTACCAATGAAAACAAATTAATACTAAACTGTGGCTCATCTTTTAGAATAACAACCTTTCAAAAATACATTCGTTCAGTTAAGAGCACATCAAGCAATTCAATTGTGTTGCAGTGCCAAACATTTTTATCTAGTGTCCTGTTGTGAAATATACCTGTTTACTGCAATGGACATGCCAGAAGATGCTGGTGCTCATTTTATAATGCAGCATGGGCTCAGGATAGTATAAACACATCTGATGCCTTGAGTCTATCAGAAAGACTAGCACTTTAAAAAGCCTACTGCCAAAAGCGACATGAGACAAGCAGAAATGCTATTAGTTATGGGGATTAACAATGCATTTGCCATTGCCAGAAATGCAGTGCAAGCCAAGGTTCCAATGTGAAGGCTCCGGAGTGGGAACTATACCCCAAACAATATAATAAGAGCCATTCCCCAAATAAAGTGAGTTAAACTGAAATGTTGCCAAGTATATTTTGTGTGTGTGTGTGTGTGTGTGTGTGTGTGTGTGTGTGTGTGTGTGTGTACGTACACACACACAGTCAAGCAACCTTTTTCATAATAAATTAGAGAGCAAAATGTTTGCCCTTTTAATTACCGGTATTTCAAATTGTTCAAAGAGCTCTGATGTTGTTATAATCTCAGACTTTTAAAATACAAGCACTGTCATTATTCCAGAAGGTTTGTCACAAGGTTCTATTAAAATCTAATAAAATGTCCACCAGGATTATGGGATGTGTGCTTGTGTGCTGCTCATCAGTTAGCTTTTTAATCACTCTCTCTTTTGTGTGGTATTAAACGTCTGCTATGGTTTTCCCAGTAGTGATGTATGGAAAAGCTATGGTTTTCCCAGTAGTGATGTATGGAAGTGAGAGCTGGACCATAAAGAAGGCTGATCGCTGAAGAATTGATGCTTTTGAATTATGGTGCTGGAGGAGACTCTTGAGAGTCCCATGGACTGCAAGAAGATCAAACCTATCCATTCTGAAGGAAATCAGCCCTGAGTGCTCACTGGAAGGACAGATCCTGAAGCTGAGGCGCCAATACTTTGGCCACCTCATGAGAAGAGAAGAATCCTTGGAAAAGACCCTGATGTTGGGAAAGATTGAGGGCACTAGGAGAAGGGGACGTCAGAGGACAAGATGGTTGGACAGTGTTCTCGAAGCTACGAACATGAGTTTGACCAAACTGCGGGAGGCAGTGCAAGACAGGAGTGCCTGGCGTGCTATGGTCCATGGGGTCACGAAGAGTCGGACACGACTAAACGACTAAACAACAACAACAACAAAACGTCTGCTTGTGTTAGCCACCTCAGTGGTTCACTTTTGAATCAGAAAACTGGGACATGAATATTTGTAATAAACTAATCAAGAATACAAGGTGAATACAAGGTTTAGGCCTATAGTTGGCGCTTTTACAGTTGCATGGATATCTGCCATATTTTGTTTGTTTCTTATCTGAGTTTTACCTATGCTACAATGTGAATTATACCATGATCCCACAATTCCAATTTCTCAACTTGTTCTTCTCAAACAGTACCCCCAGCCAACCCCATGGCACTCTGCTTTTAAATAGTTGAGCACTCTGGGAAACAGTATGTGGTATGTCATGGATATCAGCTGTTCAAAACCAAACAAAAATAAATTATATAGAGCTAGTGCAAATCCCTTTTTTAATTTGCTGCAGTTCCACACTTACCTGGGAGTAAGTCCCATGAAAATAAGACTTACTTCTGAGTAGACATCTACAGCACTACACAGTAGTAGCTCTTTGTGCTCCAGTCTTATGTTTTTATTCCACAAGACTGCCACAACTCAAATACACAGAAAACTCAGTGTGTTTATGTATTGATTACTTATTTAAGACATTTTTAGTCTGCTTTTTGCCTTCACAAGTCTTCAAGGAATTCGGCAGGACCCCTTGTGAAATCTACACAAAGTTGTATTTAAATACACGTGATACTGAGGAAAATCACTTGCTCATCTTTAAATGGTGTAATGCAGTTCTGAGAAGCAACACATTTAATTCATAGTTTAGCACCTGAAAAGTATTACAGATGGAAATAAAAAGGTATTAAAAGCATATTAAATCAATCCATAATTATTCAAGTAGAAATTGCTTATTTCCTGAGCACTAAAGCTGCTTCACATACATTAGTAATCCACAAAGCAAACTTATAAAATGGGCAATATTGCTATTTCCCTCTATTATCAATAGAGTGCTGTGGGAGAAAAATGGCAGCTTGCCCAAGACCAAGCTACCATTCCGTTCATGTTGCAACTGGGATTTCACAAATGGCAACCCTAGCATATAGCACAGTGCATTATAATAGCTACAACAGGCAGAAAAGAATAACTAAATAGTCCACCAAGATCCTCAGCAATTTTAAGGTGATAGAACTATTTAATTCCAGCTCCAATGAGTTTTGTAGCATGTTCTGTTCAACTTCTGTCTGTGTTTTTAAATGTGTCATCTAAAATGTCCAGCTGCATTTTGAATGTACAAGTATTATAAACACTGTGATTTATAATGTGGGATTCACTGGCATATATAAACATATCAAACGAAGTATGAACAGTGGGGGGAAGCAGGACACAAAGTGTAAAGCATGTATTCTCTTTACTTTTAAAACAAGATGGGCTGTTGTTGTTTAAAAAAATAGATAGGCTTTCCCCTGCAGGCATCTTAATTATAATTTAATGTGACTTTATTGTCCATCTGCACAAACCATAGCTAGGAATCAATTTAGCCTTGAGCTGTTGCCACCACACCAAAAGAAGAGGTGCTAAGAGAACTTAAAATACTGTCATGCCATACCCTCCAACATTTCTCCAATGAAAATAGGGACGTCCCATTCCATAATGATAATTTTGCCATTTACACCCCACACATCTTACTGGGTTGCCCAAGCCAATCTGGGCAGCTTCCTACATATATAAAATCATAATAAAACATTAAACATTGAAAAGAATTCTATACAGCATTGCCTTCAGATGGCTCGGGGGTCGGATAACTCCATACCCTTGAGCATTTCTCCAATGAAAATAGGGACATCCTTAGGAAAAGCGGGATATTCCAGGATCAAATCAGAAACCAGGACATCTTCTCTAAATCTGGAAAGTCCCTGGAAAATAGGGACACTTGGAGGGTCTGCAATGCACTCTATGTATTGCAGGCCCAGAAGCTGCAGCAAGTGCAAAATGCATTACAGAAAGAATTGTACTGGTTGCCAATTAGCTACGGGGTTCAAGCTGCTGGTTCTGGTGTATAAAGTTCTATAAAGCATGGGACCAGAATACTTGAAAGATTATCTCACCCCTTATAAACCCAATTGAGAGGTCCAGAGGGTGACAACACAAAACTGGGCCTTTTTTGTGGCAGCTCCCGACTTGTGGAATGTTCTTCCCAGGGCGGCTGGCCTAGAGCATTTGTTACATATCTTCAGGGCCGTCTTAAACCTATCCAGCGCCGTGGTTCAAGGATCCCTCCGGCGCCCCCCTCCTGTTCCTCTACCCTCCACCTGCGTCGCCTGCAGTCCCTCACAGCAGCCCGGGGAGACTTCGGAGGCAGCGGTGGGAGCTGCCCCTTTGCGCCCGTGAGCTCGGTGCTTTTGCCCAGTGAGGGCTACCATGGGGTAGCCGCCGGTCTCGCTGTTGCTGCTGGGCTGCAGTGTGGTGCTTGTGTGATCCCTGCTCTGCCTTCCCTCGTCGGAAAATGCTTGGTGGCGACGGCAGGGCTCTCTCCCGCCAGAGGGGAGTCAAGTTTTGGGAGCCAGGTTTGGAGGAGGCGGGCAGCGGCTGCAGGGCAGACCCAGGAGTCCCGGCTCGGCTCCCCGCACCCTCCGCCTCCTCTTTGCTCTGCTCTCTGCTCTGGCCCCTCCCCTCCAGCTTGGCTTCACTCCCGCACTGCACTGCGTGGTGCAGGAGCCGCCGGGGGTGTTCGCAACGAAAGGGGAGGGGGGGCAGGGAGGGACGGAGGGAGTACGGGGCCTGCCTCTCCTTCCTCTTCCTCTGCACGGCACCAGGGCCGCCGGCCGGGACCAGCGCTCGCCTCTCCATCCTCCACCTCTTCCCTGGCGCCCATGCCTCGGTGGCCACGTTGGATGATGCGGCGGCGGCAGGAGGGGCTCGGAAAGGGAGTCTGGTGGTGGGCGCAGCGCGGCTGTCTGGCGGCCCGGTGCTCTGGCGCATTGCGCCACCCAGCGTTGCCTTTGGGCCAGCCCTGCATATCTTTAGGTGCCAGGCAAAAATAATCTGTGCCCTTTTGAATTGTGAGAATATTGTTTTCGTTTGTTACTATGGTGTACATTTTTGTGTTTTGTATTGTAAACTGCCCTGGGATGCGTTGATGAAGGGGAGTATAGAAATTTAATAACTGAATGAATAATTTGCACTCTGTGAGCAAAGGCCTCCTGCAGATACCATCTTATCAGGAGGTTTGTTCCCCACAATATAGGAACTGGGCACCTATCCTTTGCAATTCCCTCCCATCAAATATTATACAGGCACCATCTTCATCAGGCATAGTCAAACTCGGCCCTCCAGATGTTTTGGCACTACAATTCCCATCATCCCTGACCACTGGTCCTGCTAGCTAGAGATCATGGGAGTTGTAGTCTGAAAACATCTGGAGGGCCAAGTTTGCCTATGCCTGATCTTTATTGGGTTTTTTGGCAGCTAGTGAAGCCATTCCTCTTTCAACAAGCCTTTCAGGTAAAGATCTTTCCCAACCCACCATTGAAATATATATTTAATAATAAACCAATTAATAAATAAAATATGCAGCATGGATTTACAAACAACAAAATGAACAAACACACAATTCTCACATAAACCCCCAGGAGATAGTGTTGTCATCACTGCTACATTGTGTCCCTGGTACCATCCCTCGCAGATGTACCGAGCACCCATTTTATTTATTTATTTATTTATTTAGGCACTGCCTGTCAGCCTTCAAGGATTCCCAGGGAAGCACACAATAAAATCAAGTCAATAAGAAGAATACAAGCCAATTAAATCAATTTCTAGCAAAACAACAACACAGTCATTAATTAGACCAGGATGCATGTTCCAGCAGACAGGTGGGAGGCTTTCTTGAGAGGAACCCCATAAATGTCATAAATAGATAAATAGATTTATTCTTGGATCCATCCACAAACAGCTGTGCTTTGAACAGTTAAAACACCGCTCTTGGTAAAACTAATTGTGCTGTAGTTTGGGAAGTCACACTCTTTGCCAACAATAGAAAACTGTGTTGAAGACCTATTCGATTCATCCACTAAATAACCAGCTGCAAACTACAGCAGGGCTAATTGCAAGAAATGAAACTCAATTTGGCAACCATTTCTAGATATGTTCTCTGAGTGATAAATATTGGCTTCTTTTTTCCACTTGTGTGCAGTGCAAGAGTTTCTTCCCCCCCCCCCCCCCGCTAAACTGGTCATATTCAGCAGATAGTGTGTCTGGAAAGGGTTGCTGATCCTAGCAGTTGTTATTAATTATACTGTTATTTCAGGCAATCCCAGATCTTGTCATTTGATCATTATCTTTTTATTCTGCTACTTTGGATATCATTTTTATAGTAGGGATGGGGGTACATCTGCTTAAACTTGAGTAAAATAAAGAGATATGAATTGCAATGTTGGTCAAAATTTAATCTTCCATCTCACACTGTATTCCATTCTTCAACAGAAGGTAACCAGCTGCAATGAAGTAAAGTAGTAAGAGCTTAAAAAACAGGTTTTCCAGTATTTGACTTTGGACATTTACAGAAGGCACTACAGCTGTTCTTCTTGCTGCCATGGAAACAGTGCAGAAGTCTGGTGAGTTCCTTTGAATTTATCACAGTTGTTACAAAACTGATTTCCCCTCCTTTAAAAAACAATAAATGGAGCAATTTTTCCACTTTGGCAATTGCTCACAATGCAATATATGATGCTGTCCTAATGTTGGACTAAAATAATTTATTGTGTGGCTGCATCAATTAGAATTACTCTAAAAGTGCAGAAAGAGAGATGAAGTATTTGAATATTGAAGATCATGCCTATTTTATACAGACAGCTAAAAATTCAGTTGAAAATGGAAACATTTCTAAAAACTCACTGGGTCTTGGAAATTTGGTTGCTAAGTATTTCAAGAGTACTGAAATCCACATTTTGCCCTGTATATACAGATTGTAATGTTTTATTTATTTATTGTAAACTGATTCCAGAAATAATTTGATTTTGTTGAAAGATGATAGACTTGCCATCATTTAATTAAATTCAACATCTCAAAAATTAGAATGCACATTATATTATAATCTTTTTATTGTTCATGATGTGGCTTTCAGGGCAAATGTTGTATTTTTCAACAACAAATCACACAGAACTACTGTAAACATATTAAGATTAACATGAAATAGCAAAGAGCCAATCGATTTTTTAAAAGTTGTTGTTAATTTCCAGAGAAAGACTGAAATTCATGAAAACAATGGATAGATAGATAAAATAAATCAAAATGATCGTGCTTGGACCAATATAGGATTCATCTCTGTAAGTCACTCCAAAGGGTTAACATCTTTATGGATTAACCTAAGACATCTGATACTAAGAGGATTCTACTTTCTGCATTTTTGTCAAAATCTTCACGGTTTTGTGCATTAATGAATGCTCTTTGTAAAATCCTTTTCTGCCCCATCAAAAAAGATTTCAAGATGAAGGGTGATAGAAGATGCCAGCTCACCATTTTAATGAGTTATCATTCTACTCCAGTTTTGAAAGAGGGAGGGGGGAGAAGCCCAGTAATTTAGAATTTCTGTATGGTAACTCACTAAAAATGAGTAACAGAAGCATGACTGGTATAAAGCAGATTTTTTTAATACCATGATTTTTAAAAATGCAACCGAACCCCTTTACTGGAAACAATTTTAAATGGTTTGTTAAAGATCCTGGCAGCAGAGTTTGAAGGGTAAATTAATATTTATAGTTATTATCTGTATGTTTACTAAATGCCACTAATTACAGTTTGTAAGATAAAAGCAGGAGGAGAGAAGATAAAAGGATGGAAGAGGTGTCCAGAGCACTGCCTAGTCCTTTTGTGTTGGATGAGTTTCAGATAGTAAGGCTAATTTACTAACTGTGTAGACAAGGTGCTCGGATTGGTCAGGGTGATGCCTTGCGCTCTGGAACCTTGTCCCTTTGGTTGATAAAAAAGCTGCCAGGGAAGAGACAGCTACCGGTAGCTGGGCCAGGGAGGTGTTTAATGCCTCTCCAATGTCTCAACAAATGAAACCAAGCTGTAAAAGTGTTAAGAGAGACATTGCTCCTCTTATCTTTGTAAACCAAGAAAACCCTTAATAAAACAATTAAAAAAAAAAGAAAAGAAAGGGTGGTCTCTGCCTGCTTGAAGGAGGCAGCGGGTAAAACCACTCCTCAAGAACAACAGGCAACCTGGGGCCTCTCAGAGACTAGTCCTCAGAGGTATCATCAGAGATTGTTGGAGAACTCATCCTATCCACCCCCTCTGCTATCTGACCCCAAATTTCCTGTTCTCCCTTTTTGCTGTTGATGATGATTAAAATAACTGCGGTCCTAAGGCTGGAAGGTGATGAGCTGCAGCCAAGGGGAAAGATCCCATGGTCCAAGATAGACTTGGAGCCATCCCAAAAGCAGCGTGGTGTGGAGCTGGGCAGGATGTGAACTGGGGGAAAGTTGCTCTGCCAGCTTAGGTGACCTCTTTTCATTTACTTTTTCCTGCCCAGTGGAGCAAGTGGGAGGGGACAACTCATGCATGGATATCCACCTTCCTCTGTGGGAACAGTTAGTTTAGAAAACACACATTAGGGATATACTGTATAAGAACATGCTAACTGCTATGTACATGCTAGCAGCTACGTTCTGTTTCCTCCAGTATGGTGCTGTTGTTTTCATCCTGTCATACCATTCTCAATAACCCCATACTAGCCCTCAGGATCTTTTGGGATGCACTGATACTAAAAGCTGCATTACACTGTAAATAATCAACTCTGTGAGGAGACTCTAACACGATTAATTTAGATTTCTAACCAACCTGTAAGGTAACCCCATGTAAGGTTAACTACAATGCAAAAGTTGAAAAACATCTTTCTGTAATAGTTAGATGATTATCCTTGGTTTTAAAAGCATAGATATTGTCATTGTAAACCGTTTTGATATGTTTTTTGATATAGTGGTATATAAACATTTTTAAAATAAACAAACAAATATATATAAGATATCCAAGTATATCAGAATAAACCCACATGCTAAAAGTTGTGTCTAACAGAAAGGTCTTCTGAATGGTGTTGAAGTTCAGGGTACATTTTTAAGGGATGGAAGCTCCATAGGTAGAAAGGGATTGGATAGAGTATGAGAATGGTGGTAGTATGAGATTGGTGTGGCTTAAGTATATGGAGCCCAACCCCTATACGTATATTTTTGGGCTCTACACACACAGACAAAAACCAACACTTTGGATTTGTTCCCTGAAGACAGAATGCCACTACAGATGCTAAAGCACTAATCAAATGAAGATACTCCTGCTTGACCTGACTGTCAAAGATTGGTCCACCATGTTCTTTACAACAGATGGTTCTAAGCTGAGTTTGCTCCATCATGAAGCTCACTGGGTGACTTTGCATCCATCACTATCTCTCAGTTTAACCTACCATGCAGGATTGCTGTGAGGACAAAATATACATACACACCACCTGAGCTCCTTGGAGGAAAAGTGGGATACAAATGTGAATAATGTTCAAGGGCATGCCTTAAACAATATAGACATTTGAAAGATGAAAACATATGCTGACCTCTACACCCTGACATCTGGTTTATACAAAGCTCCCTGCATGTGAGCAAACATGGCATTACACCAGCATGGGGAAGGATGACCAAGCTGCACGTAAAGACCACAGGCAGCTGTTTTACCATTGTTGCAATTATCCCAGCAGTCACAGTTGCAGGAAGAGCTGTGGTTTTACCTGTGTAGAAGCAGTTCACACAAAACACTTTAACTCTGTGCATTAGGAGGAGGTATAACTTCTCATGTGTGGTGGTAGGGGGAGAATTTACAGTAGAGTAAAATTCTACTTACAGTCAAAAATTGCAGGGCGTGTCTTTTTTTCCTTTTCTTTTTTTTTGTTCACTATTTTTATTAGTGGTTTTGTTTTGTGGTAAGACACAGAACTATCATTTTGCTCTTAGCTACAGTTATTTATATTCCTGACATCCTGCTTTCCATTTATTCAAGAAAAGTGGTCACTCTTTCAAGAAAGTGACAATTAAAAGCATAAACTGACATTAAATGTTAGAAGGGATGGAAATATAACATTTTACTCTTTAAAAAAAACTGGTCTCTAACATGAACTGCAATGAAATGGTCTTTTCCTCAATTTCCCAATGTACTTTTATATATTTATACACTTTCTGTCAAGAAGGAAAGCAGTCTCTGGTTTGAAGGAAGTGCCAGTTCTGTATCAAAGGAAACAAACAGTGTTCTCTGGCTCACTACCAGATACTCCAAAGCAATTAGGTATAAGAATCCAGAAAGGAAAACTGATAGAGATCCATCAGGGAAGCAGGATATTGCTTGGGGGGGAGGGGCATAATGTCTTTAAAAATCTCATTTTGAGGAATAAAAGTCATGCTTGAGGAATGAAATAAAACTACAACTTCCTATACTGTACTGCTGTTTGCCTCACAATACTGTATAAAAATGCCACAATTGTTGATTCAGAGAATAGATACATTTCTGCTACAACTTGAACAATACATTGGATACATCCTGCTGTGTCTTTTTAAAATTTGCTAGTACAGATGCCATCATGGAGTGTTTATAACTCTCCCAACTTTCCTAGACTTTGGGGGGGATAAGGGGCTTTCCTTTATTTTATTGCACTGTTGGCCATTTAACAAGAGACACAATATGAAGCTGCTAAATATAAAAACATGGCAAAGCAGAATTGTACTTAGCAGCAGGAGGAAGTCAGAAATGACTGTGAATAAGATTCCTAAGCAGATATTTCTGATTCTGTTGTCTCTATTTGACTTCAAATTGTGAAACAGCAGATTTTGTGAACCAAAGTGATTGTGAAAAGAGCATTTACCTCCAAGATATCATTGGAAGATTACTTTCTCTTCAAGAACCAGCACTAGTAAACAGCTAGGAACCAAACTAAAGATTTCAGAGCATTGCTTTGCAATCTTTACACACACACACACACACACACACACACACACACAACACACACACACACACACACACACACACACACACACACACACACTTATAATTCTAACCCATCAAAATTAAGCCAGACCCAATTACATATTTACCTTCCCATTTATCTCCCAAGCCTTGAAACTGACCTTCCTTAAGACTTTTCTGGTTGTTCGTGTCAAGACATTCCTTTTCTTTCAATGATTCAATATCCCCAACAGGCAAAATCTCTGGGAAACCCTGTTGCTGCTTCTTAGAGCTATCGATCATGATGGGACTCCTTTAGAAAGGCAACATCCAGCACAGGAAAGAGACCAATTTACAAACCAGCAGTATGCTGCTCCTTTTGCTCAATGTAGCAATAATTGAGCAATTATGTCTTTAAAGCATTTGAAAGCAGCCATTACCCTTTACTTCTCAGCTTGACCTGAAAGTACACTCAAACTGCTAGAAGCACATAACTCTCTCTGAGATAAGAAGCCTGTGAGCCTATGTGGAGAGCTTCCAAGTCCCACCTCCTTCCCCAGACAACCACCCCTCACCCCTCCCCTTTTTCAGCCACCCTCGCTTTCTCTGTACTTTGCATTCAATATGCAGTTTGATGGCCAGAATCATCTGACAAACACTGAGTCAGGCAGTTAAAAATAAATCTCAGCAGTTGGAAGGAGCAGCATTTGGCGATACCTAAGATGACATATTGATGTTGTGGTCTCTCTCTCTCTCTCTCTCTCTCTCTCTCTCTCTCTCTCTCTCTCTCTCTCTCTCTCTCTCTCTCTCTCTCTCTCTCTCTCTCTCTCTCTCTCTTCTCCTGCTACAGCCACAGGCTGTAGAAGCATAATGCAAAACAATCATCAAGGAGTTATCTGTAGCATCACAAGTAAAAGGTGGTGGTGGTGAAGCAACTAGAATTGTGTACATGTGTTCATTTCAAGAAACTGAATTTAACAGCATTCTGCATGTCCATAAGCAGGCTAACCTTTCTGTCTGCCTTTCCCCCACCAAATCGCTTTGGAAACCTGGGCTAAAGAGGTACTACAGTATTGTAAAAGAGAGAAAGATGTTTGGGAAGTATGTGACATTAATGTCTGGAAGTGAATCCAAGATGCAAGAAACACACTTCAAAGCAACCTGAGAAGGAAACCTTCAGTGCTTCTGTGACATCACCAGCCAATGCCCCAATCCAATCCCTTTTCTCACAGACATCCAATAATAACATCTGATAAGCTTCCCCACTAACAGCATCTACACATGTATTTCTAGTGTGCAAAGAAAGAAGGCATCTGTAAAGAGCTCAATAAGGCACTAGGTCATAAAGCAGGGGCCTTGTTTAGGCTCTAATGGATTGCAGTCATACAAAGTTGAACAAAAGATAGAACTGCTACAGAATTGGACACACAAATGAGTGACGGTGCCAGACTTAGGGTAGGAAGGACACATCCAATAAGAAGAAAATGAGCAAATCTGCTCATTGTGACAGGACTCACCTACGTCTACAGTGTTTCTCCGAAAATAAGACACCGTCTTATATTTATTTTTCCTTTAAAAACAACACTATGGGTTATTTTCAGGGGATGTCTTATTTTTTTATTAAGTATGGTACAGTTTAACCTACAAGGTTAAGGTGCCTATCACTATGGCTTATTTTCATGGTATGGCTTATATTCCTTGAATGCTTAAAAATCCTGCTATGGCTTATTTTATGGCTACGTCTTATTTTCGGAGAAACAGGGGTATGCAACAGTTCCATATACTGTATCTATAAAGACTGGCTACAGCTGAGCAAAACTGAAGTGGAGAAAAGCAGATAACTTAGGTATGGAAGAAGTGTTAGAATTGGGGTGGGGTGGGGTAAAAGGACAACTGCAGGAAAACTGCCAGGAACCAGAAATAAAGGATGGTAAGAAAAGGCAAAACCAGCTGAAATCAGAGAAGGAAAGTTGGGGTTGGCACTCACCTGCCCACTCTCCTATATCAAATCTTTATGGCTATGTTTCAACACTTGAGGGCCATCTCACTAGCATAAAGTGAAACATGAAAGCAATACAAATGTTGCTATTCTTGCTCTACAAGAGCATACAGTCATACCTCAGTTTAAGTACGCCTCGGTTTGAGTATTTTCAGTTTAAATACTCCGCGGACCTGTCTGGAACAGATTAATCCACTTTCCATTACTTTCAATGGGAAAGTTCGCTTCAGGTTAAGTATGCTTCAGGTTAAATACGGACTTCCAGAACCAATTACACTCATACCTCGGGTTAAGTACGCTTCAGGTTGAGTACTCCATGGACCGTCTGGAATGGATTAATCCACTTTCCATTGCTTTCAATGGGAAAGTTCGCTTCAGGTTAAGTACGCTTTAGGTTAAGTACAGACTTCCGGAACCAATTGTGTTTGTAAACCGAGGTACTACTGTACAGTGTCATGGCTCTCTTCTCATTTTATTCCATGTAGCATTTCTAATGTAGCAAACTTCAATTGCTTTCTTTTGTGCAGCAGCACTTTACCCTCATTACATCACTCCAGAACACCTCCTCTTCCCCCACAAGCTTTTTGATCTGCAAGCAGTCTTTTTTATCTTTTCAATTAGTAACTGAAAGCAGTTCTTCAATGTCAACCACCCAACAGGAGAAAACAGTTTTCCTTAATGGTCCCCTGGAATCCTTTGGAGCAACCAGAGCAAAATTTTGTGGCAAAGGGAAATTACTTCTACTCAAATGTCAGCTAATTTTGTTGCCCTTATGCTGCTCTGGTTACCAAATTCACCTTACAGGCTTCAACAAAACCCTGCAAGTTATTCAACTAATGCAATTTGTTTAACTACATTGAACAATACTTTCAACCTACCAAATCCTCCTAATGCTGCACTGTCTACAATACTTCTCACTCAACTAGACTAGACTATCAGGTTAACCCCCAAACATTGTCACAAAAACACTAAGATAAAGGTCTTAATCTCTTTTTAGTCTATTGTCATTTTAACTTTTCAAACGTCTCAAGTTAAAGTTGTACATTTTTCTTAGTGATTAGTTTTATTGTTTTTAACTTCTGAGGGTATTTTTTATTAAAAAAACAATCAATCAATCAGTAAATATTTTTATGAAATAAATAAATAAAATAAAATAATGAGTCCTGTCAGCAGATGCCCACAAAATGACATCTGGTTGCTCAATAAAGTCCCACCCTCTTTCCTGTTTCCCCAAAACTGACTGGGGGGGTGTCTAGAGAACCCTCAAATCAGTGCGTGGGAAGAAAGGGGGGACTGTTCCATCTGGCAAGTTGAAATGCTTCCCCTGAAATAATGATTGGCATAGCACAACATTGAATCCCTCTATATAATCAATCTGAAAGTAGCATTTAAAAAAACAAAAAACAGCAGCACTATGGAAGCAGAATCTCATTAAAAAGCAAAACAGCAGGTTCCTCACTTAGCTTACCACTGTTGCTATGGTCCACACTTATTGGCAGCAATAATCTGTTGTAAAGGCAAACTGAAGATTATATTTTAATAATATAATGCACCAAGTAAACCTCCAAAATGGTGGGCTAGAATGCTTTGAAATGAAGGCATTCAGCAGAAACCAAAGGAACTAGCATTTATGGCAGGGAATAAAAAAAATAGCAGAAAACACATTTTGGGTGGTTAAATACGTAAAGCCTCTACTTTTTTGGGGGGGGGGAGGAGGCTGCATTGAAGTAAAATAATATAATGGATTTTTTTCCTGCACTAGTTTCTCATAATACTCAACAAAATAATTTCTATACAAGGTTGTAGTCCATCAACTGAAGTCAATTAAGAAAGATTTAAAATTGAATAAAATACCCATTGGGCATATTGCAAAAAATGATGAAATTGTTGAATTTTATACAAGTACATCCATTGCTATGCTTGTTGCTACCAGATGTCCAAGGTGCAACCTGATACCTACATAGCACCTCAACAGCCTCATTTGAATGTCTGCTATGTCCTCCCCATCCAATCTAAAGACTGTGACTAGAGAGAGAGGCATCATGGCTTCAACATTAGCCCAATCAGTGTTCTGTCTTTCATCTGCCTGATCAAGAGTTCTGGAGAACTTGAATGCTTGTACACTATGTTGTGATGTTTCAGTTGGCCTCATAAAGGTATTGTCCTGATATGGACTTTGGAGCCTTTTACTTGCACCATCCTGGATTTTTAAAAGTTACCAATGGCCCAACTCTGCCACTTGAGCTGTATCCAGTTCCACATGGTCATGTTTGATTGGAGTATCCAATTCTACTGTCAACCTCTCCCCTGGTTCCCCCATGGTTCAAGCTGAAAATTGTTCCCTATGAAAATGTATCCTCCTAGATGTAGAATTTAATTCTTTTTGTTGCTTTCTACGCAGCTTGCTAAATTTCTTCTTCCTTCCTGTGTTTTTTAAATGCCTTATTCCTAACTTTAATCATTCAGTAACATGTAGTCCCATTGATGGGGAAAGATAATGTTTGTCATGCATATGGTTTAAAATGATCTCACCCTTCTATCCACATGGAGTGAGATCAATCTTTATGTTATAATAAATCTTCTTTCATGGTGATCTTTTTACTGTTCAAAAACACTAACAACTTCATAAATCAACTTAGTTTTCCCACCACTTCAGTACAACTATTATTTATTAAGCGTGAGAAAAAATAAGCCATACTGTTGAGAAGTGAGGGCCAGCCAAAAAAGGGCTTCCTGGCAATTGCAGTGAAAACAAACAATTCCCCAAGGATGGATATCAAATTTGGCAGGGTCAATATATTCTTACACAATTACACCAGAGTATTATTTTTTACAAATTCATAAAGAAAAGAAAGAGAAAAAGAAGGATTTTCTTGGCTCACATATTTGAAAGAGACTCAGAGAACATTATGCATATAGTAGTTATTTTAAATACTTTATCAGCTTTTGCTGACAAAAATATATATGAACAAGATAACTATATTCATAAAACTTTGATAAGGAAATAACTTATTACCACCCCCTTTCCCTCAGTCTCAATGTCCTTTTCTTTCAAGACAGAATATGGGAAATATTACATTACTACAGCTCCTAACAATGCAAGAGTATAAACAATACTGAGTAATGCAGAGCCCCTCCAGCAACATGGTAGGCTGGCTAATTTTTCAGGACACAGAAAGCTTTGGTACAAGCATATGCTTTGATATTACTCCAATTATGCCATTTTTTCCAACTTAAAGTCATCCAATGTGCTAACCAGCATCATACTGCCCCACTATCGTGCTTCCCTCAAGACCATTAACGAACAGTTAGATTTAATGTGCATTCTGTAGAAATGAGCAATGAATTGCTTCAAAGGCTGTTCTAGCCAGCTATTTCTATCTGAGAAGAGAGAAGCAATTACTCTGTTGTGTAACCATTCCCACAAACATTTTATAACAGATACCTTTAGGATACCAGAACACACTATCAAATCCAAATTAAGTCCCAATTAGCATTTCTTGATTTAACCTCTCTAGCATAACATGATAAGATATGTTACTTGAATGTATTAGAAAGTCTTGGGGTTGATGCAAGGGTGGGTGAAAAAGATTTGCTGCTCTATACATATGTCTCAGTGTCCACATCCTTTCCTAGAAAATAGCTGGGTGGGGCTACGAGACCGTGAGACACAGGTCTGGTTCCCCAAACCAAACCATGACTAAGTGTGAATGAGAAAGTGTGTGGAAACTCCGAACAAAAATTGTAGCCATTTCACTCCTTCTTTGGTCCTGCTGCTACTGTGCTACTCAGAGCTAAGCCATGGGTTAGCATTACAACCAAACCTGGTCTCATGGTTTGTTTCCCAAAACAAACCACAAGTGGTAAGCCAAGAAGAAACTGTAGCTACAGGTTGTAGTTTATCTGGAGCAAGACCAGACTCCATGGCTTAGCTTTGAGCAGTTTGGCAGTAGGAGGCCATAGTTTGATTCAGTATTTACATGTTACCTGTAGGGTGGCTTTACATTTTTATGCTGTCTGGAGCTTCTGAGAAGATACTTAGCTTAACACTGGAATGTATTGATCCATCACCCAGGACCAGTATGAGGAGCAGAGTGTGATAGCGGTATATTGTGAATGAAACTGATGCCACTCTTGAGTCCCTCTGCTACCAGCGCCGCTTTCAACTTTGGGCCACTGGTAGCAGAGGGACTCAGGAGCAGCAGCAGTTTCACCCGTAATATACCGCCAGGTGAAGCTGTCATCACTCTGCCCCTCATACCACAGAGAGAGGAGCAAGCTGTATCACCGAGCCAATACAGCTTGTTCCTCCCTTGGCTTCCTTATACTGCTCCTGCCCCCCAGAGGAGCAAGCCCCGATGCCTCGCACTGTGGAGTCGCACATGAGCTGGAAAAGCATGGAGCTCACTCAGCTGGGGCGGGGAGCCTTCCTGCCCCCCCCCAGCTGAGCCATGCAAAGAAGCCCTGAGGTCCCCAACGCTTGTGTGTGAGCGGCAGGAACACCACAGCTCACTCAGCTGGAGGAGCAGTAGATCTTCTGCCCCCCACCAGCTGAGTTGTGCAAAGAAGCTGCATCGTCCTGGCCCACAAGACACTGGGGTGAAAGTGCCTCATAATAATAATAATAATAATAATAATAATAATAATAATAATTTATTATTTATACCCCACCCATCTGGCTGGGTTTCCCCAGCCACTCTGGGCGGCTTCCAACAGAAATATTAATTTATTAAACATTAAAAGCTTCCCTAAACAGGGCTGCCTTCCGATGTCCTCTAAAAGTCTGGTAGTTGGTTTTCTCTTTGACATCTGGTGGGAGGGCATTCCACAGGGCGGGCGCCACTACCGAGAAGGCCCTCTGCCTGGTTCCCTGTAACTTGGCTTCTCGCAGCGAGGTAACCGCCAGAAGGCAGAACGATGGAGGTGGAGACGCTCCTTCAGGTATACTGGACCGAGGCCATTTAGGGCTTTAAAGGTCAGCACCAACACTTTGAATTGTGCTCAGAAACGTACTGGGAGCCAATGTAGGTCTTTCAAGACCGGTGTTATGTGGTCTCGGCAGCTGCTCCCAGTCACCAGTCTAGCTGCCGCATTCTGGATTAATTGTAGTTTCCTGGTCACCTTCAAAGGTAGCCCCACATAGAGCGCATTGCAGTAGTCGAAGCGAGAGATAACTAGAGCATGAACCACTCTGGCGAGACAGTCCGCAGGCAGGTAGGGTCTCAGCCTGCGTACCAGATGGAGCTGATAAACAGCTGCCCTGGATACAGAATTAACCTGCGCCTCCATGGACAGCTGTGAGTCCAAAATGACTCACAGGCTGCGCACAGTTACCCCATTCAGGACCAGGGAGTCCTCCACACCTGCCCGCCTCCTGTCCCCCAGAAATAGTACTTCTGTCTTGTCAGGATTCAACCTCAATCTGTTAGCCGCCATCCAAGCTCCAGCTCCCATGGTGAGAGCTGCAGCAGTTTCGCCCCACACCTTGTGGGCTTTCAACCCTTTGCAATAGTAGGACTGTCCAGTCCTAAAGTATCCTAAGAGGTGCTCATCTAATCTCCTATTCAAAAAATCTTCACAGAATAAAAAAGCATTAAAAGTACTAATTACTGGATTAGAAAGGCCATGTATCCTGAGATTTCTCAGCCACTGCTGGCTACAATTCAGGGTAAGATTTTCCATTACAAGATCTACTTTCAGTTGGAAATGGGTATGATGGATTTCAACTTTGGAGTGGAAGACTTTCATTGTGAAAGTCAGGCTCAAAATGTTGTTTTCAATTGTAACAGGAAAACAATTTGAGTGCTTCAGAGAACAAGAATGTTAGAAAATGTGATCAAACTCACTTTTAATACTAGAAACCATGTCACCATTGAACAAAAACTGGTGCATTGTCAGCCATCTGTCATTACACTGGCTTTAGATATGGGATAGCAGCATCAGTAGTTCCCACAATTATAACACATACTGTATATGGTTGACTTGCATGCTGTATATTAAGACAGGTAAATTGTACTATGAAAGGGATTATCTGGAAATATTTCAACCCTGACCTACTGTCTGGGGCTAACTCTTGAATATAAGATTTAAAAACAGATGAAAAAATACAGATTCATGCAACCTGTGATTGGGTTGCAAACCTAGAATATGCGCAGAACTGGTACACAAAATAAATTCCACTTTAAAATATGCTTGATCTTCCATAAATAAATTCATTCATTAAAGCTATTATCTCTGTTTCCATCCCAAAAAAAAAATCCAATGCACACATGATTGCCTCAACCACTACAATGTGGGGGCCATGCAATGGGAAGATATAGATATAGATGATATAGATATAGATATAGATGATATAGATATATGCTGAGCATGGTCCACAATGCAGTGAACAGGGAAATGCATGATTACGCAAAATCCCAGCGTGCTCACTTAACCCCCCACGTGTATAATCAGTCTGGATTAGGGCAAGGGTATCTAAAATTAATATTATCCCATAGCATATCAATGCATAAAGGACCACAAAGCATTGTTAAAGGAATAGGGGGGGCTTCCTATTCTAAAAGAGTGTCACTAGTCAGTTTGATGGAATTTTTGTACTGCAATTGACACTGTAATGTGGAGATAGAATTAAGACTTTTTTGACCAAGTTACAATAAAATATAACTTTCTATTTAGAGCTAACTGTTGATTATTTTGTATAAGGTGGTTTCTCAGTGCATGGACCAGTTTTTCTTACATGTTCTAATAATATTTTAAGGAATAAGGCCCTTTTTATAAAGGTGCCTCCCTCCAGTTTTCAATTTATCTTTGCAAAACAAGAAAATTCACTGAAATAACACAAACAGGATAATTTGCTAAAGCATCCTGCACATTGGCAAATGGTGTTATCCCTACCTTAATGGAAAACCTGGTATTTAGCAGAAACTCTGTGACTGACTGCTTATTTTAAAAAGAGTGTCAATATTTCAGCAATTCTGAAGCTTTTCCCGCACAATGCAAATAGTTTCTGTATGAAAAACATACGTACTTTAAGCAAGAACATTAAAGCACACTTTCAATAAAATAAAATAAAATGAAAAGCTTAATATTTTTCCTGTGAAAAAGTGAAAAAGGTGTCAATTACTTACATGGATGATGCTGAACTCTCAGAATATGCAAAATCTGCGAGGCAAAAAAGTGTGGAGAGCAGAAATAATCGAACCCGAAGAACTTCAAATGGAGGTAGATTCATCACAATCCAAGAAAATATCAAGAATTTCCAAAAATGATCAACCATTCAAAAGGGCTTCCCCAGACCCTTTAACAATACAAGGAAACAATCTTCTCTCTTCACTCACAGAAATCTCCTCTCATGAAAAGGGCATTTGTAGATGAGCCAATCAAGTGTTCACTCAAGTTTGTGAGCCCTGAGACCATGAGCATATTCAGATAAACATTATTTAACTCTTTAGTTTCTGTGCAAAGAAACTAAGGACTCATAGAAAGAATATAAAACACAGCAAAAAGCTGAAACACTAATAGATTTCCTTAAGAGCTCTATATTCTTCTGCATCATTAATGCTCATCTTCCCAAATTTAATACATTTTTGTAACCTAATTTGTAACCAAAACTAACAGAAGCGTGCAAGCTCAACATGTGATTATGAGCTGCTCAAAACAGGACAAAAGCTTTCATAGACTACACTCCATCAGATGCATGAAGTTTTGTCCTCTTCTTGTGAGTGAGTAGTTGTTTTAAGTTGGCCCTCTCAAAGCTCTGTACTGGCTTACAGACAAGACAGCCTCCCAATCTAAAACAGCTACTCACCGTTCAGAACAGGATACACAGCACGGATATGGTCAGAGCAACCAGAGCCTGTGGTAGAGCCAGATTTCAACTCTGCCTGTATATCTATTTTGGCAGCACTATTACAGGACCTAATAACATTAATAACATTATCCACAACAGCAAAGTTGATCCATCTGCTCATCTTCCAATATTATGTATGTATGCCATCATCTGACCAAACTGCGAGAGGCAGTGCAAGGCCTGAGTGCCTCGTGTGCTATGGTCCATGGGGTCACGAAGAGTCAGACACGACTAAACAACAACAACAAATGCCATCATCTACCAACAATGCCCTTTTCTGTGTTCTGCACTGAACAAAAACAAAAAACATTTCTTACCGGGCAATTGTGTAAATCCCTACACAAAAGTAAGTCTTATTAAGTAAAAATGGGACTTACACCTGTGTAACTGTGTATAGGATTGCAGTCTCAAGCCCTAATTATTGCATTGCAAATAGAACAGAAGTGAATTCATGATTTTTTTTAAATCATTCCTCCTGTGTTAACAGTTTTAGAATTGCTTTTCTTTCAACTGTAGCAACCTACACAACTGACTGAAAGTTTTCCATGTCTTAGAAAGTAAGATATTAAATCAGTAGAGTGTGCTGCTTTGAACATTGCCACCCAGCTTCAAAATGTGCTATACAACAGCCTAACTGCCATGGAGTAGAGCAGAAACGTCAAACTCCCAAGAGACTGTGATCTACCCACAGTTGCTGACCTTTGGGGGGGGGGGGGCAAGCCAAAGTTGTTGAGTTTTTTTTAGGGGGGTGCCAAAGTTATTGACCTTTTTAAGGGGAAATAGCAAATACATCTGCCGATTTTGGGGGGGAGGGGAGCACACCATTAATCGATAAACAAGAAGTAATCCTGCCAGCGGTAACTCCCTCTTCCATTCTTGAAATAGTGCACGAATACAGGAAAGAGCGAGGGGGCGGATCCAGGTGCTCCTTTCCCCCCGCAGATCGACTGCGATCAACTAATATCAACCGGGGGTCAACCAGTTAGACATTCCTGGAGTAGAGCAATAGCCTCCCATCACCACCTTCTGAAACAGGTCAGTGGGGAAGGACCAGAACCACTGGATTCCATCGTCCCTGATCCCAACAGCTGCTTCAGAAGAATACCATGGCCAATGATAACAAAAGAAACTGAAAGACCATGAAAAATAACAGGGTCACACTCCATCAGTCCTTCTCCAACTCCCAGAATAGATTGCTCATCAAGACAATCAAGAGTGTTTCAGTGTTGAGCCCAGGCCTGAAACTAGATAGAAGTGAATTCAAATTATTGATGTCAGTGCTATTGTACTACCATTATAACAGTTTGGGTTACTATACAGTAATGTAAAAAAGAATGTAAAAAAGAATTGCATGCCAGCAGGATGACAAGGGTGTGTTAATAAATCCATGAGCTTCACTCCTTGGGGCGTAAGACCTTTCAAACAGCATAGCTGAGAGAAAGGAAGCAAGGACAGCAAAAATGGTAAGGGGTAAAACTGACAAGCGGATAGCTTCATAGGAATTTTAAAACTGTTTCTCATATCCTGATCAAACCAACCAGCTTGTTGATTTCCTCTATTCCTGTCAGGTGGGCTGGCCAAGCTCTCTTCTAATGCCTATGGTTGGTAGAAAGGATTGTCAACCTTTTTGGACTCGCAGACACATTTTGAATTTTGAGGAAGTGCTGTGGGTGCCAGTCACAAAATGGGCTGCCATGCAGGGGTGTCTTAGCCATAGAGGCTAGTGGCGCAGAGAACCACGGTGCCAAGTTCTGGAGGGCGCTGGAGGGCGCCACGGAAGAGGCAGAGGCCGGACGCGGCGCCTCCCCGCATCAGCTAGCTGCCCTCGCCCGCCTCTGCCATGCCAAGCGGCGCCCGGAGCCTCCATCCCATCGGAGTGCTGCCCACCCAGAGGGCTGCCTCTTGCCTTTCCCATCTCCCCCTCGGCGAAGGGGCCCTCAGGGCATGGCGGCGGGAGCTGCCGAAGCGCCAAGGCCCACCACAACGTGTGGGCGCTTCGCTAAACCCTTGCAGTGCATGAGGGCTGCCAGGAGGTGGCCGGCCACCAAGGTCGAGCCCCGGAGCCTCCGCCTCTTCCCTGCTGTAAAAAGGTGAAATGGGGGAGGGGGGCGCCGGAGGGATCTTTGAACCACGGCACCAGATATCCTTGAGACGGCCCTGCTGCCATGCGAGTGTAGCATAAGAAAAAATGCTGTCTGTCATTGGCACAACACAAAAGCAGGGAAAGTACAGTTATTGCTGCTGTCCCCCTTCCCTGTCAGAGAATCTCATGCTTTCCATGGGAGGAAGTCATCAATGACCTGCTGGTGCTGACTGTGGAAATCACACAATATTGATTCCCCCGGACACACACACTTATGTAGTTGCTATCTATTAATAAAAGGGTCCATTCCCCAGCACTAGGTAAAGTATACAAGGTGGCTACTCACTCTAGCACACACAACACACACACACACACACTGCACACATAAAAACCACATGCACACAAGCACCTGCCTCACACACATGCACTCATATACTTCATCTATGCACAGTCACACATACCTTGCCCCCCCTCTCTGCCCAAATTTATCTCTCGCACCCCACCACTAACACATTCTGAAAAGCCCCTCCAAGGATGACCAAAGTGCCTGCCATTTCAATTAAAAAGTGACTTAAAATAACAAGAAACACCAACCCAGTGAGCACTGTGTTGTCTATCCCTGCATTCAAATAAATGTGAACTAATAGCATTTGTATGACACTTGGGTAAGATAAGGAGGAGGAAGAAAGGGAACAGCTAGGTGCTTTTAATAAACATGTGGACGTGCTCTTAAAAAAACAGCTCAACGACCAGAGAAAATGTACTTATGTCTACTAAGAATGTAGGAGGATATCCTGTTCTTGTATTAGTCTGATCACTAGAACACTACAAACCAGGAGTATCAACAGTTCAAAAGTTGTAGCATTTTTTTTTTGTAAAGAAAGCAATCATTGCTGTAACAACTAATTGCTTCAAAGTTTTTATACACTTATTACAGCTTTGAACTATGTAGCAAGAGAAGCAAACATGTGGATTTAATTGCTGAACAACTGTCTCTTGCAGTTTAAAGAAATTCATGCAATTATAAAACTAATTTGTTAAAAGAAATCAAGTAGGATTTCATACAGACCAATGTTTCACAATGGTATGTTGGCATGGTACCGTAAACATGGAAACAGGAAGGTGACATAGAAGCCTTCCCAAAAATGTCTGATCTAATGAGAGTCTCTTCAGATGAACTACTACAACTGACCCTTTGAAGTATGTTTTGAAGCACTGCACCAAACGAAGAAAGCTGTAATCAAACATACATTTAACATTCATTTGATAACTAACATTTCAATATTTTTATACAAGTCAATAAGAAGTATTTCAGTTGATTTCAGTAGCTGCCAGATAAGATCCCATATTATGAACACCCTATCAAAATCATTAAAATTATGACTAGATTTTCTTCTGGAAGACTAAACATTACATTGTTGTTGTTTAGTCGTTGAGTCGTGCCCGACTCTTCGTGACCCCATGGACCATAGCACATTACATTAATGACATTAATGTACCAAGTAAATATGGAATGGTATTTAATGAAGTTGTACTTTTAAATTTACGGACCTAAATTAGCTATGTTCATTAATTTCAATGGGGCTGCTGTGAGTAAAATTTATCACTCATGGTTGTTGTTTTTGTAAAAGCAAGCTTAAACATGAAAGGCATGTTAGATAAATTTATTTCATGTTAAAGAGAATATATTTGCCTGGCATGAAACAATCCCATTTGGACTGTAATGATGGTGTTAAGCAAACACAATGGTGTGGTTCACAAAGCCTATTGCTTTATTTATTGATTGAAATATTTATAGACCGCTAATCATTGGAAATATCAGAGCAGTTTACAATAATTATATGCAAAATCATACAATATAAAAATTAAGGTGCTAAAATTAAAAAAAGCTAACTGTTATGCAAATATGCATTCTTAATTTCCTGCATAAACTGAACAAGTAGAAAAGTTTTTAGCAGGCATTTAAAAGTTGAAACAGAAGAGCCTGATGAATTCCACAGGACTGGGCATTCCACAGGACTGAGCCAACGACACTAAAGACTTGGTTTCTTTTCATTGTCAAATGAGTCTGGCAAACATAGGAAATGACCAACGACGGTCCTGTAGATGATCTCCGTGATCAAGCTGGAATATAAAGGTTAGGTTAGGGTAATCCCCAGAGTACCCTGGAACTACATTGCACAGGGCTTTGTAAATCAATACGACCTTGAACCTGGCTCAGTAGCAGACATACAGCCAGTGCAGATGCCATAACAATGGTGTGTCACAATCACATGTCTTTGGCCAGGGAAGCAGTCTGGTCATTTCTTTCTGCACAAGCTGGAGCTTCCAAACCAGAACCAAGGACAATCCCATATACTGCAGTCATTTGGTCTTAAAACAAACTATGGATTAATGTCGACAAGCAGCATGCTTGTTTTGAGCATTCTGCTCAAAGGCCCTTCACTACTTCTTCCCAACATCTGCTGTGTCATCAACAAAATAAACCATATAAATAATCTCTTAACATCACATTTCCCACAGATTTACAAATAGTTTGCATTCACACCATCCAATTCACCTCAAGAAACATCAGGGCTAGGGGAAACAACCACAAAATTTTTTAAGAAAGGCTCTATAGGAAATGATGCATCCTCTGTTATCTCAACTACGCCAGTCTGCCTAGAACTTTGGGAGCATGGCTAGCTTCAATTTCAAGTATCATTTACATGAGAAATGAAAACAGGAACATATGTGGACAATTTTATTGCCTCATTAAACATGACGTAAATGCACAAACAAGTATTTAATACTGCTTGGACCTTATCTTATGGGATCCATTCTCCCTCTCCTCATAATGTCAAGCTGAACAAGCCTTTTGGTTGTTGTTTTTCAAACTGACAGAAAACCAAAAACACAGATTACGGACTAGCTCAGATAAAAGAAGTAGTTCAGTACCCCTCCATGAGACTGATCATTTCATTTTTTCTTGAGAATGCTATAAAACAAGGCTGGATAACTTTTTTTGGCCCAAGGGCTGCATTTACTGTTGGCCAAACCTCCAAAAGATTGGTGTGGTCACATCCACTCTTTCACACACAAACAGACCACAAACACACACCAATCACACACGTTTTATAATGTTATGAGTTGGGAGGGGAAGAAAGCTGAGGCCTTTCTAACCCCTGGATCTACCATGTTTCCCCCTTTTTAAGACACCGTCTTATAACTTTCTTTCCTCAAAAAAACACAGGGTGGCTTACTTTCGGTGGGGTGTCTTATTTTTTTTTATTACCGGTACGGTTTTTACGGCTCAGGGCGCTGGCTCAGGGCGCTGCTGGGCTCTCTTGAGTGTTTGGCGCTGCAGCAGCCGCCAGTTCCGGGTGGCGGAGCGGCAGGCGTCCTTGGCTGGGCCAGGCGGAGGCTGCTGCAGGGCGCTCCAAGCTCCTTGGCTGGGCCAGGCAAGGAAGAAGCAGTGAGCCCAGCGGTGGTGGCAAGCACGGAAGCGGCAGGGACGACGGTGGATGAGAAGGTGGAGTGCGGGGATGCAGCCAGCAAGGCGGGAGCACGACCAGCTGTTAAGCGGAGCTCTTGGAGCGCCGCTTCACAGCTGATTGCGCTCCTGCAGTGCCGGCCGCATGGAGTGACTTTGTGAGGTGGAGGTGCCAGGTTAACTTCCTGGTGAGGTGATCACCTGAGTAATTGGCCATTAAGGGGAACAAATTAAATGGTTCAGTGTGAGATGGCAAATAGCCTGGGGCACCTTCCCTCAACTCATGGATAGTTAGAAGGACAAAGCTAAAGTTGAGAGGAGAGAGTGAAGTGATGTTAGGTAAAAGAAAAGCAGGGAGCTGGGGAGAGAGAGGAAGCAATACTTGATTTCTATTTTGAATCTAAGGTTGTGACTATGGGAGAAGCAAGGCTCAGGTTGTATATATGTGTAAATAAACAATATATCATAAAAATACCCCAGTGTCCACTATGCATCATTCTGAATGAAAAATGAAAGCTCCGGGTTATTGCCTGGAGCCTCTGGAATCTCACATCACTCAGAGATTGGGGTGGTGTGCAACAATAATATAAAAGTTTAAAAGCAAAATCCTTATAAATGTCAGCTTGTAGTAAAGCAAATTGGATATAGGATTGCTACCACGATTATTATTATTATTATTATTATTATTATTATTATTATTATTATTATATCCTGCCCATTTCCCTGACAGGGACTCTACAGCTAAAATAGAAACCGCTAAACACATAGGGTGGGGAAGCAATAATTAAAAACAATAAAACATGAATATATGAGCTATTAAAACACAGAACTAAAGTACACATTATGTTAAAATGTACAATCACAGTTTTAATAAATCAGTTTTCTTTTTAAAATAGCAGCTGTCTGTGCCCCCAAAACTGTAAACCCTCAACGTTGCAATTTGCCCTGGGAAAAAGGGATTTCACTGGGGGACTCAATTAAACCCTCTTTCCCGAACAACCCTCTGTTGTTCGAATCCTGATTGGGCCCTCCCCATGGCTGCTTTAAAATCAAAGAACAGGCCTTAAATGTGAACATTCAGTAAAGTGAAGAGTTGGGCTCCCTTAGATGTGTTTGTGGCAGTTTTTCCTCATAAGAATATATTTCACATATATAGCTTTTTCATCAGCTACCAATCTGAGCCTTGAAATGCATGAATGTGAAACAGGAAGTGGGAAGGTGGACACTCTTTCCCAGTTCCTCTTTCAGCTGTATGTGGTGTTGGCGTAATAGTGTTGCTGTGTTTAGTTTTCAATGAACTTTTTGTAATCTCTTGCACTATGTGGTTTCCAAGTCTTAGATCAGCACATCAGCAGCTGAACAGACAGTGAAGCACCTGACATGGTATGAGAAAAAGGGGAGAGATTTGAGATTGGGAATGGGGGAGGAAAACAGACTGTGCAATGTGGAGAAGACATGGTGCTACAAGAGTCGGGAGAAATAAGGTACCAGAGAAACAGAGAGATGGAACGCACACAATCTAGTAAAATGGATCCACTTGAAATTTCGTAAGTTTGTAATGGGCTACCTGTCCCCAGGCAGACAGACACACCCACCCTTCTATCAAGTCATATATCCCATCTGTCTCCACTGATTGAACCATAAAAATCAAAGATCTGGCCCTTTCTAGTACTGCCTTGGTGCAAAAACATGGGTGTGAGGCACAAATCCTTATGGATTCTCATAATTGTTTACAAACTATGCCCTAAAATCATGAGTCAAATCGTAAGTCACCTCTAAGTGCATAGATATAATTGACTGATATCCTATGTAAAAAAGAACCATGATGAGGATCCATGGCTTGAATCAGTGTTTTTGTCCCAGACACATCTATGATTTTTTTTACTTTGCAGTCTGCCAATGTAAGCTTTAATTTAATGGTTGCTGCGATAGGACCCTGTGAAACACCATGCAAATTCAAGAGGATTCATTTTAACATGGGTGTAGCCAGGAGGGGCAGAGGGAGCAGCTGTCCCACCTAAATCAAGTAAATAAATAGAAATCCTTAACTAACTGACCAGTTGCATCACAGATATCACAATTCTGCCCCTCAACATAAAGTCCCCCCCTAAAATAAATCTTGACTACACCCACGCATTTTAACACTATTGAAGCTGTATTTTACACAGAACCCTTGAAAAAGGAAAGTGTATGTGTTCTCTCTCTCTCTCTTTATAACTTTTAGGGGGAGGGGTGAAGAAAGAAAAGCAAGACATTTGAAGTGTGTTCATGGAACAAAAAGTATTTGCAACACTTACAGTAACCCATTCTTTGACAATTATTCCACCAATATCTTTTCCTGATGACAGGTCATTTTTAGAACATCAGTAGCATACAACACTGCTAAGGGTAATTTCAATGAAACTAGAAAATTATCAACATTCATCTACAGAGAACCACTACACTTAGCATCCCCCCAAAAGATAATTTAAAAAAACTAGTTTTAAAAAGTATACATTAATTACCAGCAAAATACCTCATTATCAACAAGAAATGTCTGGAAGTAAAACAACACCGTGGACAATTTTTGTACTACTTCTTAAAAATAAGAATCAGTAAACAATATTTTTCATCATACTTAGTCACCAGACACATCTCCCATCTTAATTGCATCATTCTGTCACTGAGAAAGGGGGAAGTGGCTTTAATAAATCTCACTAAAAAGGACAGGGATTTTGTTCAAAAGTTTACCAAATGGAATGAATCTGCAGAAATCACTTCAAGTAGCTTGTGAAAATGTCAGAAGAGACTCAACTTCAGAGGTCAGCTCTCTAGAGACCACTGAGTCTTGGCCTGTGGGCTTTTCACATGAAAATTGTTCCTTGCAGACACTGACTGATGCCCAGGGAATGTTAGGATTGTGGGAACTGGCAGTACTAGTAACAATGACAGACTGAACGGGAAACCAGTATATACAAAGTCTCTCTTCGCATTTCTTATAGCATAAGAGATGCCATCCCTTAGATAACATGTACATTCTCACCAAGGGTCAAAATTATTTCACACATCACATCATTCCCCCCCCCACTCAAGTCTTTTTCAAAACATCAGACACTGAGCTGCTAGGGTAGGGTACACAGAGTTGTGAAAAGGAATTATTAAAATCCACTGAAGTTACAGGAGACAACCATGGATCAAGCTGTGTAACCAGTAAATCTGAATCAGTGTCATATTTAGTTGATGCTTAAATTAGAGAGAACCAATGTTATGTCAGGGCTACATTCAGAAACGTACAAGTCTGTGCACAGCTGTCTAGTGTAATAAGCCGATGCAGGCTACAAGCGCCTCTTTAAGCAATAATACTGGGATGAAGAAACTGTGGCCCTCAAAACGTGCTTGGACTTCAACTCCTACCAGCACTAGCTAACATGGCAAATTATCATGAATGATGGGGTTACAGTCCAACAATATCTGCAAGGCCACGGGTTCTTCATTTCTTCAAAAAATGGTTATTGAATACTGGTCAATGGCTTTCTTTACTATGAAGAACTAAAAATGCTTCATGTTCACTTTGGGCAACAATACTTGTTTGGTTTTAAATACTAAATAAAGAAACTCATGTGCAATCTCCAAACCAATGAAAAGCTGTCTTCCTGCACACTTCCCAAATGCTAGCATATGTAAAACACTGACCACATTAATCTGGTGTAGGTAGCATTTGAAACCAAAATCAAAAGTACAATTTCATTATTTTGGAATTGGGGGACTGGAGTTGTCACTCCTTTCAACCTTAAGATGACATGTACTAACAACACAAAGGGCTGAAAGAAATGAGCCAAAACTTTAAGGAATCATATGATAGGCTTGCCCAACATGATATATGGAATTCATTCAGGATCACATATATTTTGCCCATTTAGAGTCTCTGCCAGGATGAAACTGTCTTAACCTGTTAACTTGAGAGTCAAAAAAAGTGTTTTCAAAAAGGAAAGCTGGAAGTTTACAGGACTTTAAAGAAAATCTGTAGGCTATACAAAGTATCTCTAACATTGGATTTAAGTTGCCAGCCCTAAACATAGGGAAAAGGACCTTCAAGAATCAAAATCCAAGATAGGTACCAAAAGCCTTTTGATGAACATGTTTAAAGGTATTACATTTTGGGAATGCTGATCTTATCTACTTGCTGTGTACAACAAACAGTTCACAGGCCAGAAAATTTCCTGCAGTCTCTTCGTCCACATTTGATCCCAAGCTGAAAAGACAGACGAACCCCTTATATGTGGTTTTATGACGAAATCAAAAAAGCTGTTCATGGTTGTACCCATGACCCACTGAACTCTATTAGACATGATGTACGATGTTATTTTTAAACTCCAGATGTACTGGTAAAACAGCAACAGAGTGGTTTTGTTTTGTTTTTTTTGTCTGACGGTACTCACTATTTAAAACTGTGATGAATTCATTTTTAAAAAAAGAAACAAAACAAAAAAGTGGGGGAGATTTCTCCCTGCAAAAAACTCATAACAAAATTTCTCAGAAAATATTATTCCCTTCACCCAATTCAAGAAACCTATTATAGCTTTAGCAGATTAATTCCCTCTTCACCGCTCCAGTTTTCTCCCCCTCCCCCTCAACTGGCACCTCACCATACCATAAGCCCTGGGAACTTAAATGTCCTTATTCTCCTATATTTAAAAAGCAAACCATCAAGATATTCCTTTGAAGTTAATATCAAACCTGACTGTCCATTATTTTGCCCCTCAAAAAACATCCTCAAGTATCAAAACTGCAGCGAGAATGCCCATCACCTCCATGAGACAATAGCAATGGATTCCTGCCACAGTTGTTACCATAGTACTGTTAATGCACAAGGAGAATTCTTGTCAGAACAGATCCACAATGAAATGGGGAAATGAAGATAAAAGAACTGAGTACTGAATGTACAAATCAACCTTTTTAAAAAAATAAAAAGCTAGAAACTACCAGTTTGACTCGCATATGATCAAATGAAATAAAGCACTGCACATAGTCACACTCGCCAACTTTCTGAAGGTGTCTTCTTTCAGAAAAAGTTTACTCTTAATATGAGCTGCAGAATCAAGTCACAACACGCAGAGGTTGAATAATTTGTTTCAGGCTGCAAACGGAACTACAATAAATACCTGTCCAAATTCTAGGTTGAAAAGAGTGCTGGAAGTAATCCAGTCTGTTCAGAATAAATCACCAATAAGATGCTACAAAATCTAAGCACTCATTTTCAAGTTGTGAATCAACTTGGTAGCATTTCTTGTACAAACCCGCTGTGCCACCTTCCTTATGCTGAAGAGCCAAAGCCAAGAAAATTAGATACATGCACAGCATGACCCTACACTTGTTTTCTCAGAAGTAAGTCCCACTCTATTCAGCCAGAATTTCTTTTTTTATAGATCTTTTCAAGACTACAGCCTTATTAATGCTGCTCTTAGGTGCTGGTCCATCCAATGTTAAGTATTTATGCATAAGCATAGCAAGCATTAAGTTTGAACAGACAAGGGTAGCTAAAGATAACTGATCTGATTCAGAGAAGGTGCTTCCATGCACAGGACAGGAATACAGATGTTGCCTACCAGCACTGCATTACTTCCAGTGTAATGTGCTTTTGGATCTGTTCTCATGCTCTAATCTCCTTCTCTTTTCCACATAAAGATATTTTCATCACAAAGCTTGACATTCTGAAAATTCTACATATGTAGAATAAAAATTAATAGACATAACTTAGGTTCATTGATTTCAATGGGTCCACTCTAAGTAGGAATAACACTGGATACAACCCTAACATTTTCTGATTAAATGAAGCACCAATTTCTCATAAAATTTATACAGTTACAGCACGGTGAGGTATCATTATGGGGAAAGCTGCTGAATTAAAGTGTTAACTTTTATTCATGGTTCTGTTTACCCCTCTATAAAAAGGTGCAACTTGTCAAGGTATTGTTAAAGAATTTGCTGCACACCTTACAAAACTTAATTTTCAAGATGGCTCAACCAGCCATTAAAACAATCTCAAAATTATAGCAAATAGAAGAAACAGTGATCAATGGTAAAAACCTCACCTAATAATCACAAGTAAACATCCTCAAACTAAAAAACAAAAAACATAGCAACATTAAAGAGATTAATAATTAAAAGCATTGAAAGGCCAGACAATAAAAATACCTCCTGCAAGAACCTAATCAAATCCTATAGGAGAGCATTCCTGAAGAAGATATTCAGGAATCCACCTCACTTTTTGACAGCAGAGGCACCTAAAAAAGGGCCTCTGATAACTACTGGTTGCATCCAACACTGCGCTCCTCTCAGACAACAAAACTTTGCCCTCTCTCCCCTTCTACCTCTCAAAATCTAGAGGGAATTCTCTGGAGCAGATTTCAGTAGGGGCTTGCAGGAAGGGAAGAGGAAGTCCCATTGGACACAACTCAATCCTTCTAACTGAGCAAGTTTATATGAATGGTTCCTTTACTTTAAAAACTTGGGTCCCAAAAGGTATACAGTACAGCTTTAGATGTTAAAAGGTTGACACCAACACTTAAAATTAAACAGATCAGAAGCCAGTAAGGTGGTTTCAACACTGGTCAACTATGTTCTGACTAATTAGTTCCAGTCAATAATCAGGCTATTGCATTTCGAACCAACAGACATTTATGAGTAAGCTTTAGAGGAAGACCCATGTAAAATGCATTGCTGAAATCTGAATATTATGAGGAAATGGGAAACAGTGGTGTTGACAACTGTGTTGTTATTCTTGTACACTGCTTCTGCTTCAGATGGTGGGATTTGCTATTGCTCTTTACTTGATACTTTCTAACCCCATTCTAAAAATTGTCCTCAGTTGCCTCCATGTTAAGTTATAATAGAATTTTAAAAAGACAGTAGAATTGTTTGCTGTTAGGACTGCACAAATTATAGCCAGGTATCTCTTTAAGGTAAACCCAAATGCCTCAGAACAAAGCTGCAAGTACTTGGAAACAACTGCACAGGGAACAAGCAGCAGATGACCACATACAAATGTTAGCTTTGCTAAACAAATGCAAAGAATGAAGACCACACCAAATGGAAACATGTTTCAGTTTTAGAACAGACATGCCCTGATTAAAATCTCCTGTCTCTTAGCCAAAAGAAACAGAAATGGAAGAGATGTAACTAGCAACCACTAAGTTCCATAAATGCCCAATAAAGTAAATGTAAAACTGATAACTCCAAAACTAGATACTGTATTAATATTTTTGGAAGTACTCAGCATTCATCAGATGTGCTGAATATATTAGGCCAGCGTTTCTCAACCAGACGCTGGCTGGTGTGCCGCGACGTGCGGCGACGAGAAGGGCGATTTGCATTGTCACGTGCCTAGCGGCCACCAATATTCAACACTAACCCGCCGGAAAGGAAGCCGGCCGGGTCACGACGCGGAGCGAGCGCAGCTCTCAACAGCCACCACCACGGGAGGGTGGTTTTAGACAAACTTAAAGAAGCTGGCTGGATGAGCTCAACCTGAAACTTGCTGAGCAAAGGATTGTGCTGGCAGAGAAATCAGCGGCTTGTGAAGCCTTATTACAGGAGATTGCAACCCACACAGCAATTGGCAAGTGTTTCTTACAGTCATAATTATATAGTCAATATAGGGTGGCACAGAGTTAATTTTTTTAACTTTTTTAATGGTGGTGTGCCTCGTGATTTTTTTCATGGAACAAGTGTGCCTTGGCCCAAAAAAGGTTGAGAAACACTGTATTAGGCAAGCACTGGAAGAACACCTGGTATTTCAAGCAGGGAAACATGTATAAATGTTTATGATAGAGTATATGACATATTTTGCAACATTATTGGACAACATTCAGATATTCATTTTTTCAGTGGGCGTAAAATCACAGAACACTTAAATAAATAAAAAAGTAACAATTCAGTTTTGTTTAATAGCTACCGGTACAACAAATATCTGTCATATTTTGTACTCACCGTTCTTCCTTTCATTGAGGGGAGGCAAACATTGGATGGGTTGCAAGGAGAGTTCCTGAAATTCATGAGCAACTGCCTCACTGTGTGGACTAGGTGCTAGGCGTGGTAATAATCCTGAATCATCTTCTGGCTCTACTGTTCCCAAGTGTTCCATTGTGTTCAAACAGCTGGAAATATTGACAACAGAGGACGGTTTAGTGCCAACAAGTTGTCAAAATAGATCAAAAGTAATCACATGCAGATGTTCAATAACTACACCTAGATCCACAAGTTATTCTTACCTTCAAAGCCTTCTATCATCATGGCCCCTTTATCTCTCTCCTCCTATGGATAACTATCTTTACCCATTCATACCTCCTTCCAAAAGTCTTCTGTTCCCTCAGATAACTCTGTTCATTCTTCTTTGATGCCCCTTATGCCTAAAACAGTATGCTAGAACACCTGTGTGTTGCACCAGAAGTGATTTAGTTGCTGGCCACATGACCCAGAAAGATGTCTATGGACAAACGCCGGCTCCCTCTGGCTGAAGCGAGATGAGCGCAGCACCCCATAGTCACCTTTGACTGGACTTAACTGTGCAGGGGTCCTTTACCTACTTCAAAACCCTTTGCAAAACCCTCTTTTATCTTGAAGCCTTTGGGCCCAGCCCCCTAGTTCCCATAATCTTTTGAAACTAAGCTTAAGGTAAAAGAAATAAATTGAAAACTTCCCATTTACCCCTGGATATTTGCCCCCACTGGGAGGATCTGATGCAAGGAAACTGGAAATTGCAATCAGGTAAAATATTAAGTTCCCCCCTTCCCATTCCACACCACTTCTCCACTTTCAAACTAAAAAAAGTCATGAGATTCAGTTTGCATATGCAGTTTGGCTCTCAATTCACATAGCAAGTTAAGAACAGTCCAACTGAGTACCATTTTTCACAGACACCATAATCTGAGTAATTATTTTAAGGTGTCAAAGGAAGCCCAGGTGACTTTAAATACCTTTCTGCATGGGGACTACATAAGAACTAATTACAGGTAGGTAGCCGTGTTGGTCTGACACAGTAAAAAAAAAATCCTTCCAGTAGCACCTTAGAGACCAACTAAGTTTGTCATAGGTATGAGCTTTCGTGTGCATGCACACTTCTTTAGATACCTGAAGAATATCTGAAGAAGATATCAGATATCTGAAGAAATGTGCATGCACACGAAAGCTCATACCTATGACAAACTTAGTTGGTCTCTAAGGTGCTACTGGAAGGATTTTTTTTTTATAAGAACTAATGTTAACTATTTATACAGATGATTACAAATTACTGAACAGAAAAGGGACTATTGGCTACTGCTGGTGGATGCCTTGATGAAAATGTCAGTGCAAAATGCTGTGAAAGAGTAAACTCCATACTAGGGATCCATAGCAAAGGGATTGAAAATAAAACCGCCAATATTATAATGGTGTTATACAAATCTGTGGTTATTAAAGCATGAGCAAATATATACATTTCTTGTCTTTTTTATAGGTACACACAAAGGCAAAAAAATAATCAAATATTGGGGTTTGTTTGTTTTTACAAACTGTCTCCATACAACCCTTGATTTCCATACAACTCTTAACTGCTATCCAGCTAAAGTAAGTAGCTACTAATATTAATAGCATATTTTTTAAAAAAAAATTAAAAGCTTTCTGATTCCCAAGTAGAATATTCTGGCTACATATTCTCTTTCATAACCTCCCATCAAGTTAAGAGTGAGCTCTTTAAAGTTCTTACATAATTTCTCAAAACTCCCATTAATAGGAGCTAAAGTAAAATGTTGCTTATGATAAGATTCCGTGGGTGTATCATTTGCAAAGCTTTTATCATTGTATGTCTATGACTCATCTCTCCTCTTGAAGCCTTTTTTTTATTATCCAGCCTTGCTTGCCTTCTATTCCACAGTCAAATGTTCTTTCTGTCCTAGCCAAGGTCACTAATGAGTGCCACTACTATGGCCTTTGTTTCACAAGAAATACCACTGTACAAGCAGTATAAAATCTGTGTAGTGGCCATTCTTTAACTCGAAAGATTCATTAGGATGTGTTAACACTGTTTGCCACAAAGTGGGCTGAGGATGATTGCAGGGGGTGGGCACTGAGTCGCCCCCATTACCATGGATGGATCATTTTCTGGTGAGATTTGGATTTATTGTTGCTGACCATCACCATTTGCAAGGGTATGGAAATTATGCAAGTAGTCCACTCCTGGAGACCTCTCTCTTAATGTCATGTTCTGTCAATTTCGAATCAGGACAGCTGTAACTGATGCAGTGGAGTAAAAAGTGCATTGTGTTTCCCCTTTTTCTCACAGACCATTTAATTTCTAGTTACAGGTAGGTAGCCGTGTTGACAAACTTAGTTGGTCTCAAAGGTGCTACTGGAAGGATTTTTTTATTTCATTTAATTTCTAACAGCATTCCCTATGTTAGCTTTAAGTCCAAGCCTGAATAATTTTCCATTTTAATTCTACAATCTATACTGTACTCTCCGTCGCCTGGCCCTTTCCCCATCCCCACAAGTTTGGTACTTTTTTTACAGCTTCAGGTAGCTCTTTGCCATGTAATATTCAGTTTTGTCTCCCTACGTTCTTAGCAATTCCAATCTATTTCAAATGGGAATATGGGACTGAAGTCTCAAGTCCCACAATTTATCACAAGAAGTACAGTAACGTTTGATGTTTGATTCATAAGTTACCAGAGAGGCACAGGGGCCACTTCCTGGTGGGTCAGATGCAGAGATATTCCAGTTAATGATTTTTTAATAGAAGAAATACATTTTTTCTGTCACAGTGCCGCTACCATCCTGTGCTTTAATGTTCTCTGCTTAAGCATGTGTTTAACTATTCCACTGAAATAAATTGGAGATTAAAGTGTGTATAGCATTGGCTAGGTCATGCTCTATTATTATTATTATTATTATTATTATTATTATTATTATTATTATTAAAAGGTACAATAATTCAACTAAGCAAAGCCAGATACACATTGGGAGTCAAGAGCATCGTCAGGGCCGTCTTAAGCATGTCGGGCGCCCGGGCGCCACGGTGCGGAGATCGCTCCGGCGCCCCCGCCCCGTTTCTTGCCGCGGCTGGTGGGCGGGCGCAGCGCGCGGTGCCCCCCTGACAGCCCCGCGCCACCCAGCCTTCCCCTAGAGCATCATTTAGCTGTAAAAGAGGTTAGGTTCTGGTGGTAGATATGAAATTCCTAGTGGTTAAAACCTCTAGGACTAACCACGTTTGGGATCCCAACCACTAGTTTTCCCAGATGGGGAGAGAGCAAAAATGTAGAACAGCCTTCCTTCAACTTGTTGCCCTCTATATGTTTTGGACTACAATTCACATCATTCCTGACCATTGGTCATGCTAGGTGGCACTGTTGGGAGTTCAAAGGATCTAGAAGGCTGAGAAAGCTTAGTGTAAAAGTGTGTAAAACACAGTTACCGGTAATTCTGTAATATACAATTTCAAATAAAGAAAAATCATAGAGAGCCTAGAATACAAGGTTAAAGAACTGAGGGGTAGGGTTGCTAAAATACATTAATTCATGTTTCCTTAATTTACATGCTATTTTTTGGGCAGCAGGAAAGCAGATTTTGGAAACTTCCATGCCTATGTTCCAGAAAATGTGCTTCTTTGTACATTATAAACAGCCAAGTGCATCTCTAAGGCTAACTATATTTACATGTATAGAAAAAGAGAAGTGGCTTTGGAGTTTAATCAAATTTACAATCATATGTAGCTGCTAACTGCTTGATAATAAGCTTTTAGAAAGCATAGCTTGCCATAACCCTGCTCCCATTTTATGACATTATACATTCCCCAAACTCCCACATGTTCATTGAAATAGATACATCATTAGGAGAATCTTTTCAGAGCAAAATTCCTATTAAAATTCTTACACAAATGTAAATTGCTTAGTGACTTCAGCACCATTTCCATCAATAAGATAAAATTCAGTTTAATTGCATATGTTCATATGGAACTAAATTCCACCAAAGTAAATGAGAGATGTTAATAAACGTACATGAAATCAGAAGTGTACCAACAGCTTTGCTGTACGTTTGCCTCCATTTGAAATTAAACTGCGGGGAAACAATAAATTAGGACAGTTTAAAATGCCAAAAATTAATCACTTGCTAAGATGCATTTTGGAAATCCAAATTTCTTCTGACTGAAATGTCAAATTATCTGCATATAAATGAAGTTAGGCTTTATTTGCCTTTTCTATTATATTTCTCATTTTATTCATAAAGGCTTACTTATGAATTCTAATATAAACTAGGAAACAGAGTCATAGTACCTAGCAACAGTTGCTCCGGTTACTCTCAATTCTTATTGCTATGGATATATGCAATATAAAAAGAGCATTGATTGGAGGAAAACAAATGTTATGAACTAAGGCAAAATTAGGCAAAATAACTCTTGCTCTCTTTGACAACTGTTACAAAGGGCATGTGAAAAATAGGAAGGCCAAGAAAGTGATAATGGAATGTAAGAATGTAAGACTGTAAGAATAGCCTGCTGGATCAGGCCAATGGCCCATCTAGTCCAGCATCCCATTCTCACAGTGGTCAACCAGATGCCTGTGGGAAACCAGCAAGCAGAACATGAGCACAAGAGCATTTTCCCCTCCTGTGGTTTCCAGCAACTGGTATTTGGAAGCATTGCTGCCTCCAACTGTGGATATTCCAAGGAAAACAAGCATTCAAAAATTATATGCAGCAAGTTTTGAACTGTCATGGATAGCACTAGAAAACATTTTTGTCCAGGTTCACATATTTATTTATTGCATTTACATCTCACCCTTCCTCCCAAAGGAGTCCAGGGTGGCAAACACACCCATAATTTAAAAATGAAAAAATACTAAAACAATTAAAATATCCTAAAAACAATTCTAGTTAAAACATTTAAAAAGCAGCTACAGTTAAAAACATTCTAAAAGCAGTTACAGTTACAGTTAAAAACATTGGTTACAGGTAGGTAGTTGGTCTTTAAGGTGCTACTGAAGGAAATTTTTTAGTTAAAAACATTATTTCATGAAGTGATCTCATAGTTCCCAGGAACAGTTTTCTTCAGTCATCAAAATGCCTGGGTAATACACAGGAGTGTTTCCAAATGCCTCTTGAAAGTTAATAATGATGGGGACAGACACATCTCACTAGGGAGGGCATTCTACAAACAAGGAAACACCAGCTTTGACTGAAGCCAGCACCAAAGTTTTTAAAGTGCCAAACTTACACAGAAATGATTTTAATATTTTAAATGCCTAGACACCAGAAGCATATCTTTAGGCATTTAAGTCCCAGATACCTGAGTTTCTTTTTCCCTAATTCACTATCAGAAAAATAGTCTGATAATACATATGAATTATGTGGCAAATAAGGTATAAAACAACAATACAAATAATATTTGCTGCCAGGCTTATCACTTTTAACAGCACAACGTGTTCATTCACCCATTACTTGACGCTCCAAATCTACACACTAATGACCACCAATATTCCACTACACATAATCTTCTGACGCCCAAGCATCTGCCAAAAAGATACAGGAAGTTCCCAATTGTCAAATTCCAATACTGCAATCTGAACAAAGCTAGTGAAACTGGTGGATACTAGTTCACAGAAGATTGCTAGCATAGTTTTTGCTTAGGGAAGAGTCACATACAAAAAGGTGCCAGGCTGTTTTTGTAATTAGCCTCTAGAGCAGCCTTCCCTAACCTGTTCCCCTCCATATGTTTTTGATTACAACTCCCATCAGTACTAGCCAATATAGTCAATGGTCAAGGGTGATGGGAATTGTAGAGCAAATCACCTGGAGAGCACCAGATTGGGCATGTTTTGCACTCAGTACTTCAAAGTAAAGGGACCCCTGACCATTAGGTCCAGTCGTGACTGACCCACGTCCCTGCAGTACTTCAAAAGACCTTTACATATCTTAGGTAAAATATACAGCAGGAAAGATAAAGTGGACAACAATGGCCCAGTTCGGACATCATGACATCTACTGCTTTGCTATTCCATGTACAAGCATTAGAGGACACTGGATCAGGTGCGTAGCAAGGGAGGGGCGAAGGGGGCGGTCTGAAGCATAGCACACTACGGAGCAGGTTGTCAGGTGTCGGCAGTGCCGGCAAACCGCTCCATAGTGCGCTCTGCTTCAGAGTGCGCCGGCCGAGCAGAGCAGCAGCGCCAATCTGGACAGACTGCGCATGTGCAGACATGTGCAGTCCATTCTGGCACGCGTGTCGTGCACTGTGACGTCAGGACGCATGCTCACTGCGGAGCAACGCCCCACCCCCAGGGGGTGCTGCCCCGGGCAGCCAAGTGGCACCCTTCACCACTGCACTGGATTCGAAATGAATTGAAACACTCCATATTCCATTCATATCCAAGATCATGAATATCCAATTTACAACATTGCAATAAACATTGCAATAAACAATAAACTACTATTATGAGCTTAGCTTTTTGCAAAGATACAATTTTTTTCTCCAACACTATAGGAGATGCTGAGGCCCTCAAAACTGACAGCTCATAAAGAGACACCAAAATATATTTTAGGTGGAGATATTACCATTCAGCACCGATTTCTAAAAGCAATACAGGCAATGACTGAATAATGCACGTCTGAAAGAAACATGCACAGCACTGAACCTGGAACTGACAGAAAGGATCACAAAACACATCATTAAAAGGGTATAATGAGGGCATAACAGGGGTGGGGCATAATGAGGCATAACAGGGTAGGGTGTGTTCATATGAGTCCCGCCAATTCATGTGGGGGCTGGGAATGGAATCCCCCACATGGAATGCTCATAAACTCTTATGCAATATTTCCTCTCCTTTACAGTATTTTCATGTATTTTCTTAATGTTGATAGATGTTTACTGAGCTTTTAATAAACAGTTAAATTTCTTTATGATTTCATTGTTATGCTTAGCTATCAAGCTATTTCCATTTATGACAAATTTGCAGGTGCTGCTCTGTTTATTCACATCCAGCAAGCCCTTGATTCAAACAAAGCAAGGAAAACGTTAGAATTAAACTACAGAGGAAGGAAATTCATGTTTGTTTCCTATGTGTACAGCAGGACACTTTTCCAGCTGCTTTTTGAGAACATCTCTCCTGTACATGGACTTCTGTGAATAACATTTATTCTAATAGCATAAATACAGTAGCACAATTTTCTGTGTTCGGAGACAAAGCAAAACAGGCAAAGAAAGAAATCAGCTTCCAGCAGTAGCCAAAAAAAAAAAAATCAATGCAGGATAATATACCATATTTTTCCGTGTATAACACACACACTCCGGGTATAAGATGACCCCTATTTTTGGGGACTCACATTTAAGAAAATGGAGGGAGATGGCCCAGAGTTGTTGAGTTTTTTGGGGGGGTGGGGAATTGCCTAGAGATGTTGAGCTTTTTTGGGGGGGATGCCGAAAATCACTAACCAGAATGAAAACGCTTACATGAAAACGCTCATGTCGCAGAATCCAACAGGTGTGTGCCCACTTGCCAGTTGCACGCCCATTTGCCTCAGCGGCAGCCAATCCACAACAACCCTTTCCGTGGCAACCAATCACCCACACAATTACAGCAGCAGCAGCAGCAGCAGCCAATCCAAAGCAGCCCTTGCAACAGCAACCAATCAACACACCAAATTGCCGCTGGCAAGCTCCTGCTCACAGCTGTAACCAATCACCCATCCCCTCAATGCACTGTCAGTGTATAAAACGACCCCCATTTTTAAACATTATTTCAGAGTAAAAAACCCTCATCTTATACGCGGAAAAGTACAGTATATTGAAGCTTGATCAGTTGTTAACAGATCAACAGAGGGAACTTAAAGGAGTTCTATAACACAATATCCATTTCAGGCAGCATAGTTTGCAACCAAGGTAACACCCAAGAATCTGCTTGCATGGGAGCTAATTGTATCACTTAATTGCAATACTTGCAAGTGCTACTCAAAAACAACAATTCAGTTAATAATTACGACTTTAGTTTAATATGTATATTGAATCTCTTCCTTATATGCCTTAAAGAAGGATGATGTACAGAGAGAGAGAAATGCTTTTCCATACCTGCTTTAAAAACACAGAAACAGGACTTTTAAAATATTTGCACAGATATTTTCCTTGGATACTACCTTCAGCTTATAACCTAAGCATTGAGAACACCTATGTATCTTTAATAGTAATGCTGCTCATACACTTGTTTCACTGAAACTTCCACAGAATTCACACTATCACACCAGGTCCAATGCACTCTACATCTTCTATTTTGAGATTAATATTCTATTAAAAGCAAAACCCAAAATCCCTAACTGCATAAGCACATGGCTGAGTATTATGCCTAAATTCATTAAGTTTTGAATCCCAAGAACCAAAACCGTCCATTATAAAATCCTTCTTAGCTGGTAAGCTCACAATTAACTACATTTCTATATGCCATTGCCAACCTCTTTAAGAAGGGACAAGGAAAGGTTGCACTTGGTTCAAGGAAAAGTTTAATCTTCAGTTGATTTAACATAAATACACATTTTGCACCAACTAGACCCCTAAACAGGTATTTAAAAATCAAATTAAAGACTCTACTACTAGCTAGAGGTGTGGCCATCAGACAAGTATATCATAATAAGACCAGAGAGGCCCAAGTTCATATTCCTACTCAGAAATGAAGATCACTAGGTAACTTGGGCCAGTCCCTCTCTCACAGAGCAACTGAAACGGGGGGGGGGGAGATGGGAGAGTGGAAGAGAATAATGTACACTGCCTTTAGCACTTTCAAGGAAGCGTTAACTATAAAATGACACAAAATAAAGCAATAGAGATGTTGCAGCATGTGATTATTACAACACCTTTGATGGAGGTGCATACTAGGTTTAACTTCACCTAAGATATGACACTGTGCATTTCAGGGATAAATACGGTACATATCCCAGCAAAATGAAACCTCGTACCCAGATAAACAAATGGATCTTGTGAAGAGCCCTGACTGCTTAAATACTCAGATTCTAACAATGGAAATATGTATCATCATCACTAGGGCTGAGCAATATCTGGTTTTCAACATTTCAATATACAATACTAATATATCATGATGTCTGGAATAAGGATGGAACTACGTAGAGATGAATGCCTTCAGTCTACTGTATTGATATAAGACCTAACCTCTTCTGCTTTCTTGCTTGTGACACACTGTATTATGCAAGCATGAAGGACCCTGCTAAAGCACTGGAGACCAGATAGGGTAATTTTCAAGTTCCTGGAATTTGTTGAACGTATCTTTAAAAAAAATAACTGGGTACAAGTACGAGTTGTATCCCATATAAGTCCTATCGAACATAGATTGTATTGTACAGTTTATTGTTATAGTTTTGACCATCATGGTCATAGGATACACACACACAATACTGAGTATCAGTGAGAACCAAAATATACTTTTACATTAAAATATACCAAAATATGAAATACATGATTAACTTACTGATATATTGATTTCAATGGGTTTACTCTGAGTAAAAGTTAGTTGGGTAAAACCCATTAAGTTCCTTCTTTGCTTTTTCTACCATTGTGTTATTTATTTTGGTGTGTTAGTTCACTCATTCCCAACTTGTTTTTTAAAAAACTAGGCCAGAACTGATCTGACACCTTAAAACAAAAGATTGCATGTTGAGGTGGAGTTGGTGGCTGAGAATGCCTCATGCTATAGCATTTGTGAAGCTAATTGGGCATGAACTGAATTAACTCTTTGACAGATGTCCATTGGAAATTTTAGGGCAGAAATACAGTGAATTTGTACCCCAGTGAATAATTTGAGGAAACCTGGTCAGCAATCTAGAGCACCATGTAAATATTGTATTTTTAAAATGGGAGGCAGTGGAGGAAGAAGAGAAGGGCAAGGTCTTCTAGGCACCTTTCAAATGTGTGAAGTTAAAGGTGGAAATACATATAAAAGTGACAATAAAGAGCAAAATAAAGTAGTGTCATCCTGCTGAGAACAGTGGCTTATGGTTCTTTAGCTTCCTGTTGGGTCCTAACTTTTTTGAAGGGTTGTGCCAATAATGCAATATTTGTGATTCTCCACAAAGGACTAAGCAGCTCTATTTATTTCAGATCTGCATCTATGGTAACAGCAGAGCCTTGACAACAACTGCAGATCTCTCTCAAGCATTTTAAAGTAGGTGAGGAAAGGATATCTATATTTTAACATTTAGTTTCAGTGTTTGCTTATCTACCTACAGTTTCACAGAAGGGTTTTTAATGCATTACAATGAGTGAACAGAGATGTGTGTGGATTACATTGCATGGTAATTAGACTATCCTTCCATAGCATTTCATGCAATGCCTGAGTTGCTATACAGTGGTACCTCGATTTAAGTACACAATTGGTTCCAGAAGTCTGTACTTAACCTGAAGCGTACTTAACCTGAAGCGAACTTTCCCACTGAAAGTAATGGAAAGTGGATTAATCCATTCCAGACGGTCCACGGAGTACTCAACCTGAAGCGTACTTAACCCAAAGTATGAGTGTAATTGGTTCTGGAAGTCCATACTTAACCTGAAGCGTACTTAACCTGAAGTGAACTTTCCCATTGAAAGTAATGGAAAGGGGATTAATCCATTCCAGACGGGTCCACGGAGTATGTAAACTGAAAGTACGCAAACCGAAGCGTACTTAAACCAAGGTATGACTGTAATGTATTTTCCATGCTTCTTTTCTTGTGTGTGGAATAGCGCTTCTGTGCATGGAATCCATTGTTGGGATTCAAAATAGGATGAGAATTGTCCAATGATAACCTCACAGACACTACCCGGCCACATAGTTGGCGTATTACAACAGTATTACAAGGCAGATGGCAAACATGTACAGTATTCACATCTGCTGTCATAGGCCACTTACTGTGAGCATCTATCTTCAGACAGGAACCAAAGTGTTTTGGAATTTTTATGGTAATCAATGCAAGTAACTGTTAATATCCAATTCAAAGTATGCATTTATCCAAAATGCAGGAGGCATGTTCATATTTAGTTGCTATATATAAGTACACTTCCATACACAGATTTCATCCCCAAGAACAATATTTTGACTGTATCACATTTTGTTGTTGTTTAGTTGTTTAGTCGTGTCCGACTCTTCGTGACCCCATGGACCATAGCACGCCAGGCACTCCTGTCTTCCACTGCCTCCCGCAGTTTGGTCAAACTCATGTTCGTAGCTTCGAGAACACTGTCCAACCATCTCGTCCTCTGTCGTCCCCTTCTCCTAGTGCCCTCAGTCTTTCCCAACATCAGGGTCTTTTCCAGGGAGTCTTCTCTTCTCATGAGGTGGCCAAAGTATTGGAGCCTCAACTTCAGGATCTGTCCTTCCAGTGAGCACTCAGGGCTGATTTCCTTAAGAATGGATAGGTTTGATCTTCTTGCAATCCATGGGACTCTCAAGAGTCTCCTCCAGCACCATAATTCAAAAGCATCAATTCTTCGGCGATCAGCCTTCTTTATGGTCCATCTCTCACTTCCATACATCACTACTGGGAAAACCATTGCTTTAACTATATGGACCTTTGTCAGCAAGGTGATGTCTCTGCTTTTTAAGATGCTGTCTAGGTTTGTCATCGCTTTCTCCCAAGAAGCAGGCATCTTTAATTTCATGACTGCTGTCACCATCTGCAGTGATCATGGAGCCCAAGAAAGTAAAATCTCTCACTGCCTCCATTTCTTCCCATTCTTTTTGCCAGGAGGTGATGGGACCAGTGGCCATGATCTTGGTTTTTTTGATGTTGCGCTTCAGACCATATTTTGCGCTCTCTTTCACCCTCATTAAAAGGTTCTTTAAGTCCTCCTCACTTTCTGCCATCAAGGTTGTGTCATCTGCATATCTGAGGTTGTTGATATTTTTTCCGGCAATCTTAATTCCAGTTTTGGATTCATCCAGTCCAGCCTTTTGCATGATGAATTCTGCATACAGTGGTACTTCGCAAGATGAATGCCTCGCACAACGAAAAACTCGCTAGACGAAAGTGTCTTTGATGTTTTTGGTGACTCGCAAGACGAAGTTTTCAATGGCCGCACCGGTGGTGTTTTTGTTTTGTTTTGTTTCTTTGCCGCGGCAACCCGCGCTTCGCAAGACGAAAATATCGCTAGATGAAGCGACTCGCAGCACGAATTAATTTCTTCTTGCAAGGCACCACTATATAAGTTAAATAAGCAGGGAAACAATATGCAGCCTTGTCGTACTCCTTTCCCAATTTTGAACCAATCAGTTGTTCCATATCCAGTTCTAACTGTAGCTTCTTGTCCCACATAGAGATTTCTCAGGAGACAGATGAGGTGATCAGGCACTCCCATTTCTTTAAGAACTTGCCATAGTTTGCTGTGGTCGACACAATCAAAGGCTTTTGCATAGTCAATGAAGCAGAAGTAGATGTCTAGCTTTCTCCGTAATCCAGCGCATGTTTGCAATTTGGTCTCTGGTTCCTCTGCCCCTTCGAAATCCAACTTGCACTTCTGGGAGTTATAGGTCCACATACTGCCTAAGCCTGCCTTGTAGAATTTTGAGCATAAATGCAATTGTGTGGTAGTTGGAGCATTCTTTGGCACTGCCCTTCTTTGGGATTGGGATGTAGACTGATCTTCTCCAACCCTCTGGCGTCTGCTGAGTTTTCCAAACTTGCTGGCAAATTGAGTGTAGCACCTTAACAGCATCATCTTTTAAAATTTTAAATAGTTCAGCTGGAATATCATCACTTCCACTGGCCTTGTTATTAGCAGTGCTTTCTAAGGCCCATTTGACTTCACTCTCCAAGATGTCTGGCTCAAGGTCAGCAACCACACTACCTGGGGTGTACGAGACCTCCATGTCTTTCTGGTATAATTCCTCTGTGTATTCTTGCCACCTCTTCTTGATGTCTTCTACTTCTGTTAGGTCCTTACCACTTTTGTCCTTTATTATGGCATCACAGTTATCACATATTAATTTAGTTTCTACTCAAACTAAGGCTTTTGGTTGGCATTATCTGCTGCCCAGCCTTTTTTTATTGCTGTAATTTCTGTTCTGGCTTTGATCAAACTTTCATTGCCCACAGATTAGTGCCTCAGAGCCCTTTAAAATAAATATGTACAGTAATGAGTATCCACTTATTATTATCCTTTCATAGCCCAATGTGTTTTCTTAGAAGGAAATCATCCCAATGAGACTTAATTCCTGTTAATTTACACAGATGCAGATTTACAGCAAAAAGTCTCCATGAATGCAGACAACTTTCAAGCCTCTAAGAACAGCATATTTGATTACCTCATTGCTCCTAAAATAAAATCACTGTTAATAGCAGGCTCCCCACTGCACAAATCTCCACTTTGACTTGGGATGCAAATAATCCTTGCAAGGTAAATAAATGGTAACTAGGGAGCTAACAACAGAATCCTACACATGTTTACTCAGATATACATTGCACTGTACCCAGTGGAGCTTACTCGCTGGAAAATGTGTTTAGAACTGCAGCCAAAAACATGCATAGGATTGAGCTCTAAGACATGCCACAGCATGAACTGTGATAAAACACATATTAGATCTGGAGTCCACAGCTCAGAAAACTACAAACAGCACAGAGGACAAAACTGTGGGCATCATGCCTACATTTGGCACAAGACATCAATTTCAGAACTTTTATTTTTATTTTAATGCTAGCACTCAGGTTTGAAACATGTGCAGTAATAACAACATCTCTGTTAAAGAGGAGGCCTTGTTTCCTCTCACCAATGAGAAATTTCAGCCTGGACCCACACATCTAGGATGAGCATAAAAGATTTCTGAGCAAGATACTGGAACTTCCAGGCAGGCTGGGAGCTTCAACACCTTTTATTTTATATATTAAGTGCACTGAGTGGAACATTTCATTCAACATGCAGAGAGAATTTTGATGTTTTTAAAGTTACTTTGGAGCTATTTATTTTTTTAATATATCAATACAGTTTAAACATGAACTACATTATTAATTTCACAGCATATTTCTAATATTAGAACATTACAGAAAATGCAGAGTGACTTGCTAAAGATACCTATAAAATGTACTTGTTTTATGAAATCACTGCTTAAAGATTTTTTAAAGTTGTGCAGAATGCAGCCTTTGTCTTTCTTATGATTTGTTTGGGTTTCACAATTTAATCAAACCTTATGGGGTATCATAACTAGAGGCCCCTCTCTCACATTCCTACTGGCACTATGCCCAGAGTTAACCTAATTTTCAAAACACTTTGAGAAATGGCTTGTCAGATGTCCAAACATTAATAACCTGAAAATTAATTCCACATTCATTTTGGCAGGGAAGTGCATAAATACAAACACTTAAGATCAAAATTCATAGCATCTGAATATTCTTGGTCTGTTGCGATCTGCAATATTCAACTGTTTGAAGCACTTTTTAGTAGTTTATGTCTCTCACACTTAGAAAGGAAGGTATTTACTCCAGCACAGTCCGGGACAACAAAAGACTAAGCCAGTGTCGTAAGCAGTGAACCCAAGAGCAATTGTCCTGGAGGGAGCAAGCGTGACATCAAGGTCAAAGTTAGAAGGCACATTATGAAACCGCCTTGCTGAAGCTAAGTGGGTCTGGAAAACTGTTCTGGAAACCCATGTATGACATTTTGATTTCCATCTTGAAAAAATTGTGGAGGGAGGGAGGGAGGACACACAGAAACAGAGAAAGATTGGGAGAGATAATATAGTGGTGGGTACTTTGTGAATGAAGGCCCAAGGAAACTGTTTTCTCTAGGAGACAGCTGGAGAAAGAGTGCTATGGTTCTGGAGTGAAGTTTGTTTTTATTTCTCCCTGCTAATAAGGAAAATATTTCAACTTAAGTAATATTGATTTGTAGTATTAATTTGTACTATTAAGTACTATTAATTTTTTAACTGCCCTCCACCACAAGGTCCCTGGGTAGGTTATAGCAATGTACAATGCTATTTGTTAAGGTGGAGCATGCCTCTATTACAAATGTATGGGGGACAGGATGGTGGGGCTTTTGAGTGAAGCCTGAGCAGGTGAGGAAAAGAGGAAGTGGGATTAGAGCAGGCATCCCCAAACCTCGGCCCTCCAGATATTTTGGACTACAATTCCCATCTTCCCCGACCACTGGTCCTGTTAGCTAGGGATCATGGGAGTTGTAGGCCAGAACATCTGGAGGGCTGCAGTTTGGGGGTGCCTGGATTAGAGCATTAAAGGCTATCCCTGCTTCTGGCCTTTCTTCCAGCTCTGGAGAATTCAAGGAGTGGAGCTAACTGAGCCTTCAGCTGCTGCTCTACAACATCACTTTGGCCACCATTCAAACAAGAACTTTATAAGGGAACCAACCTGGCAATTATGCCCAGTGCCAAGCCTGAGAACCAGGGATTCTGTTACTGGACTGACTACTGAGTAACAGCCTGGTTGAATTGGTGTTGAAGTCCTCAAGCCTATCAGTGGTGGACAATTTCAAGATCCCTGTTGTGACCTCCTGAGTTCATGGTGCCACCTTATGTCTGTCTCCATGTTTAACTGTCACAATGCATGCTGCAGATGATTTTCCGGATTACATGTTTTATTCCGTTCAGTTTGATGGTACTCTGAGGGCAGAGAATACTGCTTTGGTAATGGAGAATACTTTAGTCTGTGGAAGGAGTGGTGGTCACTGAAGATGTTCCATCCCTTTAAAGGTGATGGGTACAATGAATTACTGTACCAAAATGTTACCAGTCAATCTCATTAGCTGTCAAAGCTCTAGCTGGCCTCTGGAATAGGGGGTTGATTCAGGCAGTCTGTATGATAGCTCTGATGAGTCTTCTCATGCCCTTGAATCTATAACTCTTCCTGGAATTCCGGAATATTGAGAACATAAAGCAGAAGACACATTGGGATAAATATAAAGAAGCACGGGCTGGTGTCCACTTGAAGCCCTCGTTTCTCTGAATCATTCTATCCAAAGAAACATTTTCAGATACAGTAGTAAGAGGCCTATTACAACTTGGCTTACATTCTGTGATAAAATTCAAGCGCCAGTGGAGTACTGTGACATACAGTACTACGGTAGGGAGGCTGTGTGCATGTACCAGTATGTGTGTGTGTGCTTGTAACGGGCAATCTTTACAACTTAGCTATGTAAGACATGTCCACAATCTCAAATTATCAATTTTGCTTCAGGTGTTGATACCTGATGATACAGTTCTTTAAAAAGCAAATCCAGCCATGTGTACACACTACTCTTGCCCATCCTGACTGAGTCAGAATAGGCTGACCAGATTTGTCTCTCTTCTGTGGAAAACTGTATTCTGCCCCTTTGTAAGACCTTTTCAGGAGGAGGGGACAGAATGACACACATGGATCTCAATTACCTGCCAGTTTCTAATATGCTAGGAAATGTGAGGGTTGGCAACACAGATTTAGAGACTTCTGAATATTACCAATTATATTGATCCATATTATTAGGCTTTAGGGCTGAAACCATTTTGATTACCTTTGCCAAGAGATGCACAAGGAAGTATAATATATCTCCTGAACCTCCCTCTGGGTCACATTATGTGATTGGAAGCACTGCTTTGTGATTATTCTTCTCCTGCATCTTACATTGGCCTCAGAACAGGGTGCTGGGGGCTTAATGCTCCATCTCATGGAGTGCTGTAAGATTCCATTTTCTCCCCTTTGTTTTGAGATATTTACATGAACTTGCGAGCATAAATTCGCTTGATGTTTAGAACAAGAGGACATCATATAACACGGTGAAAGCTATAAACAGGTGCCTGGCGTAAGTGACAGGATTGGGTAAGGGTGAATAAGCAGTAGCTTATTCTTGTTAAGATGGAAATAAATAAATAAATAAATAATTTATTATTTATACCCCACCCATCTGGCTGGGTTTCCCCAGTCACTCTGAGCGGCTTCCAACAGAAAAATAAAATACAGTAATCTATTAAACATTAAAAGCCTCCCTAAACAGGGCTGCCTTCAGATGTCCTCTAAAAGTCTGGTAGTCATCAATGACCTGATCTGGGAGCTGAGTGTTCCCCTAATTTAAATGGGTAGCAGTTTCAAGGAAAGAGCAAGTGTGCAGTTTGGGAATGTTTCCGGAACCTGTGTTCTGGAACCTCAACAGGTCACAGTAAGGACAGCACTTGACCAGCTGAAGCTGGTACATCAGCAGCAAGCACTCCTGAAAAATGGTGACCTGGTTACATGCTGATAACCTTAAGACTAGATTACTACAATATGTTCTATGTGGGGCAGCAGCTGCATCTGGAGACTGTTCAGAATCTTCAGTGGGTTCGAGATGCAACAGCCTCATTATCAGGAGTTACTGAGAGCACATAAAACTTGTACCAAGAGATCTACAATGGCTCCCAAACACAATTCAAAGTTCTTTAAAGCTCAACCAACCATAAAGCTCTAATGGCTTTGGCATTTTTAGAGAGCATCATTTCGGTATGAGCCCCATACCAATACACCAAGGGTGTCCATCTTTGTCATGTGCTAGATTGAGGATGACAAGGAACATGTCCTTTTCCTGCAGCAGCATTTTTTTCTGAAAGACTTGCCCTAGGTCAACTAGATTTTCACCAGCCTTTTAAAAGAAAACTACTGGTATTCTGTTTCAGGCCTTACTGATTCATGAGGAAACTTGAATCAAATCTACCAGTCAAGTTTTTATATTTTGTTCTGCTGCCCATTTGTAGAGTGGTTTTTTAATGCAATGATTACTAATAGTTTAAATTTATCTGTTTCATTGTGTATGTTTTATTGAATATGTTGTTCATTCCCTAAGGGCTCCGTGCAGCTATGCTGGCAGGACCCAAATGTTAAAATAAATACCATATTTACTCGAATCTAAGGCTCACTGTTTTTAGCCAAATTATGTTGCGAAAATTAAGGTGTGCATTAGATTCAATGGCACATTTACATTCACCAGCATTTTTTTTTTGTTTCAAGGTTCTGAAAATTGAGGTGCACATTAGATCCAATAGCACATTAGACTTGAGTAAATATGGTAGTATTGCTGATAGTCATGTTGCCTATTAGAGGGGGCAGGAGGGAATTCAAAGGCACAATATCTTTATTAGGATCAGCAAATCTTTTTGGTCCTAGTAAAGATACTGTGTTATGGCTGCTACATAAAATATTTTGTTATCTTAATATAACAAAACCTTAACAGATTTTGCAACTGTGAGGCACATTATTAGAGGTTTTAGAAGAGTTTAAATTATATTGCACGACTAATACACTATTTTGAGCTCCCTCTTGGGTTTCTGAAAGCTATAGTGCTCCAACTGGTTGAGAGGAAGGAGAAAGGAAAAAGCACTTGCACAAGTGCTGAAATCCTGGCTTCACAGTACAAGCTAACTTTTTTTAGAGATGGAAGATTTAGAAAAGTGAAGTGCAAATACGTGAACAGTGCAATCCTATACATCTCTACTCAAAAGTACTTTCTATGTGTGATGCAGTTTGCTGCCTGAAAGTGCTAAAACAAAAAGCACCTACTTGTCAAGAAAGAGAAATAATGACAACAAAGTTATTAAAACAGCCGGACGGGTGGATGTACTTCCTGTAAGCCCAATTTCCCACAATTTCCTCTGAAAATGGTGGTGTTGATACATGTTTGATGTAGATACAATATTTGGACAGCTACCAATCTGATGAGAGGCTCTTCCCACAAAGCCTACTTAGCCAATATCACAAAATGAACATATACTTTTAAATTATATTTTAATCCAAATAAAAAGATGTTGCCTATATTTAGACCACTCTACTGTAAACATAATGTAAAAACTGATTTTAAAGTCTAAAAACATTTTATGTTTGTGGCAAATCTACTTTATTTACTCTTACAAGTATTCTCTGAATCTTAAAAAGTTGTTTTTTTATAAAAAAAATAAAGAATAACCTTTATGCAAATACTAAGCCCATTACTGGTATCAGACCATCACTTTGCATCTCTAATTCATTCTAAGTGGGTGGAAGAAGAGTTTAGTCCTTGGGGCCAACAAGAATCAAGCTCTAATTAATAAAAACTTATTTGACAGATCCACTTATGTTTCATGACTAACAATGCATGATACAGGAAAAAGATTTAACTGGCTATCCAAAACTTAGTGCGATAAACTGAAAACAATGTTGATCATTATTGAGTTGGGGGAATATCTGCCCCGTAAGAATAGTAAATCAGTTAGAATTACAAAGTATTCATAGTGTCTCTTGTTCATACTGTCCTCTCAAAAAATAAATAAATGATGGTATGAAATTTAAACAAAACACACACACATTTTTCTTTACAGTCATTTAATACATTAGGACCTTTGATATTAAAAACACTTATTACAAAGCAAGTGATTTGAGTAGAACTAATTCCTAAGAATATTTTAAGTCACAGTATTAAGTACAACATCTTTATACCGGTAGCTAGACTTTCTGTCATGAGGAGGCCTCCTTGCCCTACAGAAGACTATTTGTGTCAAGTTGCTCTTTCATAGTGGTAGTAGATTTAAATAAGCTGAAACAAAGTTGTAATACAAGCAAAATTACCCATGGAGAAACACCACACTTCGCTCCATTTCAGCAGCCACTACAGGTATTCTACAAATGTAACATATGCAGAGATTGAAAGTTGATTAATTCCATATTACTCTGGCCCTTTAATGTGCTTACTCTAATTCATAATCTGCAACATCCTATTGAATGCATGAATTACTTGGGACTTCTACCAAAATTCAAACTGCAGGTGTGTCAAACACCGTGCACAAATATAGCATTTCTTGAAATTAGAGAAGTTTGTGCCCATTTTTTGCTACAGTGCATAAGAACGTGTGGCTTTATTTCTTTGCTGACTATCATAGCATATCACAAATTGTTGTGAAACTCCCTTCAGTTTCACAACTGGTTTATCATGTGCAGTGGGGGGTAAGGGGAACCTACTGTATGATTAAAAATACATTCAAAGCCCCATTGAGATAATGGAATCAGTTTCATAATTCTCTGAATATAAATGTGTTTTAATTCCGAAGTAGTAATATTTCATTTTCTAATTCTTCAGTTACTTCAAAAGACGTATTTTCAAGTATCTGAGTAATATGAAAGTACGAAACAGTAAATAAAAACTTTAACACGGATCTTTTAAAATACTGATAAATACAAATTTGTTTTCACAAAATGAGTTAGGATTAGAATCCATGATTGAGAAATTCAGTGAATAATTCTTAAATGAGCAGAATGGCATTTCTTAAAATGAGTGAAATATTTGCACAGGAAAAACTGTCAAGGAAGAGTAAAACTATTATTAAATTTGAAAGCATAACTAGGAAATTATTGGAACAGATAGATTAGCTTGGATCTGAAAGATCTTGCCATGTGACTGAAATGCATAGGGGCTTGCCAATCCCACCCCATCCCCCAGCTGTACTCCCCCTTTTCCTCCACTGCCCCAAAGATTGCTGCTCTGTAGTGTTTCCCATTCCGTGGCAGAGTTTCCAGCAGACATAGGGATTGTAGAAGATGTGGGTTGATGTGTGAGTAGAAGACTCATTCCCTCACAGAGGAATCTAAAGCCAATCATGTGAGATAGCAATTATTTTTGCCAAGTGAAAATTGGGAAAATCAGCAAAAAACGAGGAACTGTTACCCATGAACTAGTTTTAGATTCTACTGAGGATTATATAAGCAAACAATGGAAACTGTAGTGTTGTCAATACCTGCACATATGATAAACTTGCTGCAGCCAAAGGAGCTTTATGAGTATCCTGTGGAAAGCTGGTAAATTTCAGCTACAATATGTTTTGAGAGCACCAATACATGCTGATATGTAAACTTACTTACCTCACTACTAACCACTTAAAATTGTGTCCCTTACAGTCTGTTTCAATACGTTCAATGTGAATCTGGAAAATGAAAGATCACAAAAAAAAAAGAATCTAAAATTTCCTCTTAACATTTATTTATATATACAAATAATCTTAGTTCCTGATTCAGGAAGCTGCCTTTTGTGGCTGGAGCAGGTCCAGTTTTCCTGTTTCCACTAAATACATGGAGAAGATAAAACTAATTTAAAGGGACCCTGATTAACTTAACATACGGTAGTACAGTACTCAAGTACAATATTTGCACAATGTAACATTTATCACCCAGCTAAAGAATCAGAAAATGGTATTCCATTAATACAGAATAGTATTGTCGTCGTCATCATCTTTATTACGGTCTAAGACCAGCATAGGTTAAAATAGGAACACACAGTAATTTAGGAAATAAAATGGGTAAAATGAGTGACTCAAAGAAGGGGGGACGCATGAGAGTTAAGAGCAAGCAGTTGCAAAAGTAACTATAGAAGGGAGGGTGCAAGAGAGGGCACAGGTCTTGAGTTTAGGTCTGGTGCATGACCCAAACCATTCTTTGGTGAATGTCCATCATAGCAGCACAAAATCTGGCAGCTGAGTATGTTACGTCTGGGTTTGCATCTTGAAGTAGAAAGGAGATATAGCGTTGCTCTGTCTGTGCAGAGAATTGATGTATAGAATTTGCAGGATGAACTTGACACATGTGCATAATGTTGGCCGTGGAAGAAGACATGTTCAATAGTTTCTAGCTGCCTTGAGACACAGGGGCATTTCCCCTTCTCGTACGGTACCTTCCTAAAACGGCCTTCCTGGATAGCTGAGGGGAGGGCGTAACATCGGGCCAAAGTGAAGGCCCTTTGCTGTTTTGGTATTTCTAGGTTGGTTATATATGGCATTTGGGAATTGAGGTATCTTTTGGTTTAGTATTATTAAGTATTTAAGTTCCGAGCCTGCTATGCTGTTCCTATTTAGAATTCAATCTAAAAGATATTAAAGTTCTCCATTATACAAACACTTATGCATTGAGCCTTTGCTATCAGAACCATAGCAAGAATTCATAATTTAAATTCACACACTTCTAATGAGAGGTTTAGAAGAGAAAACCCAACATTTTCTCTTCTTTTCATAACCGGTTTATATTTCAATTAGAAATATTTCCCCAAATGGCAATTTCAGAAAACTACATAATGATGCTTGCTTTTGCAGAGAAATACACAGAAGGCAGGAATGAATAGGAACATGTACCATTTCTTTTTTTTAAATGCAGAGACTACTTCTCTCCCCCCTTCCCAGGGGCTGCTTTATGTCAAACATCTCCTTTAATATACAGAATGTATACTGGATGTAAACTTAAGTTTAAAAGCAGTTAAATATATAGAATTAAGACGGGGTCATCCAAGGATAATTGCTGGTTACTTTCTAGTGACTGCTGTACTATTATTTAATTTGTCTTAATCTTTGTCCAAATATACAGTGCACCAACTATTTTGTATAAAGCATTGCTCATCTTAATTTTTTATGTACTTTAAAGTCTCATATTCACAAATGACTGTTATAAGATCAGGAGGATACCACTCCTATGTTATAACTCTTGTTCACAATGTTTATGTAACCATACACTCGGTTATGTAAATATTACCTCACTGATTACTGCACATATACCGGTAACTATTCCAGTCATTTAATGGCTGCACTGTAGTAAGAATGCAAAGGTTCCCATCTTATTTTACCATATTGACTCTAAGCTCTCTTTATCTTCTTTCTACCTTAGAGGCTCAGGTAGAGGATAGAAGGGTGTATTCTATGCCTAATGAGCAAAGGCGCCTCCGGCAAGACATTATACAATCCCCAACAAACCAGGCAGATAGAACTGCCTCCTTGTGTGCAGGGGTTCCAAGATAAGAAGGATGACACATCCCAGATCATTTATACACTTAAAGCCACATAGATCAGGATCACCTCTTAGCTTAAAAGGAAATTCCAATTCTCATTTTTGTTACAAAACAAATATTACAATCATTACTAGAGCTCCTGAGAGACCGAGCACCCAAGTTTTAGTAATGTTTGATATCTACTTTGATAAAACTCACAAACATCAGTTGAGCCAACAAACCTAGTTCTAGACTTCAGGTGTGTATGGGTGTGCTACATGAAAAAAATGTCTGCACACTGCTGACCTATGATGTCAGCAGAAAGCTATGGTAGACCCCCCCCCCCATGTAGCTTTCCATATGGAAGGTGATGGATAAAGAGAACTTTTCAATAACTGATATATTCACTACTTCAACACTTACAGGAAAATTTAAAAGATTAGTACTGTACCAGGAAAAAGAGAGGCTAATGATTATATAATTAAGTTCAACAAGTAGCACAGCTTAAGATCTCCAGGCTCCCAGGCCCAAAGGTAACAAAAAACTATTTTCATGTTGTGTACAAAAAGGCTAAGGTTACAGAAATTCAAAAGTGACAAATACATCCACTGGAGCAATCCAGCTGCCTCTTTTACAGAATACAGAAATCTGGGAGGTGGGAGGGGAATGAGACACAAGTTGTTCTTACACTGGAAACTCAAGTTTCAGGTAGGTAGCCATGTTGGTCTGCTGTAGCCGAAACAAAATAAAAAAATTCCTTCCAGTAGCACCTTAGAGACCAACTAAGTTTGTCACTGGTATGAGTTTTCATGTGCATTCTCTGTGTGGAGAAGATGTAAAAGTATAGAAGTACAGTGTCCAGATCCAGGAAAGTCCTGGTACCGCTCTACTCTGCTTTGGTCAGACCACACCTGGAGTACTGTGCCCAGCTCTGGATGCCACAATTTAAGAAGGATATTGACAAGCTGGAACATGTGCAGAGGAGGACAACCAAGGGTCTGGAAGCCAAACCTTATGAGGGAGTTGAGAATGTTCAGTCTTGGAAAAGAGGAGACTGATAGGAGATATGATAGCCATCTTCAAATATTTAAAGGGCTGTCACATGGAAGATGGAGCAAGCTTTTCTTCTGCTCCAGAGGGTAGGACCCGAACCATTGGCTTCAAGATACAATAAAGGAGATTCCAACTAAGCATTGGGAATACGGTAACTTTCTGACAGTAAGATCTGTTCGTCAGATCTGTTCGACAATGGAACAGACTCCCTCAGAAGGTGGTGGACTCTCCTCTGTCATTGATACTTTAGTTGAGTTTCCTGGAGTTGCTGGTCTGGATGAACAGATCCACTCCAGCTCTACAATTCTGTGATTTTATTATTCATTTTACTGCAGTTATTTTACAGTTATAGTAACCCTAACTGGTATAATAAAAGTTTCAGACAAAAAATTAATAAAGCTAGTCCCTCCCGCTGCAGCAATGTCCCTGTTATTTTATGGACTTTCCCTTAAAGGCAGTGCATCTCCCTCTTAATCAGTGCAATAGAATAAATCCCCCACTTCTCACAAACGAAAAAAGAAAAAAATATTTTGATAACGTAAGTGAAAGTTATAAAGCTCACTTTAAGACAAGAGGGAAAAGCAATACTGTCAGCAGCAGGCCATCTCTACCCCGCCCCAATCTGTATTCCATCAGTCCTAAGATTGTGTCTTGAGGGATGCAGACATTTAGATTTGGCTCCCCACCTTTTCATAGAATCATAGACTGGTAGAGTTGGAAGATATTCCCAAGGGTCATCTAGTCCAACCCCCTGCAATGCAGAAATCTGCCAGCATGCAGCTCAAGCCCATGACCCCAAGATTAAGAGTACCACACTCTACCAACAGAGGTATCCACAGTCTCAGTGGTCAGTCATATCCCTGCTAATCTGAGTAGACATGGATACATACAGCTCTGGCTTAGCACCCACTGCTACACATGCAAACAACTAGATCAGGGCCAAATCAGGTGAATAAAGTGGTAGAGCTACTTTCCTCAGTACAGAGCTCAGGCAAATTGTTGGGGAAATTAAGAGAACAGAAACACAGGGCCCCAGAGAATTCAACAGAAAGCACATAGTTCCCTTCATACTGATTCCAGAGATTCCCCCCCCCCCTTGCAACTCCATGTAAAATGGCAAAACTTCCACGGACACAAACTTGTTCATTTAAAATTCTCAAGCATTAGGGTTAATATTGTTACTGAAAAGCATAGCTACTTACATATTTTCCATACAAATCTAGATATAGACTTTTCCAGGCAATGTGAGCTGAAATATTTCAGGATTACCTAGTCCCAATGAAAAATTCTGAGGAAAATATGAATCTTGTCTCATAAGTTATTCGCTAGAAAAGTAATGCATATATTTGTCCTGTTGTATAAAAAGTACTTTTTGAATACTAAAAGTACACCATAAATTTATTTTACTTTACTTGTTACATTTTATCCTGTCCCATCTCTGATGTTTGGAGGCAATGTACACTTTGCTTGCTCTCTCTGTATGATCCTGACAACACCTTGCAAGTGTGTGGCTGAGGACTTGAACCCTGGTCATTCTAACTACTAAACCAGAAACAGCCAACACAGTGGCCTCCACATGATGTTGGACTACAACTCCCATCATCCTTGCCATTGACCATGCTAGCAGGAGCTGACAGGATTTGGAGTATATCTAACAAAATGTGGAAGGTTCCGTGTTGACTATCCCTGCACTACATTATGCTGGAGGCAGTATGCTTTTAAATACAGTACTTGAAACCACAGGAATTGAGAGTAGTGTTGTGCTCAGGTCCTGTTTTTATGGGTTTCCCATAGGTGTTGGCCACTGTGATAATAGGATGCTGGACCAGAACAGGTCATTGGCCTGTCCCAGCAAAGCTCTCCTTATGTACCATGGTCTACACCAGGCATCCCCAAACTTCGGCCCTCCAGATGTTTTGGACTACAATTCCCATCTTCCCCAACCACTGGTCCTGTTAGCTAGGGATCATGGGAGTTGTAGGCCAAAACATCTAGAGGGCCGCAGTTTGGGGGTGCCTGGTCTACACAGTATTATGATTATGATACTCTGCATGTGTGTGTTTTAAAATTCTGCTACCTTTCCTGAAGGATGTAAGAACAAGAATACAGTACTAGAAGTTGCCTTATTTTGAGACAAATGGCAATGATTCTCAGGCAGACTTTTCCAACAATAGGAGCCAACTCCTGGGGGTCAAGGTCCTTTCACCTGCCCCAAACAAAGTATTTGAGGGTGCTAGCACCCCCCAGTTGACCCGTTGTGGATGCACCCCATCTATTATGCAGGGCAGTGTTTACCTCCCCCCTTTTTATTCAGGCTGGCAGCCCTGTTCCCAACCCTATCTGGAGATGCTGGCCAAAGCAGATGCTGTACTACTGCGTTAAGACCCTTCCCCTTCGAGTTTCCAGGTACAGCAGGTAGGTCACTGTCGGCCCTAAAACCGCCGACGCCCATGCTCAGTCCTGCTGACTTTTGGGAAGGGCGCCATCCTACCTAGTGGCTCCTTCCCCGCACCTTGACATAGTACCAAAGAACCCGAAAATTACCGGTAAGACCCTGCGGCGCGCGTGCTGGCACACACATACACACACACACGTATGTAAGCCTAACCCGCGCTGACCCGACCCGCCTCCCACCCAACCCCGGCCAGCTCTAGAAATGCAGCCACTTCTGGGGAGGGTCCCCGCGGAGTTCGCAGCCTCCTGGAAGCCCCGCCCCCTCAGGACCCCGAGGTCACAATCTGTAAGCACTCACGCAAACAACCAGACCGCGGAACGGCCGTGTGTGTGTGTTGCGGGCGCGCGCGCGGTGGAGAACCGTCGCCCCCTTCTCCCCCCCCCCCACACACACGCCCAACAGCGACCCTTCGCCTCAAGCCTGCGCTGCCACCGCTGTCGCGGGGGGTGCGGAGAACGGAAAAGGTGGGAAAGAGGGAAAAAATAATTTCTCTCAAATATATAGAGTTTCACACATTACACCCCTCTCCTCCCCTTCGTCAGCTGAACCCCGCCGCCGCGAGCCCGAAGTCCGCCCCTCACTCACCCTCTCTGGACGCTACAGCCGCGGACATGTCCTCTCGCGAGCTTTGGCGACGAGAGTTTACAAAAGTAGGGTGAGAGGAGGGGGTGGGGTGGGGGTGAGAGGGGAGAGCACCGTGCGCGAGAGAGCCAGAGCGTCGGTGTGGGAGGGGGTTTGCGTCGGTGGGCGTGGCGGGGAGACCCAGCGCGCTCGGCTGATTGGGCGTCGCTTCAGCGCCGAAGCGCCAGGCGGGCAAAGGTGTTTGCGAAGGGGAAGGCACGCGACGCTCCCTCGCGCTAAAACCGTTGGCTTTCCTCGGGGAGAGGGGGGTGGGTGCCCTTAGCACCACCTCTTCCATCCGGGTGTTTTCCCACCTTTTTTCACCCCCTCCACCTCCTGCTGCTTTTGTAACTTTCTGAGGCGAGTTGGCACAAGTTGCGCGAAGTTGCCAGTAATGCCAGCCGGAGCCACCTAACACTTGGGAAGCTTCTTTAAAGCGTTTTCCTCCTTCCTCACGAAACAAAAATGCTCATAAACGAAATGTTTAGGAGCGCGCGAGGAAAGGCTTGCGGCACTTAAAAATGCACAAGCTGCAACCCCTAACCCCCCCCCCCCGGTTTACCTGGGAGGAAGCAGCATTGAATTTAATAGGATTTAAAATAAAGGGAGGAAATGTAACCAAGAAACAAACAACGGTTCCCAGCCATTACCTCATAACTTTCTTATAAGACTGTGAATTCGATGTTAAGGAGGGGAAGACTTTTTAGTTCATATTTCTTAACTGGATTTTTATTTTAACTTCATAATAAAAGTATTGAAAACTTGAAAAACTAACAATTTCCTTTTCTGACCAGACCTGGTTAGGATTGCGCTTTAAGAGATTTATTTGGCTGTGAAGCCAACAGTCCTACCAGGAGTAGACCCACTGAAATTAATGGGCTGTGTCCATTAATTTCAATGGGTCTCCTCTGAGTAGGACTGGCATCGGATCTCACCTGTTGTGGCAGATGCTCTGGTGGTCTCCGGACCTTGCTTCAGGGCACAAAAATCTTTCAAAAGTGCTACAAACCTGCACATGCTCATATACTGCAAATTAGTTGCCTCCTCTTTCCCCTTCCTGTTTTAACCCACAATCAGTGCAGTTAAAGGTGAAATTTTCCTCCAGCCTTCATATTTTCAAAAATCTATGCGGTTAGCACGCCTTCAAGCAGCAAAGTTTTCCTATTGTTAACCATCACCAAGCCAGGAAATGTTGTGCCTAATTAATTCCTTCCTGTCACACAGATGTTACAAAGGTGTTGGAGACCTTGCCGGAAATCAGTGGCCACCTCTCTTGTGATAGCAATTGTACAAAACTAAGGGTTGTTTGATTGTTAATTTTTAAAAGCATAGTGGTCAAGGGTCTGCTATTATTTACTTACATTTATATCCTGTATTTCTTTTGTAATGGAATCCAAAGCATTTCACTTGGCTACAAATACATACTTTGTATGAATTTGAGTTGGTTATTTGCTTAGCTCCAGTACCCAGCCTATCCTCCATTTTTCTTCACCTTTCATTTCTCACCTTTCCTGTCAAGATATGTATTGTTACAAAAGTTGGGTGCCCCCCGACTCTTCTAATATAAGCATATTCCAAGATTTATAAGGATTTACATTATCACCTTAATTGTGGCCCTTTGGGCCCCTGCAACACCACCGTTCTTTGCCGAGCAGTAGCAATATTTAAAGCCCTATGCGGCCTAGGACCCTTGTATTTACGGGACCGCCTCTCCTGGTATGTCCCACAGAGGACCCTAAGGTCCATGAATAATAATAGCTTAAAGCCAGATTATCCTCCACCAGGGCCAGGGCTTTTTCAGTGATGGCTCCGACTTGGTGGAATGCTCTGTCCCACGAGATTAGGGTTCTGCAGGACGATCTCCTTCGCAGGGTCTGTAAGACAGAGAGCTATTCCGCCTGGCCTTCAATTTGAATCAGCTTGATCCTCCATTCCCTTTTCCCTTTCCTTTTTCTATGAAGAAACCCTTCTGGGACCCCACATTTAAACTCTTCCCTCCTGGTCTCCTTGCTGGCTCTAGCTGGACCAACTTGGCCAGTTAGCCCTGGTGATCACTTAATGTTTACGGAACTGGGTCTATTCCCGAAAAAATGACCCTGATTTTTTTGAATTTTATTGAGATGGATGCTACATTTATGTTGTATTTTATGCTGTTTTTAAGCTGTTTTTTAAGTCGCTTTTCATTAATGTTTCATATTTGCTGTTACCCCCAAATTCTAGATTCTACTCTAGATTCTTGCTAGAGAAATTAATCGAGTGGGCAGAAGAAAGAAGAAACAAAGCTATTCCACCCGGAACAGGCTGGCTTCCGTAAAGGTCACAGCACATCTGGCCAATGCCTTGTTCTATTTACTCTGATTGATAAATACCTAAACAGGTTCAACTGCAAATTACACGCGGCTTTCGTGGACCTGACCTCCGCTTTTGACTCCATTCCCAGAGATAGGCTATGGCAGAAGCGGAGTTACACCAACATAGATAAGAGACTCCTCCTCCTTCTAATTGAAATTCATAATGACATATCGGCCAGAGTAAAATTCGGCCCTCTGGGAGCTCTTTCCGATTCTTTCCCTCTGAATAAAGGGGTCAAACAGGGCTGCCTTTTGGCCCCTTTCCTATTCAATTTCTATATCAATGACATTGTTACAACTATGAAGGCCCTAAACCAATCTGCCCCCTCCTTACAACAGCTCAAGATCCCCATACTACTCTATGCGTACGACATGGTGATACTTTCATTAACCAAGCAGGGCCTAAACAACATGCTCAGAGGGCTCATGACATACTGTGACACCAACTTGTGGGAATGTACACAGGAAACACTCTGTGGGAAAATACACAGGAAACACTCTGTGGGAATGTACAAATGGAGTTCGCTGTGTAAGGCACAGGTTTATTGGGGGTAATCAATCAAGTGACCACTGGCGCCAGCCTGTCTGTTTACACATCTTCCTTGTTTGCATGAGTCATGTATAGGTTAAAAGGTTAATGTTTTTTACGAGGACAGAATCCTTAATAAAGGAGCTGAGGCTGAGAGGCAGTCAGCGCACTTCGCTCAGCACTCTGCTCATGCTCTCTATCTGAAACTCTCGACTCTCGTCTCATGATTTCCTCGCACCTAAGAGTCGGCTGGTTCTCCGACAAGTGGTGCCCCGTGTGAGGCTAAAAAGTTCTACGCCATTGTTGAAAGGACGCACGTCGTGGTCCTGCATCAGCCACTCACCCGCCCGGCAAGGGTTCAGACGTCTACCTCATCTTAGGATCCCCGGTGAGTTTGGCTCCCAGCTATTGCTTATCTTTCTCTTCCTGCATTTACAATGGGCTCTTCGCTTTCTGTGCCACAGAAACGTTTTCTTAAAGACTTAAAATACCTGCTGACTTCTAACAATCAGCATGCCTCAGAAGACGATCTTATTGCTTTTATTCATACTGCTTATGAGCACTGTCCATGGTTTCCGGAGGATGGAACTTGGGAATTAGATTTTTGGGACAAACTTGGTGAACATTTTCATGCTCATCCCAGCATTGGAGTACGTGTCTTAATTACTTGGGGGAAAATAAGAGCATGCTTGGCACTACTGACGCCAAAGAATATTTGTCTGGCAGCTGCTTCAAGCCTCCCCTCTGCACCGCCGGCATGCACGCCTCCCCCACTGAAGCCTTCTGTTTATCCAGCATTGCCTGCCCCCATCCCTCCTGGTCCGGACCCACCTAATTTAGCTCCGCCAGGAAAACAGCAGCTTTCTTTGTCTGCCACCCCACCCCCTCCAGCCTATGTCTCTCAGGTTTTGCCTGCATTTCAAAGTACCATGCCCACTGTGAAGCAGGAGGGGGGGAATACTACAAAGCTCCAGGAATCTCTTAAAGCAGCAGCTCCTTTGCTGGCTTTTGAGTCTACTGTGATTGTGCATGGGGGTGGGGCACCACGGCACGAGCAATTTGAACTCCGATACATCAAAGAATTGTATCAGTCAGTAAGAGACAATGGATTGCATTCCCCGTATACTCTTGGTCTCTTTGGCACTATTTTTCAACAGCAATTATTGCCAGAGGATATCAAATTACTGGCTAGAACAGTGCTCAAACCAAATCAAGTGATCATTTTTATGCAAAGTTGGACCTGGGCTTGTCAACGCCGAGTCCATGATATCCAAACATATTTGAATAATGCTGCTCAGGCAGCACATGCCAATGCCGTTGCAGCCTTGGCAGCAGGGGCACCCCCCCTCCCTCCCCCTGTTATGTTAACTCCTGCAGACGTCCTGGATGGTCTCACAGGAGCTGAAAATTTTTTAACAACTGCACAGCAATTGGCTCTGGATCCTCAGTACTGGGACGCCACAATTTCAGCTGCCCAGGAGGCTTTGATGTCTGTTCCTCCTGTGAAGTTAGGAAAAGGGGGGCGATGGGGGAGCGTGCAGCAAGGACCCACTGAACCTTATGGCGCTTTCATAGATAGACTGTACAATACCCTCAGACGCCAGGTTCAAGATACAGCAGCACAAGTAATTATCAGACAATTAGCCTTTGATAATGCCAATGATGACTGTAAACAATCTTTGCGCCCGCTGGTGGCTACACCTAATGTGGCAATAGCCGACATGTTAAAAGCCTGTCAATCAATCGGCTCTGAATCCCACACAGCAAAATTGCTTGCCGCTAAAGACATTCCTGAAACATGGGTGCACCAGCTGACAGAGGATCTCACCTCTGCAGGGCTTAAAATCGCCCCGGAAAAAATTCAACGCACCCTGCCTATCACATACCTGGAACACAAGGAAACGCAACAAGCAGCACCCCCCCTGATACTGCAGCTGCATTTTCCAGCTGTACTCTGGCTGGTGGATCTACAACTGCTGTTAGGACATTCGAATTGGGCAAAATCATACATAGACTTGCCAACGTGTGTACTATCACCTTTGTACAATGCCCTGAAAGGACATAAGCAACCGGCAGACATCATACTGGATATGGAATCAGCCCTGGCAACGATTAATCACCATTTGCAAAAATCTATGGTGGATCGCCTGGATTCCACAGGACTATTGTCATTGGCTGTTTTTGCCACAAAATTGCTGCCCACAGCTGTTTTCTACCGGCCTGCAGAATTTTCTGAGTCTCGCGTTTGTCTTGTTGAATGGCTACACCTGCCCCATGCACCACTGCAAAATGTCTATACTTCTCCAGCAGTTGTTATGGACGTTGTTATCAAGGGAAGACAATGTGCTGTGGCATTGATCTTTCTTTCCTCTGTCTCCTATTTCCTCTGTTCACTGTGCTCCCCCTCCCCTATCCCCTTTGCTCTCACCCTCTTCACAGATGGGACAAAGACGAGGGGGGTGGTTGTGTGGAGGGAGGAGGGGGCCTGGAAGACAAGATTTACAACGGAGCAGGAATCCGCTCAGCGTTCTGAATTGGCTGTGGTGATCTTGGCATTTGATCCATTTCAGAATGTGAAGTTTAACCTGACTGTTGATATTCAGTATGTCTCCAGATTTTTAACATTCTTGTCAGTGGCATACATTTCCCTGCTCTGGATGATGATTTTGTTGCAATTGTTTCTCTCTTTGCAGCGTCTGCTACAGGCTCGTAGCCACTCCTTTTTCGTGGCCCACCTGCGTTCTCATTCTAATCTGCCAGGATTTCTGGCACATGGCAATGCTGTAGCAGATGCTGCTTTGAAGCAAGAGCAGGTCTTTTCTTTGTTTTTTGACCCTCTGCTGAGCCATGCCACCTTTCACCAATCTGCCAAGGTTCTTGCCAAGTCTTTTCCAACATCAATTTCTCAGGCACGAGACATTATCTCGCAATGTTTTTCTTGTTCTAAAGCCCCTACCATGTTTCCTTTTGATGCTGCCAATCCCAGAGGGATTGCCCCTCTCTCAATTTGGCAAATGGATGTCACTCTCACCCCGTTGTTAGCCTCTTCTTTCAAGACTGCACCTCACGGTGGACACGTCTTTGGGCTTCATCTGGGCGACGCCCTTAAAAGGGGAGACAGCCAGGCACGTAATACAGCACACTCTGCGCTGTTTTTCGGTCATGGGAAAGCCTAGCAGCATCAAAACGGATAATGGCCCAGCGTACATTTCTAAGCGATTTTCTGATTTCTGTACATTGTGGAATGTGAAATTAACTCACGGTGTTCCTTTTAATTCTACAGGACAAGCAATTGCTGAGCATTCATCTTTTCAATCTCTGCTTTTTCCACAACTCAGGGGAAAGGACGCTCCTATTGCTAAAATATCTTATATTGTGCATCAAGTGCTTTTTAATCTTTTATGTCCACATAATAAGCAGCTTCCTCCAGCAGAATTACATTTTAGAAAAGAGGAGGAGCTGCCTCGCTCCCTTGTGTCTTTCAGGAAACTTCCGGATCCAGCATGGCGTGGCCTTGTACTGCTGATTACCTGGGAACGTGGATATGCCATCGATGGGGACCCTCTGTGGGTGCCAGTACGCTGTGTACGACCCTGGCAATCATCTACAGCTTCTTCTTCAGCCCATTCAGTCGCAGATGCCGCTGAGGGAGGAGGCAGACCTTTCTACACTCTTTCTGGAGGACAGCACCTGTCACCCGGTCTGACACACCATTGCACCTGGCGGCATCGTGCTCTAAATATGGCTGCACTCCGTTAAGATCACCTTCCATTTATTTGATCTGCAAGCCATTATCGCTCTAGGCGTGCTGCCATTTTACAGAAGTATCAAAGACATGACTCTTATCATTCCATATGGAATAATAATACCTATGTACAGGATATTTCTCAGTTTGCGATATTGCTTAACTGTTCTGATTGTTGGATTTGCTTACATATTCCCTCACAGTCAAGTCATTCAGGGGATATTACTGCATGGTATTCCTATTAATGATTCTTTTAGAATTAGTAATAATATGAGAGATAATCGTATTAGTTCACCCCCTGTTATATTATCATTATTAGAAGTAGCTCCACGATGTTTTCGTTTTAATCACGATAGTAGCAGATTTTTAGGTCCTTATCCTTATTGTAATTGGACTTATGAGTATGTTAATGGTAGCTCTTGTTTTCTTAACGTCACTACCCAAAGAGGCAGGCCCAAGGTAACAATTAATAATGTTACCAGATACATGACATTTTACCAACAGGCTACATGCCGTGATTTTCATTCATGGTTTGATTGGATGAAGAAGAGTTGGAGATCCACATGCGTGTTACAATCAAATATGTGGCTTTTGTGTGGTAAGAAAGCATACAAAGAGATTCCCTCTGCTTTTTCAGGGACTTGCACTCTAGGGGTAGTGATACAACTGGTGTATAAGTTAGATGCTCTTCCTCACACCCGCTTGCGCAATAAACACGAAGTCAATCCCCCTTTTACACAATATACTGATACTCAGATAGCTCGTAGTATTTTGCCATTATTAGGAGTAGCAATGAATTATAGAGATTTGCATCACTTAGCTAACTGGACAGAGGCTTTGTTCAATGACACAGTTAAAGGCATGAAATTGATCAATACAGAATTACAGGATGTTATTTTAGCCTCGGAAAGAGGCGTATGTGCCTTAATACATAGTCATTGTTGCATGTATGTGCAAGATAATGGTCCTGACATTACTCATACTATACAAGAAATGGAGAACTTGGTGGCTGCACAGCCCTTGCAACCTGCCGTGGGTTTTGATCCATGGGAATGGCTGCTGTCTTGGTTGCCTAACGGTGCCTGGATCAGGAAAACACTTTTGACGCTTATAGGATTAGCCTGTGGCTTGGTTATGTTATGTTGCTGCATTCAATGTTTACCCTCCCTCTTTGGTCAATGTATGACCTGGTTTCAGGCTGCACGCCCCTCCACTGGAATTTCACGTGGAGCCTTCATTGCGAGGTATCAGCGACTCCCTATCTGGCTTCCCACGTGTTAATTTACCCTGTTGCTTAAAAATAAAAAGAAAGAGGTGATGTGGGAATGTACACAGGAAACACTCTGTGGGAAAATACACAGGAAACACTCTGTGGGAATGTACAAATGGAGTTCGCTGTGTAAGGCACAGGTTTATTGGGGGTAATCAATCAAGTGACCACTGGCGCCAGCCTGTCTGTTTACACATCTTCCTTGTTTGCATGAGTCATGTATAGGTTAAAAGGTTAATGTTTTTTACGAGGACAGAATCCTTAATAAAGGAGCTGAGGCTGAGAGGCAGTCAGCGCACTTCGCTCAGCACTCTGCTCATGCTCTCTATCTGAAACTCTCGACTCTCGTCTCATGATTTCCTCGCACCTAAGAGTCGGCTGGTTCTCCGACACCAACTCCCTCAAAATCAATTTTGCCAAAACCAAAATTCTTACCTTTGGCACGAAAACTCGGAAGTCATTCTGGAATTTTGAGAGCCACCCCATTGAATATTGTTCAGCATTCAAATATTTGGGTATCACCTTTCAGCACGGGCTTAGCTGGTCAGCTCACCTAAATATGACCATCCTGGCCGCCCGCAGAACCATCAAAGCCTTGGAGAAATTCTTCTATGCAAAAGGCAGCCAGCTGGTTCCACCAATTAGAAAAGCATTTATCAGCAAAGTCATCCCGATATTACTGTATGGGGTTGAAATTTGGGGGTGGAACTTAAAAATTTTACAACGGCTGGAGATTCTACAAAACTCTTTTGCACGAAAGATACTGGGTCTCCCCAAGGGCTCGGTTGCTGCACAGTTAAGAACAGAACTGGGCCTCCCCTCCATTGTTGTGAGAGCCCACATTAGAATTATTAGTTTTTATTGTCACCTAATAAAAGCCCCAGGTTCCCTATTAGCCAGGCAAGCCTTTTTAACTTGTTCCCATAGCTACCAATGGTCCAAGGGCATGGAGACTATAATTACACGCTACTCCCTCCCAGAATTCGACACGCTGTCATCCTGGGACCAACATAAAATCCGGGCCTGGATTCTTACAAGGGATGAGGCCATGGACCGGGCACGGTCAACCACAGCCCACCTCTCTACGTGGCTTCCTAAAGTGGAAGTGGTAAGATCACTTGCCAACTACTTGACAGACCTGACGGAGCCTAATTTGAGAAGAGCGTTTACTATGGCCCGCTTCCATTCTATACCCACGGCCTTCCTGCAGGGGATTTACTCTAAGACCCCTATTACTCAGCGCCTATGCCCATGCACAATGAATGAAATAGAGGACTTCCTACATTTCTTTTTCTACTGCCCCATTTATGAGCCAATAAGATCTAAGCTCCTCCTCTTGATCCCGTCCACCATTACATCTAAGGAAGACTGTTTGAAATCGCTTCTTGTGGACGCAAATCCCCAAATTTCACGTGGGGTGGCAATCTTCATAGTGCAGGCTCTGAAACTCAGGGCTGCCCTGACAGGGTAGTGTGTCCTATGCCTGGACCTGTTTTAATGCTCTCTTTTATATTTCTAGCTCAATGTGTCGAGCCTATTTTGGGCTATTTTATGCTTCACATATATCCGCATATTAGATTTTTGGCGCTGGCACCTAAACCTTTGCATCATTGTCTTAGGGTAATTTAAATGCTATTACGCCAACAATACCACCTTGTATTATGTTTCGTTGCTTGTCTCTGGCATTTTTGTATTGTTTTATTTTGCTATGGCTGTATGCTAACGCAATAAAGATTTGAATATATTGCTGTTACCCTGAGCCGCCCTGAGCCTAGTTTTCAAATCGGGAAGGGCAGGGTATAAATAAAAATTTAATAATAATAATAATAATGACTGGAAATGAAACAGAGTGACCACCCCAAATGTTTACCACCCCAAATGTTTACAATATTGAAAGTGGGGTTGTGTGTTACTTCCCCCAAAGCAACATGAGCACAAATCACAATGAATACACAATAAAAAGTATGTCTGGAAGGGATCTTAGCTACTAGGATACAAAGCAGCATTTTGTTACAGATCCCCACTTGCACATCTGTTTCAGACCAAAGAACCCCCAAAGTGGTGTGTTCCTGATGGAAAATGCAGTTGAATTTAGCATTAGTTATGCTGACAAACTATGTGCTAGAGCTTGAAGAAAATGTCCAGAGGAAAGCAGCCAGATTAGTTTAGCATTTCTGTAAACAAAAGTATTACCACTGAGTCTCCTTTAAGTCCTTAACAATTGTGTTTTTCCAAAAATAATCATAAGAAAATAACCTGACTTTACTGCAGAACTAAACGGGCTTCTCAAAAGAAAGCATGGAGCCAGTTTCCAGTTTCCAAAAACAAAATCAAGATAAAAGGTGTATTATTAGATCTCAGAAAAAGAAACCATACACATGGAATGGGGAAATGTTCCATGAGTGTTTTACCATGGAGTATATATCTAATTAGGCAATCCCATTTTCTGACCCTTGCCAAAGATGGTGAAGCATCATTTTGTTTCTTCTTATTCACAAATACACCAGTTAAGTTGCTGGGAGAAGATGCATACATTTAAAGCACATACAGAAAAGTGTTAGATAAAAGTGTGGCACTGTTAATACTACTACAGTAATGGACATCCTGTGTTTCTGGTTGCTGGGCAGCCAACTTGAGTGTCCAGGAGGTTTTAAGTGCTCCTGATCCGGAATATATTATTTTCTCTATAACTTCTCCCTGCACTGAAGGAGTTTATAGGAGATTTTAAATGTAATCAGAAACAACTGGAACCTGCACCCAGTTTCATAATGGGCTGGGCTGGGCTTCATTGTCACAGTAACCATGTAAACATAGTTCTGGTTACAGGTAGGTAGCCGTGTTGGTCTGGATCGAAGTAAAATAAAAAAATTCCTTCAGTAGCACCTTAAAGACCAACTAAGTTTTTATTTTGGTATGAGCTTTCGTGAGGTATCTGAAGAAGTGTGCATGCACACGAAAGCTCATACCAAAATAAAAACTTAGTTGGTCTTTAAGGTGCTACTGAAGGAATTTTTTTATTTTACATGTAAACATACACTACCCTCAAATCCAGAGCTGCAACTACCACTTTTTGAATCAATACAAGTTTGGTAGCTCTCTCAGGGTCCAATGGTGGGTAAGCAAGCAAGTTTGACTTCCCTCTCTCACAATTTATATTGAAAGCTCCTTGGGGACAGAGAGATATTTTTAATTTTTGTTTACAGAAGTCTGTTAAACTCTGTAAATGTGTGTTGATGGTGCTGAATAAGAATAATAAATGAGGAGCTGGATATTGCACCTCACAGGAGGAAGCATGGGTAGTACGTGGAAGCAAATACTGTACCTCTCTTTGGACATTCTGCAAAAGAAAATAAATCCATCCATATCAGGAGAGAGAGACTGGCTAGGTTAGGGCTGACTTTGGGCATCCCAATACTCTCAACATTTTTGATACAGATGGTCTGTTTTCCCTTCATGTCTGTGGTTGAGCGGTCAACACTTTGAGCAGTCTTTCAAGTTCCATAGTTTATAAGCAGCAATGAGCTCAGTTGCAGCCAAACTGGAACTGAAGTTGATACAACAAGGACCAACTAGCAAGAGAGACATGAAAGGGTGTCTGCCTGCAGTCAACTTCAAAAAGTCAATGAGCAAATTCAGAACCTCCAGACCTCCAGCCTGGTTCACAATTGGTCAAACCAGCTCAGAACCTCATTGTCATAGCAACCATGAAAAGATTCCATGATGATAGTGACCTTGAAAAGTTTCTCTGGGTTCTAGAGCTGCAACTACCACTTTTTGAATCAATATATTGTTACAAAGCCCAGTGCCAGCCCCTCCCTCTGCCAAGGCATGGCAAGAGCACATGTTATCTCAGGGTCTGTGTCCCTTTGGAGAACAGAAGACACAATGGAGGCTGTCATGCTTTAAGAAATAGGCTTTACTCATCTATTTACACCCTCAGTCTACATGGAGAGAGTCCAGATCTTACAGCATGGCCCAAAGCATTAATCAAAACCCTGGCAGTTACTAATTTCTAGGCTTTACTCCAAATCTCTAACAACATGTACTGTATGCTAGCTCTCACAGGGTCCATTGGTGGTTAATTAGGCAAGGGTCCTGAACTCCGAGCCTACCTGGAAGCAAGTCCGTATGTCAAGTCCCCAGACCAGGGTCAATCCACATGTCCAAACCGAAATAGTCCAACAGAGATCCTGAAGCATCAAAGCCAAGATCCATCAACATGCTGCCTTTTTTATCCTTTCCATGCCGATTGCAGCATCTGGGCTTGATGACGCATGTGACCCTCACCTGTTCCAAGCCTACTCCAGCTGAGGAATCACACCCCTCCCAGAGTTAGCAAGCCCCACCTGGCCAGCTAGGGAGCTGGGCTCTGGGCCCTTGCCTGCCTCAGCCTCCTGGAGTGCCACTCCTGTTTCTCCCTATGCCTCACAGCCTACTGTGTTTGGGGAGGCAGGGGTCCCACTGGCTCTGGTGATGGGTCCTGCTGCTCTAGATCCTGTGCACTGGCCCCCATCCCCTTGTCATCCTCCATCACCCTGTGAGCACTTCCTACTACACCAACATCTCTTTCCCCATCCCCAGCTTGCCCCAGTGTGTCCCAATCCCAGCTACACCTCTTGCCAGGATCCTCTTCCTCCTTCCTGTTGTCCTGCCAGTTCATGACAGCAAGGTTGCCACCTGGAAAAGACAAGACATTGGAAACCAATACCAGTGGTCAAGGAAGGAAAGCCTGTGTCTTCTGTTTATTTAAAGTGTTTAATCATGTGCTTCAGCTGAAAACATTTCCCAGAGTGGCTTGCAAATGTAACCAATCAGCAGTCACTGACCTCACATTTACAATTTAAAAGACACAACACGAAAGGAAAAGAGATTGGGATGGAGGAAGAAAAAAACAAAAAAAGTAAAATTGTCGCTCTTTCTAATTACTCCAGAAGTAACCCTCCAGATGTTGGACTATAGCACCCACCAACCCCAGCATGGCCAACAGTCATGGTATGATGGGAGTTGTAGTCCAGCAACATTTGGAGGGCACCACATTGGCTACCTCAGAATAAATAGGCATCAGACAGGGCTGCAAATTTGCTTAAAACACAGCTTTAGAGATTCCACAAAGAACAAGTGGGAGAGGCAACGAAGTATTGCTGTGTGGAGTGCTGCTGTTTAGAATCCCATCCATTCCACCAACCACCACCACTCATTTTCTGCACAAAATAGTCAGCATTCTGTGTCCACTGAGCAAACTCAGTCCTCATCATGCTGTTTTGGGTGTACCTCTCACTCCTATTTTTAAAATATTTCTGAAAGTCTTTGAATTCCACCAACCCTACTGATACCTCCGCTCATGTGTAAGTGTGTGGTACTCTTGGCTACACAAGCAGCGGCACTCATAGCCTGAACATTGGAAATAGAAGGAATGATATCAAAAGAAAAATGTTCCCTGGTTATAGGGATGGGGGAGAAATTCTATTCAGTTCACATCCGAAGGTAAACTCATCTAATTCTGTACATTCCGAGACAATACGCAATCCGAAACAAAATGTCATTTGAAATTAGCTTGCAGGTATTAGAAGTTTGCAACGCGGTTCTCCAGCCAAGTAATATAAAGGCACACATTAGCAACAATAACATGCAAAAATGCATGTTAGGTTGAAATGCTTTGTAAAAAAAATTGTGTATATTAGACAAAATTGCATATAAAAATGTATACAGTATATATAGTAGGATACATTCACACAAAAAGGCTGAAGAATTTTAATGAGAACTTGAAAACAAAAGTTGCAAACTGGTATGGAAACATGGGCATAGCCAGGCCTTTGGGGGGGGCAGACCTTTGGTGGGGGGGACCTCAGTTTGCTATGTATTTTAACTGATTTTTATTGATTATGGGAGACAACTGCCCCTCTCTGCCCCCCCCCCCCCGGCTATGCCCATGTATGGAAATGTGGGGATCTGAATGTAGGACTGGCAAAATTAGAAACTGAAGAAACCAAAATGGCAACTGATCAATGTTAGGAGGTGCTCCAAATAAATATAAATCAATAAATAAATACTTGTAAAAAAAGTATAGAGAGTGAAGTCCAATGATGTGTGACTGGATTTCCCTTCTCTCTTCTATCCTCTTCAGCCCCCAAAACTGTTCTGCAGGGTCCCCACCCCACCCCACCCCAGCCTTTGCAGCAGATTTGGTCAGCATGTGGGGGGCTGCAGGGAAGAGCAATCCCATTTGACCAGCAGAAATCCATGCAGAACTGAGTATCATTTAGAACATGATAATATCACTATCTGAGTATCACTAGAACATGATAATAATGGAAATACATTTTATAACAGCCAGGATACCAGGAAAAAAGAAGTTCAAATACTTTGAGGTTTAGTTTACTTTAAATACAACTCTGGTGCCAAACTTTTTTTAAAAAAATGAACAGCTTTTATATCTTCTTTCTCAGCTGAATTGAAAGGCTTTGCATGGAGGCTTTAGCAAAACGAAGAGAACACTCAGTCCTAGCAACAAAATGAAAAACAGAACAAGCATTCTAAGAGAAAACTAAGCCCAGTTTACCCCTCGGATATACAGCTCTAGCATTTTTTTAGCTGTCACTCCTTTAGCAGTGCCATAGTACCCCCACTTTTTTTAAGTGTGTCATCTTATCCAGAGTGATTTCAATCCAGTTTGCTGTCTAGATGAACTTGGACTGCAATTGTTTTCATAGTGACCAATCAGGATGTTGGTAACTGTCCCGGTCTGGATTTCACTGTTAGACATGGCAGGTTGACATTGTTCAGAAGAGATGAGTTATGAAGCTTTTATCACATCTTTTTAGCTTGCCATCTGCTATTAATAGCAAAGATATTTTCCCTGTTCTAACTCCACAAAGATTATAAAGTAACCACTCACATGAGAGACATTTTTTCAATCTATTTAATATATGAACAGAAAGTGTTACTGGCACATTTTTTAAACTAGCTCAACATAGAAGGAGGAACACAAGCAATGGCAGCGACTGGCCATCAGCGGTCTCTGAATATAAAATAATCTCTAATGCACTGGACTATAGGCAGTCCTACAAGTATTTATCTTGAGAGTCCCATGGACTGCAAGAAGATCAAACCTATCCATTCTTAAGGAAATTAGCCCTGAGTGCTCACTGGAAGGACAGATCCTGAAGCTGAGGCTCCAATACTTTGGCCACCTCATGAGAAGAGAAGATTCCCTGGAAAAGACCCTGATGTTGGGAAAGATTGAGGGCACAAGGAGAAGGGGATGACAGAGGACGAGATGGTTGGACCGTGTTCTTGAAGCCACGAACATGAGTTTGACCAGGCAGTGGAAGACAGGAGTGCCTGGCGTGCTATGGTCCATGGGGTCACGAAGAGTCGGACACGACTAAATGACTAAACAACAACAACAAGTATTTAAATTCAGTGTGGGGCTGCAAGTCTGCTTCTAGTTAGAGTAATGCTAAGTTACACAGTCACTGCTGCGTCAGAGCTCCCAGTTGGATATACTTGCAAGTACATAGAACACCATAAGTGGTCTTCTACAAAATCAGACCATTAGTCCATCTAACTCAATCTTGTCTACACTGACTGACAGCAGCTCTCCAGGGTGTCAAGCAGGGGGTCTTTCCCAGCGCTATAGGGAGATGCTGATAATTGCACCTGGGACCTTCTGTATTCAAAGCAGATACTCTACCACCGAATGACGACCTTTCCCTAAAATAGTTGTGTAGTGGACAAGCCCAGTGTTAGCACAAGGCATGCTCGGTCAAGGTACTGGACATCTGCCATCCCCCTCACACACAAAGAGAAATGGGCACTATGGGGCTGAGCAGCTTCTGACTGCCATCTTGGATTTGTCTCCAATACCCCAGAAATAGGGATATCCCAAGTACGTAAAAGCGGGACATTCCGGGATCAAATCAGAAACCAGGATGGCTTCTGTAAATCTGTGTCTGTCCTTGGAAAATTGGGGCCCTTGGAGTGTCTGCATTCTGACATGAAGAGAGGTGCAAAGAGCATATCTCTGGGGCAAACATGGTGGTAGCTGAAGTAGTACAAGTCCGTCCGTCCCCCCACTTGATGGGAATAGCTGATGATGGGAGCACTCACCCACCATTGTGTGGTCCTCTTTTTCTGCTCTTTTAGGTGTGGCAGCCATTTTTTGTTATGTTATATATCTCACTATAGGCATTTTGTGTTGTATTACATCCCCACGGCAGCCATTTTGCGACTGGTACCCATTCTCAAAATTCCCAAAGGCCCCAACAGGCCCCCAAGAGTGGTGACCCTTTACCCAGCTGAATGGCATTGCACTTCACAGGCTAGCCACATGCACCACTGCATTATTATTATTATTATTATTATTATTATTATTATTATTGTTATTATTATTATTATTATTATTATTATTATTATTATTATTATAAAGTATTTGTACTCCTTTTCATCCACAGGATTTGCTCTTGAAAAATGTCACTGGGGAAGCTGCCTTAAATCAACAACAGTTCTTATACACCAGCAGGCGTGACTTCTCTGTGCTGGTAATATGAGACTTTGCCTGTATCTCTGAAAATGACGCCTGGAAACGTGAGCTAAGAACAACTCCTGCTTTATATATAGAAACTGTTTTATTTGCAGACCAGACCCAGAATAAATAGTGAGGTAATTTTTAAGAGGAACCCAGAGCTGTAGGCCGTTAATGTTAACCAAACAATGGAACACAGTTTTGCCTCTTGATTTCTGGAAGACATCCATTATCGGAAGACTAGTAGCCTCTTGTTGAAGGCAGCACCTTTTGCATATATAGTATGAGTCACAATACTTTCTCTTTGAGGTTCTTCCAGAACACTTTCTGCATCCTGATCGTATGCAGTGGGAAGGAAGCCCCACTGAGTCCAACAGGGCTTACTCAAAAGAAAGTGTTCTTAAGTGGGACCTGCGAGAACATGTTGCAGTATGAGGTTCCTGTTCAGGAGTTTGAGAGAAGCTAACCATGCCCCTTTTCTAGGAAACTCCATTCCATTTCCCCTCCCCTCAATGAACTGAATTTTGAAACAAACGAACAAACATACATACATAAGGGGGCGAAATAAAGAAACAAACTGAAAAAGAGTTCTTCTGGAGCTCACCAAAGGTGAGGATAACTTGGGGAACGGGAAGACCTTGAAAATATCTGTGGTATATATTAAAAAGAGGAGGCCTATAGATTAATGCAGCTGCTGTGCAAACCAAACTAAAAGTAATGTTTGGAATCCTACAGCACACTGGGCGTGTTTCATTATTTAGACCATCTATTATGCAAGTTGAAGTGGATCATTATTTCCCATTGAAAAGCTGATCTTGTGCTTAAACTGTCTTCTCTTCAGACCTGTGGATTTGCAGGTGCAGGTTCCTACAGTAGGATGCTTCCTCCCCCTCCTCTCCTTTTTGGCCTTTGGCCTTTGGGATGTGCCAGCTCCTATTATTAGGCTTTGTTGGCCCTGCCCATTTGTCGTGGTTCTACAACAGCTGAAGCGGGAGAAAAGGGGAGGGCAATAAATAAGCAGCCCCCATTTAAACAGGACTAGTGTATCCCTGCTTCCAAGTGCTGTCCTCCTGCCTTCCTTCAGTGTACAGAGGGTAGGTACATGTTCAAGATGCTGTGTTGTTCTTAACTATTAAGAAACAACAAGGACTGTGTTATGAGTTAGACTAATGGTCTCAGATTTGTTTTTAGTGTGCTATTGCAATATTTAGCACGGCTCTGTGGGCTGGTGGGAGCATGACACACACTCAGTGGGAGCTTTAAATAGAAGAGGGTGACTAGTATTCTGAACAATCCTCCTACTAGAGAGTCAAATTTAACAGGGGCTACCCTTGATATCTTTGTATTACAAGGACCATGGTCTGGTTTAAGCAGGGGTGGGGAAGCTGTGCTTCCCAGCTGCTGTTAGACTGCATCTCTCTCATCCCTGAACAAGCTGGCTGGGGCTGATGGGAGCAGGGAGTCCAATTGCATATCTGGGAGTCCAATAGCATGTCTGACGTTTGAGATCCTGGTGGAGGAATGAATCCCTAGGAGTTCTAGTTGATTCTGCATGCATTAGCGTACACACAGACAAATGGTTCAAACGGACAAGAAGTGTTATCAGGGGTCAAACCCTAGTCATAGAAGTATTTGCCCTCATAAAGTTTGACGGATCCCATCTTTTTATGTGCAAAAACTTTTTTTGTAGGTGGGGGGCAAGCTTTCGTTTTGTCTTTTGTATCTCCCGTTTGAGCTTTTTTAAAATGTAAGTTGCCCTGCTTGGTATCATCTTAAGTTGGAAGGGGTGCTTCCCATTCTCTTAAACGCAGGAGAGCGTAAGATCCATTAAGAGCGTTGTAGCGCATTAAAATCAAGACAAATTTATCAAGGCACTTCATCAAATGCACGAAGTGTTGCACATGGGCTCTAGGCGCTGTGCCCCTGCTCGTATTGCTCCCGCCCAACCCCCCCTCCTGCCAAACTGCCCCACCTCCCAGTACCCCAAACCCCACCACTTGATTCCCTTAGACAAGGCATCATTTCCACCTTGCAGGCCAGCTTTGACAGGTGGGTTGGGCAACACACCTGTGAATCACATGGCATCACTGTGATATTACACAATTATCAGGTGGCTTGGCCTGCACACCTCTTGCCACAGCTGCTCATATCAACACCATTTCTGTCTCAGCAGTTGAGTGCAATGAAGATGCAAGTAGCAGGCAGTGGCATCAGAGCAGGATGGTTGTGGGGGAGCTGGTCTGTCTCACCTGTTACTCTGCAGCTTACCTGGGCCACTGGCCCACCTGCTTGTCTGCCCACCTCTATCTTGCAGAACAAGAGATTTGGCACTACTTTGCATGAAAGTCACGACCTTTTTCTACAGCAAAATGCTGTTTATTCCCAAGGAAACTTATTTACCATCAAGGCAGTCATGATGGTGCTATGATTTGGGGCGAGTTAAAATGCAAAACTGCACATGCTCAGGACATTTCTCCTTTTATATGAAGACAGGGCACAGATCACCCCTCTTTTCCTGACCATAGTTACTAAAGATTAATGCAAGTATTTTTTTAAAAAATAATCCTGTTAAATGCAGGGAACTCTTCAAAAAACGACGAGTCTTGTAGTTCCTTAAAAGAGCAACACATTTTATTGTGGTATAAGTTCTGGAAAGGGGAAATCTGCAAATATATACCATTTGAAGAGTACTCAAAATTGTAAGAAATTCGGGGTTATTACAACATAGAATTAAAAATCCACAGAAATATTCCGCTAGGAATAACATGTCCTCTAGCCCCAAGTGGATATCTTTCAACTCCCAAGTTTACATTTTTTGTTTGATTTCCACTAAAGCCAAAATATTTCACAGATAATTTAAATGTTTTGACCAGGAGTGCATGTGTGCGGAGTAGGGGTGGGGAGTCTGTTTCAATGGGCCCAAGAATTAAATGTTTAATGACTACCACACAGGCAATTTTTGCAGACTGGATTGTGGGCTAAAAATAAAGACAACACTCAAAGACGTGTGCTGCTCCTTGTATGTCCCTGCAGTCTTCCAAGAATGAAAGATGGAGAAGCCCCAACTCTTCAGTTCCTAATCAAAATACTAAAAGGCAGGCATGATCCTTACCCAACTTCATTCAGAGGAGGAATGAAAAGATCAGTCAATTTTGGTTCTCTTAGTTTCTAATTTTACAATCTTAAATCCAGTTCTTCACATTTTTGCAACAATTTGTGATTTAAAAACAAAGCAAAACAAAAAAAGCAAAAAGCCCTCCTGAAAATCCATCAGCATCTTAGGGCAAATTTCTCCTAATGCATTTGTATGCCATTTTGACTAACACACACATTCCTTGCAAGAATCTTCCCTAATATAATGCATTTTTGTATGTTATTTTCATAAATACATTCATCGTTATGCATACTGTCCCCTGATATGCATTTTTTTTGAAAACTCTGCTTGATTGGAGAACTGCATCATGAATTTCAGATAAGTGTGAATTTTGAAGGATGGCTGTGTTTTGGTTCTCATCTTGTTTCAGGATGTGTTAATTAGGCAGCTTTGCCTTTCAGTGCAAAATGGATCAAATTTCTCTTCCATCCCTAATTCAGATAGGCTTCACATAAAAATAGTATACCTGTTTGCACTTGCCCAGGCCTTAAAACTGGAAACTTCACATTTTGGTATTTGCAATTAAAATTGGAAACTACACATGACCTTAACATCAGAGTTCTGTACTCCCTAGTCTTCCTCTGACACACACAAATTGCAAGTGCAAGACACCCAATCTGGATGAGGATCTGGGGTGGGGGTTAAGGTGGATATAATATTGTCCCTCTTGCAATCCCTAATCAATTGAGGCTCTTTGTTCCTGCAATCTGTAGTGCCAAAAAGTCCCATTGAAACAAATTCAATGGGAATTGATTTTTTTGCAATGGAAAAAAAGCAAACCACAGACCATTGACCAATTGCATCTGGAACAGCTCCTATTTGCTGATTGCTAACAACATCCTTCCAAAGGAATGCTAGACCAGGCAGACCTCAGTCTGATCCGCAAGGTGCTGGCTAGGTTCTTAACTACGACAGCAGACTTTGGATTGTTTAAACACCAATCAGTAATGTCATAATTGTTAAAGGATTCTGAGATTTGCTCAGAGGAGCTGCGGCAAAACACTGCAGGGTGAGTGCTGCCGTTCAGGATTCCAGCCCCACCCATCTGTCAGCTAGCATTCACAGTCCCCCTATTGGGTTGGCGTCCCCCCCATTTGACCCCTTACATATTTTTATTACTTCTGCAAGCCTTGAGGCTCTTGCCAAGCCTGCTGATACTACCCTCTTGTGCATGGGTAATGCAGTTTTGGCTACATAAACCACGGCACCAACAACATGATCACCAGAAATAGAGTGACTCACGAAACAGATGGAACAGGAATTCTTGTAAATAAGCAAACAAAGGCAAAGAAGTTAGCCCCCTCCTGTTCTAATCAGTTCCTTGAAAAGAGGAGTAGTTTCTGGAAATGAAACCTAATACCAGTAAGTTTGGAATGGATGTGGCTACATCTGAGCAGCCCCACACGTTTATGCCTGCAAAAGACAATCAACTCAGACACATGCATTTTAATCCTAAAATATTCATTTATAAAGAGTGATACAGTGTGCCCCATGGTCCTCCAACCCACCATTTCACCATCATACAAAATAAATTGCTAGCTTTTTTACCTATTTTTATTCTTTAACCTTTAATTATAATTATAATTATAAGACACTTCATTTAAAAGCTTCTAGGCTGATAAGAGCCCCTTAAAGCTTCCCAAGGCATTGTACCATTTGGAGCTAATCATCCCGTTCAGAAAATGGATATGGCAATGGGAGATCACAGGTTTGAAGTGTTTCACTTCACTGAAATGAAATCCTTGGGTGTGGAAACCTAGTGTCAAGGAGAAAGCTATCCTTCTCAACGTGCTAGCTTTCCACGGGCGGACTGCTTTGGCTATAGGACAGCATTCCAACATGTTAACCACTTCACCTGTATTCTGAAGTGGTCTAGTTCCAAGAGGATCACAGCAGATAGCTTTTCTGACAGGGCAGTTCAACTCTAAGACACGATAGCAATTAGCCAAGGCACTCCAATTTATCACCTCTTGTTTTTCCCTTGAGAAACGGCCTCTGTAAAGGGCAAATGAATGAATTCATAAAGCTGCTTGGCATTGCCGGCATTGCCCAGAAGTTCGGCCAACTTGTCCTGAGAAAGGGTTACGAGTTCTGCAACGCTCTTAACATGATTCATTATGGCCTGGCAGTTTTTGGCATTCACACCGGGCATTTTGAGCAAGAAGTCTTGGGGACCCGGGTTGTATCTGTCCGATTCGGGGAGGCTTTCTGAATCTGCTGTGACAGCCATGGCTGTAGCTGCATCAGGCTGGGGACGCTTCCGTTTCAGTTCCTCAAACAATTCAGCCGTCACGTACGGAGAGGGGCACCACAGGAGTCGAAGCCGGGAGAAATGGAGAGTGAGGAGGGTGAGTTTGGATATAATGTCGTTGCTCGAGATTTCTTGATGGAGGGACGCCCGGGGAGTGAGGGAGAAGGATTTGCTAGGGTCAAACTCTATGAGGAGGACGGGGCGCTTGTAATAGCGAGACATGGAGACGCACTGCGTATAAAGTCTCCCGCTGTTCAGGGAGCCAATGAGATCGCTGATGCTCTTGCGCTCCACACAGATGTCGGGGGTGAGGATGTAGTCACCGACCTCCAAGGTCACGGGCTCAATGTCAATGCCGCGACGGTGGATCAAAGACGGAAGCTCGCTACGAAATTCGCGCATGTCCACGACAATGCTTTGTGGCACACCCCTCTCTTCCTGGCCACCTGAGCAAAACAAAAGAGATCAGGGAAGAGAGGACATACTGGTCTTTCTGCTGACAAGCGAGACCCACTGGATCCTAGCTTCCTAGCTGCAGTTCTGTCTCTAAACGGTTTAACACTCTCTAAGCGGTGTAACAAAGCAGTCTAAAATATGCATATACAATATTGGCTTTCTATATGCTGTAACAGCCTCCCTCCCTTGGGACCTTTTGGTGAAAGGCGAGTAAGAAACACAATATTTTAATAATAGTTTTAGAGGCTCCCTCTTGCCAGCCCATCCTTTGTTATTTTACCCCAAGAATGCCTCAGACACAGCATCATTCCAGGGCATAGGGTATGTGGTCACCATTCTCCACCTCCCAAGAATGAAATAATATGTCTGGAGCATTATGTAGTAAAGAAAACAGCAGCCGGTCTGTTCAGAGGAAAGCTCTGCCATGGTTTGTGACAGCATCAAAATGAAGTTTTTTAGAAACTGAAGGAGGCTGCTACTGTTGGGGTAAGGCCCCCTCCCCTATGGTAAATCCCACCCACCCCCACAAATAAGCAAAGTGATCTCCTTCCACCATTCAGAGCTGTGAAATTCAGAGGCCATTTGAGTTTGCCCCTAAATGATCTGGCAGCCCACCATTTGACCACAATAAAACATGATTACACTGAAGATGTCCATGTAAATTCAGCTCAAAAGACCTGAAAGGTGTGTTTTAGAATAGTCCCATAGATATCAAGAACTTACCTGCTTTGCGCGTATCAGTGGAAGCGGTCGCTGGGGTTGCATCTCTTACTAGATCCAAGTTTGTTTCATCTCTTCCTTCCCTTTCTTCAGGGATCACCATGCTGGCCTTCTCACTGAAAAACAAGAATTATGAACAGAAATGTTTGAGGCATTTCCCTCAGAGTGGATGTGTTAAAATTCTAAAACCTTCCTGCTGCCGAGCTGGAGCAAAAGCTACAGCAGTACCTCTCCCTCCAATCAATTTAGGGATTTTCCACAAACAGGATATCCCTTGATGTTCTTTCCCCAGTGACTGGGGTTCAGAGCATGGAGATAGTCTATAGCAGGCTGATTGCAATCTACTGGTAGATCCCCGGGAGGTTTTGGTATATCGCGGTCAATCGCTGGGTCCCTTATTGTTGGTAAAATCGAATCTGGCCCTGCCCTCCATTGTTTCATGATCTGCAGAACGGAAGACAGAGTTTACTAAGTGAGGCTGTTTGTTTCCCCAGCGATTTGTTGGTGAATGGCTGTCTCTTTCTCGCTGAAAACAATGCGTTCCTTCTCCCTAAAAAAAGCTCAACGACTTTGACCTGAACCCCCCACTAAGTCATTTAAGTTGGCGGTCATCGTTGTATATTGAGGGATCCTATTCCATTGTTTAACTGTGCTTCCACCAACCACAGCGAGACATTGGAGCCCTGTTCCCGGATCGCCAGAAAACATAATAAACACTTGTTCCGGTTTCTGACGTTACACCAGGCAGTGCGGAGAGGGCGGGCAGGATATAGTTTAAATTAGTAGCAGCAATAACAACAACAAGACTAAAGGAGCAATCCTTTTTGGCGCAGAAAAGACAGAGCAGCAGATTCCCCACCAGACCTGCAGCCCTGTTAGTTCCTGCCAGCCAGGAGGGAAGTGGCTCTGTGTGTGTGTGTAGCTTATTTTCCTTTTTTGCTCTCAGGCTGGTGCAGCTCTCAGGCTGGTGCAGCACAGGGACCCAGAGTGGAGCCCTCACCAGGAAACAGGGAAGTTTTAAGTCCAGTGGCTCCATAACTCCAGTCCAGTGGCTCCAACTCTAGAACATTCTGTTTTGGGGACTTATGCTACTGGCAGTAGCACTTGCCCCAATGGCTGAACCCAGGGGATCCTGGCAGAGAGAACCTCTGCTACATCCTATCCCCCAGCAGCAGCAGCGACCAAGGGTTAGGATTGCTCTGTAAATAAATAACACAGAACAATATTCATAACATTTGCGAAGGTTGTTTCAGGGGTATGCTTTGCTTTTTAAAAAATTTATTTATCTAATTTTAAGTCTCCTTTAGCCAAAAAGCTGGAACAGGGGGAACAGGTTTGCTTCTTGCAAATCAATCTGTTAAAATTCTGCCTGAAAGACTTTGCTTCATATCTTTACAAGTAAAATGTTTATTTTTAAAATGAGAACTGAATATTCAGGGAAGGAACAGCTTTGAGTGGGCTCAGCTAGGGATGTGATGGCCTGGAGAGAGAGAAAACAGGAAAAAACACTTTTTTCCCCCTCCCGAGGACAACTCTCTTCCCCACTGCCTCCTAAAAAACAAGACGGAAACTTGAAGGATAGCCAAATATGCTGCTGGTCCTTAATACTGTGACTGTATCAGACTGCTTTCTGTCCAATTTACTACATATTTTGTGACTTCTTTGTCAGTTTGCTCTGGTTGGTAGAGAAGTCTCTGAGGTCTCAGGCAAAGAAGAGTTTCTCGCCATTACTTTCCGCCTGATCCATTTAGCTGGAGATGCCATAAACTGAACCTAGGACCTTCTGCCCACAAAAGATGTGTTCTGCCACTGGATGCACAGTCCATTCCCAAGGACAATGAAGTGGGCACTAGTCCACATGAACTCCTGCAGCAGCAACCTGTTAATCTTCAAGGTGTCACAAGGCTCTGTTGCTTGCTCTGGATGCAAGGGAACATTTCTTTCCTCCTTTGCAAATTTGACATTTTTATTATATAAGTCCATAACGATCTTTCACGGTATTCAGCTGCTTACATAAGTTTGCTACCTTGGTAACACTTGGAGTGGGTGGGGGAAAGATGAAACAAGCCAGAGCTCAGAGCTGCATAGCAACAATAGGATAACCAATGTGCAGTCTCTGCCTTTCGAGCAGCTAGAAATATGCCAGCAGAAGGGGAAGATCTGGCAGAGAACCGGCTTCCACCAGAATTAGCTTTACTATTCTGCCAGCTTTAAAAGGGGGAAGATTTATTCTGCGGAAGCAAAATACATATTGTTTGACACTGCAGGGCTGCCATCTCTGGGCAGGTAGTGGGACCCCAGCACCTTGGCAGGGGGTGCCTGGCCCCTCCTTTGAAAGGCGGCATTTCCCAAGGGCAGCATGCAAGATGCACCTTACCGAATGAGTTTTTCGAAAGCTTCCTTTTCTTTCCGTAGTGCAGTAAGATAGCGTTGCTCCTCTGTCGAACCTCCATAGATAAGGAAATAAACCCTGCAAGGCAAGACACAAAGACCTCTCCAAATCCAGAAGACAGTGGCCAAAAGCCTATCGATTCCAGCATCTTGTTCTCACAGTGGCCAACCAGATGCTGATGGGAAGCTTGGAAGTGGGATCTGAGAGCAAGAGCTCTCTACCTCTACTCCCAGCTACTGCTATTCGGAGACATACGGCCACTGACCGTAGAGGCAGAACCCTAGCAGTCATGTCGAGTAGTGCACAATTCTAAGCAATCCCTTTTGGGAGGTTTTCTCTCACAGGGACATAAGAAGCTGCCCTACATACTGTGTCAAGACGGCTAGTCTACCTGGCTGAGTGTGGCCTACTCTGGCTGGTAGCGGCTCTCCAGGTTTGCAGAGAGGTTGTCGGACAGCCGCAGGCTGAACACGGGACATGCTGCATGCAGAGTTGATGCTCTGCCCCTGAGCTGCGACCTTTTCCTCGCCGAGGCTCAACGTACCTCAGAGGCCTCCCAGGCCTGCTTGCCTTAAAAATTTCCAGCTGGCGAACAAACGTCAGCTCCGCGTCGTACAGCACGACATATCTCGGGGCGACTTCGTGCAAGACGCGAGTGAGAGCGTAAGGGTCCCCACAGCCGTTCAGCGGGTGGATCACAGTGAGTGGCTCCTTTAAGATCCCATAATAGGCATCCGAGGAGAGGTTCAGGTGAAGGTCTTCAGGCTTGGCTTCTCCAACGCTCTCTTGGCTGCTGCTTAATTCCTCACAGCCTTCTTCCTCTCCCAGGTTTCCCTGCTCCTCTTTGTTCAGCATTTGGGTCAAGGTCAGCTCTGGCTTCTTTGCCTTCTTCGGTTTGGAGGAATCTGTTCTGGTTTTCTTGGCCCGTGGTTCTCTGGCACCATTGCCCCGGCCCTTGGCTGCCCTTCCGTCCTTCAGGCAGGCTTCGCCGGCTTCCTTGTCCTTCCCAAAGGTTTTGTTATACAACCTAGTTAAGAAAGCTTCTGCCCCAACTGTGATGTACTCCTTGAGCTGAGCACAAGTGCGGTCATCACTTGCGCAGATAAGCACTCGTCCTGCAATTGAGAAACGGTTGCTGTAATGGGATGGTAGGATCCCCCCAAAAAATACAGGAGGTGGGGAAGGAAAGATGGTTGGGTCCCACAATAAAATGGTGCAGTGCATCCTCACCACCTGCCCAGGACTCTGGGGCTCGGAAGCAGGGGAAGCTTCAAGAGAGGGTGACAAAGAACTGATACCCTCCCCTTCTTTCCCAACCTATTGTAAAATCTCCCCCTGCTATGTTACACAACCCCAAAACTGAGCACTCTGCTGTTGTAAAAGTTTCTTTTTTTGGCTAAACCTTAGGAAGAACTTCCTGATGGTAGCACTTTTTAACAACGGGACACACTTCCTCAGAAGATGGCAAGTTCTCTTTCCCTGGAGGTTCCTAAGCCGAGGCTAGAAGGCCACCTTCTCAGTGATGCTGTGGCAGCAGATTTCCTGCACTGGCAGAGGGTTGGACCAGGTGACCTTTGAGGACTCCTCTGTTCTAAGATTACAAATGCCTTTGCTCCAGGTCTCTTGGACCGCGTTAGGACCAACGCTGAATAGAACCATTAGTGCCTACTGAGACAAAATCGAGTCTGTCTCAAGACAAAATCGAGTACGCCTCTGGGGGTGAAGGCAAACCACTGCTTTAGCAGCACCGAAGTGACTTCTGATTGAAGTTGATGGATATGGCTAGCTTAGGCCTATTAATTTCGGGGGGTGGGGATCCAGTCTAAGGAAATGTTAGCCGGATACACACCGATGGATGTTAAGCAGTATCAACATTGACGTTGTTGAACTAAATAATACACAAAACATCCTGCAGGTTCCAGAACTCACTGAGATAAAGGTTCTTGTTGGGAACAGTCGTAAAGGTAAAGGGACCCATGACCATTAGGTCCAGTCGTGACCGACTCTGGGGTTGCGCGCTCATCTCGCATTATTGATCGAGGGAGCCGGCGTATAGCTTCCAGGTCATGTGGCCAGCATGACAAAGCCGCTTCTGGCAAACCAGAGCAGCACATGGAAACGCCGTTTACCTTCCCGCTGTAGCGGTTCCTATTTATCTACTTGCATTTTGACGTGCTTTCAAACTGCTAGGTTGGCAGGAGCTGGGACCAAGCAACGGGAGCTCACCCCGTCACAGGGATTCGAACCGCCGACCTTCTGATCAGCAAGCCCAAGGCTCAGTGGTTTAACCACAGCGCCACCTGGGTCCCTTAGGGAACCAGTCTTAGGGAAGAAGAAAAACTGCTTTGAAAGTATGGTTGTAAGAAGCACAGTATTATATTATTATTGCTGGTGAATAATAATAATAATAGCTCTAGCAAAGCAGCAACAATAACTGCCTCTGCCCACCCCACCCCCACCCCGCTGCCCTGCCCCTCCTAGCTCACCTGGCCCACCCAGAGCTTCACTGTTTGCATTCTCCGTTTCAATCTCCTTCAGGACTTCTCCAAGAGCCTCCCACTTTGGGTTGCTTTCCAGGATCAACTCCCTTTTCTGGTCTGGAACACAAGGTCAGTGGATGAGTGGGGGAATTAAGAATTTCTCATTACACCTTTCTCAGGCGCTTTATGAATGCTGGGAAATCCGCCTGGCACTTATACATAGATTGTGCCCCGTTGAACAAACAAACGTCCAGGCTGAAAGTACAAGCTGAGCATGAATTAACTGAATGGGACCTAACTTGGTCTGGATCCAGCATTGTATGATTTAGAGCTGCTTGTTGGCTTTCTGGCCTCTTACACTCAGGCTACATACACACCTTACATTTAAAGCACACCCCAACCCCCTGCAAAGAATTCTAGGAACTGCAGTTTACCCCCCCCCCCGAAAGATAAAAATCCCAGCACCCCTAACAAACTACAGTTCCCAGGATTCTTTGCAGGTGTTATACGCTTTGAATGTGTGCACGTAGACTCAGATTCATAAATTCTGAATCAGTACAGCAGCCTCTTGTGGCAGCTGCAACTGGTCGAAGACCCACCAAGCTATTGTGTACTGAGTCAGACCATTGCTCCATCCAATATATCAGGCAGGGGCCTTTCACAGCCCTTTACCAGAGATCCTTTTAACTGGAGACACTGGGGGATCAAACCCGGGACCAAGTGCATTGAAAGCACCTCTGGCTTGCCACTCCATCACAAACCAGGGTTTGCTAACTTAGACACCCTCTAAAGTTTAAACTCCTGTTATGCTTCTTTAACTATAGGTTCATGTGACGTCCAAATTAAGCCTTGATAAAATCCTCTCTGTCATTGCCACAGATAAATACGTGTGTGTTTAGAGTCTGCTAATTGTCAACACAGAGTTCAACATCAGACTCTTCTCTGATCCCTGTGCCCTTTATACTGAAACATGAAATAAGCTCACAGTATTATTACAACGCTATCAAGGCAGGGACATGGCCTCTTGTACCCTGCAAAGTACACTGATGCCGCCATCATCATAATTAAAGTATCCATTATTATTTAATAAAAGGTTTTGCTGTACCTTTTCCTTCTCCTTCTCCGATATCTGCTTTCTTGGAAGCATTTCTTTTTTTATTTGCTTTGTCATCTGGGAGGCGATACACTCTGCCCCGAGCATTTAGAAACATTGACGTACTAGAATCGAGAAAAAGCCAACCTAGCAGATGGAGGGAGACAAATATATACCAGTGGCCGCCATTAAAAAACAACCAATAATTACTTTAGCCCCCTTCTTTCCCCTCTCCCCCATCATCTTTTGAAGCAGTTGCGCTCACTTCAAATTAGTTTTGCAGGGATAAAAACAACTTTGAAGAAAGAAGCATGCTTTCGTTTCCATCTCTCAACCTAGCTAGCCTACCTCACAAGGGTGTTTTTTTTAATGGGGGGGGACACAGGAAAACAGCCCAGCCCACTGCCCTGATGGAAACGTGGTAACAAGCAATATAATACAGCCCTGAATACTTTAAAGTGGAGCCTTGTTATACTGGGGTGAGTCTATGTATCTAGTCCAGTAATTTTGCCCTGATGTCCCAGACTTAATCTACCTGGTGTGACCAAACATGGAACATACACAGCCCCACTTCCTCTCTCAGTCCAGGAAGAAGCTTTCTCACTTGACACTGCTGGTGGTATGGCCAGCTCCAGACATTATATTATTCTTATCATCATCATTATCATACCTTTTATCCAAGTTGCTCAAGCTTCTCATTATTCCTCCCCTCACCATTTTATCCTCATAACAACCCTGTGAGGTAGGTAACGTAGGTTAGGCTGAGAGACAGTGACTGGCATAGAGTCCCTTGGCAGGCTTCATGGCTGAGTGGGGATTTGAACTCTTTTCAAAATCAGCAGCCTGAAAAGGGGGTGTGGGTGTGGATGTGAAACCTTCACTCTGCCCCAGGCTGGCCCCAGGATCATGTAAAACTGGCCCATGCAGGGGGCACAAAGACCCCACACTTCTGACAAATGTCCCCCCAGCTGCTCAAAGCTGCTCATGTCCTGAGGTTCCTCCTCCTTCTGCAGCTAAGTCCTTCTTATGTAATTATCGACCAAAGAAGAAACAACAACTCAGGTTTTCTGTGTGAACATTTGCAGATCTTTTTCAAGGAACAGAAGTTCAGTGGGAGGCTGAATATATTCACTGTCAGTAAATCCTACAGCCTTATGGCTGGCTGAAAACATTTGGGAACTTTCATGCACATGTGTGGGTTTTTTTTAAATTAAAACTTCACTCTCTCTTTTTTAACAGCCCAGCTGATTCCTTCGTATAAAAGTGGGGGTAAGGGGAGGAAGAACCTGCTCATACCTGAATTCTGACCAAAGGCTTTTTCTGAGGCTCTTAAGGATTCCAAAAGGTTAAGGAACGTGACGCAGTCATACTGAGTCAGGTACTGTAGCAAAGTACGGAGAATCTTCAAATCTTGGACCAGAGATTTGGTTTTTGATCCCAGCTGGTGCCAAAGAGGATCCAAATAGTGACGAATTGTCTAGAAATATAAAATTAGAAAGAACTGCTGGCACAGTACTGTCATGATCTGAACTTGAACTTCGGAGGCCTTCCTAAACTTCTAGCAGCTTTAGAACCCGAATCCTGGATTGTGTCTTTTCAAAATAAAAAAAGACAAGTTTCTAGTCCTCATGAACACAACTGAACAATCTGGCAATAATTCCTGCCTTCTGACCCTCAGCACCCACCCAGGCAGCGGCCATTTTAGGTTTATCTGATATGTGTGCGGCCGTGCATTGTGCCGAACCCAGGAAAGACCCAAAAATGTCACAAAAAGGAGTGGGGGGGGTGTTTGCAGGTTTTTCCAAAGGTGTTTCAAATATAAACAATTTCACTTAAACAGTGTGGTTCCTTGGAACATAACCGCTGCATAAATTGTGAGTTGCCTGAACTCTATTGCCTGTATATAGAATTCAATGTGTATTAATAATAAAAATAAATAATAATAATAATAAATTTTAATATAACAGGTTAGACAAAAATAGCAAAACAAACAAACCCCACCCCCAACAATGGAATACTTCTATGTGCATTATTATAAATACGGAGAGGGTCCCATCAATTTATTGTCTGCCAATACATGAGCATGCAAAATAGTGCTTTCCACAGAAATAAGTGTGCAAGCTGATTAAAGTGTTCTATCACCTTAGTGCAACAAATCCACTTTAAAATAAAACAACAGATTTTTGCAGTTAGGAAAGTCACGGGGAAATGTACTGAAAAGTGTGGGATGAATGCACAGTTAAACGGGAAGATGTACTAACACCACACAAGCAAATCAGGATGAATGCTCATTGTTATATAACTGCTCTACAAACAAATCAGAATGGATGCTCAGTGAAGACCGGACATGGTCTTTTGCGTAAGCTTTTGTGCAAGCAAATCAGGATGAATGCTAAATGTCTTGAGAGGCTCACCAGCTTGCCCACTTAAAGTCACAGCTGGTTCCACTAGAAATCTCCCCCTCCACTTTCAGGGTCAGTAGATCAAGGCTGTTCAACACAGATATATGGATTTTTACAAAGAACAATTCCAACCATGTTATGATCCTGGCACACAATGCCCAAACAAAAGAACGTTTATTTCATTGTTAACAAGCTTACAATGAGCCAGCCAGAGTCTTGGAGAGCTAATAAAACACTCTTTTATGTAAAAACACAGTTAAACTATTAACAGATGTCTAAATCCCTCCATTAAAAAAAAGATAGCAGACTTTCCTCCCCTAAACAAAGTGCAGCTGTTGGGAAAGGAGGACAGTCAATTGGAGAGCTCTGGCCGGCCTGAGCCTGTGACATGCAAGAGATTTTGCCAAAGAAAGGATCGCATGGCTTCACTGCAAAAAAACACAGCTCTGGAAAGACGTTCACCAAGTTAATGAAGACAAGGGAACCTGCCATTAATGAATCTGCAATTGCCAAGCAACATGCAGTGCTTTTGTAAGCTGGCCCACAGGCAAGAGAAATATTTCACTATTCTGCTCTCCTTGTGAACTAGCCAAGCCCTTCATCTGAGCCGGGATCCTGCTCCGGAATGCACTTAAAATTGCCAGAGCTGAGCTCTGGGGAGAGATGTGAGCTCATAATCCAGACGAGACTACCCCAAGCATGGGTAGATGTCAGGGCTGGGCTGGGGGCAAGTAGACTGAGTCGAGCCAGGAGCCAGGAGAAAGGCCAGTGGTTGGAACCTATGTGTAAGATAGGACCAGGAGGACAAACGAGGAAGCAGGAGAGAAGAACAAGCCAGGCATCAAGGATAACAACAGGGTACACACAAGTCTTGTTTGAGCCAGGACAAGGAAGCCCTTTCTGCCTAGCTGGGTGGAGTTAGTCCAAAAGGTTCTACACCAAGAAGGCAGCCTCCTGAAATTCAGTGACTCATGGCAGAAAGCAGCCAGACATTAATTCCAGCAGTTCCCTCACATTAGGTAAACCATGTTTGACTCCTTCACTGGAGTTATGGGTTCATCTGTTGGGGGCGCTGTGGTTGCACTTTTATGTACTGCAGGCCCTGCCCTGAGCGAAAGGTTTGACAAGCCAACTTCCACAGTCCTTTCCAACTCTATGATTCTGCAGCCAGCTGAGCAAACTGACACCTGGGATACAGGTAAATGGAATCCATGCCAGACATTGTAGGAGTCCAATGAGACATAGTCCTCCATCTCTTTACAAAGAAGCTGAATACTGCTGCCCTGACTGAGTGACAGAGATGTGTGCCCATGATCACTGAGCAGATTCAGAAAAGTGAGCAAAGTGGGAAGTGCAATGGAATTGGGATGCTGTCTAGCTCTGCTCTGCTGCTTTCAATGGAAGACGTTACAGCTGTGTATATACACATTACGCGGGGTGGGAGGGAATTGTAAACTGTGATGCCCAAAGGAAAGGAAATGCAGAAAAGCACAGAGAGTGATTGTTAACAAATGTATCTGTTAACAAATTTATCTGCCTGGTGATGGGAGTTGTCGTCCAGAAACATCTGGAGGGGCGCAGGTTTCCCCTTTCCTAGTTTATGCCATTGTTAACAAATGTTAACAATGGCATAAACTAGGAAAGGGGAAACCTGCGCCCCCCCAGATTGTTAACAAATGTTAACAATGGCATAAACTATGAAAGGGGAAACCTGTGGCCCTCCAGATGTTTTTGGACGACAACTCCCATCACCAGGCAGATAAAACAAAGGAGATTCAGGACAGATAAAAAAAAAGCATTTCTTCACGCAACACAGAGTTAAACTATGGAACTCGCGCCCACAGGAAGCTGTGAAGGCCACCAACTTGAATGGCTTAAAAAAAGGATTGGACAAATTCATGGAAGAGAGGTCTGTTGATGGTGGTTTCTAGCCAGGATGGCTAGGCTCTGCCATCCTTCACCATTGGAGGCAGCAATGGTTCACCAGTTGCTGGAGGGGAGAGTGCTGTTGTGCTCAAATCCTGCTTGAGGGTTTTCTCACAGGCATCCGGTTGGCCACTGTGAGAACCGGATGCTGGACTAGATGGGCCGCTGCCCTGATCCAGCAGACTCTTGGTTATCCCTGACCCTTGAGCCACATTGGCTGGGAATGATGAGAATCGGAGTCCAACAACATCTGGCAGGCTGCAGGTTGCCCAGTCCCCCCTTAAGCTATGCTCGTCATCACAGGGAACGATCACAGCCCTTCGAGGATGGCGTAGCAGCCAAGGACCCCGATGCCACTGACTGCATTGCCTGTGCCCATATAAAAAAAACCCTCTAGAGGCCGATAAGAAAACCCAAGAACAAACCAACGACAGTTGAAAGAGCTACCTTGTCGAAAGCTTTCCCGATAGCATCTTCCAGCGACAGATCCTCTGCTTCCAGAGCCGGGTTGCAATGCTTTAGTTCTCTCAAACACGCGTTCAGGATGTCCAGAATGGAACTCTGGATGGCTCGCATGGCCGGGGTCATGCTGACGTGCATTTCAACCACTTCGGGCTTGTGCCGCTCTAGGAAGGAGTGCACTGCTACGTGGAACCTGAGAAGAGAAAGACGGGCTGGTGTTAGGGAGAAGGGTGTCAAGAGACCCACGCAAATCCCAAGCCTCTTCGCCTCACCTGGACAAGGAATAGCAAAAATTGATGTGAGCTCCCTGCCCACAATGCCTCACTCCTACAGTGCTCCTGGTGGGCCTTTTTGTTTTTTTGCTGGGCTTGTTTATGGGTTATCGGGACAGTTTTAATTAAATGCCTCATTTTACCCTGTTTCTCATATTTTAAGACATACCCATAAAATAAGCCATAGCAGGATTTTAAGCATTCAAGGAATATAAGCCATACCCCGAAAATAAGACATAGTGATAGGCGCAGCAGCAATGCCAGCCGTGGCAGGAGGAGGAGGAAAAAAATAAGACATCCCTTGAAAATAAGCCATAGTGGTTTTTTTTGAGGAAAAAATAAATATAAGACATGTCTTATAATATGAGAAACACGGTACATATTCTACCCTAGGCATCCCCAAACTTCGGCCCTCCAGATGTTTTGGACTACAGTTCCCATCTTCCCCGACCACTGGTCCTGTTAGCTAGGGATCATGGGAGTTGTAGGCCAAAACATCTGGAGGGCTGCAGTTTGAGGGTGCCTGTTCTACCCTTTTGGCTTCCCCCTCTTTTTGGAAGCTGCTTAGAGACTTTTTTGTAGCAACTAATAAGTCAAATAAATGAATGATGCCCCTCAGAACTAAACAAGGGTTAGAGAGCCTTGGGAACACCTACTCTGCCACCGCAGGAGAATAAAGTAGCAGGAGTGGTCAGCACATGGATTGGCAGCAGCTGGTCCACTTCACCGCAGGCGGCACAAAGTCTTGTGCCCGCCCTGTTTACTGCTCACCTGGCATGTCTAGGAGCACCCATCATTTTCCTTGGTCCCCAGCAGCAGGAAACCAAAGATATACTGATCCCGGAGGTTCTGTTTTTGCATAAATTGCTGCTGATCGACATTATCTGCCCGGGCTGTGATCAATTCATGTGCCCAGTTACCAAGGAAGAATATGGCCTCACCTTGGCCAGAGGTAAAGCTTCCTCACAAAGAGATTTCTCATCACTCTTTCCACGTGACAGAAGCCAGTACTGAAGGCCACGGCATTGTCTGTAAAGGCCTTAATGAAACCCTGCTTGTTCTTCTGGCGATAGAGTCGCAAGATAAAAGCTTCCTGGCAAGACTCAATGATTCTGTGGGCTTTGTACACCAAAATACCTGGCAGAACAACAAGACGAATAAACTCGGGTCACACAGGAGAAAGGCAAAGAAAACAAGAATAAAGCACAGGACGTGATATTTTGCAGAGTAGGCCATGAGTTTCAAAGGTTCAACCAATTAAAAAGAGCATGACACCATCTAACTCTCCTTTGGCTCCCCCCCCCAACCGATGGAATTCAGCGGGGCTCAGATCTCTCCTGCCTTCAATGCCACGCCAGTGAAAATGCTGCAACAATTTAAAATGTGTTAAGTAGGGAAAGGGAGTTTCTATTCAAAGAAACAAGGTGGCAAGAGCCCCCAACCTTAATTTGTTTATAGGCGCGTTCTCGGAATACAGCAACGGTGCAATGGCATTTGCAGCCTGAACACTGGAAATAAAACCAACCATACAGGTAAAGTGGGAGCCAGCTACCCTGTTGCTTTAAAAGTATTCATAAGAAATAATGACATTTTGGTAACAAAAGGACAACAAGAAAACAAGGCGACAATAAAATCCTCTGCAACGTGCTAGGACATGTGAAGACAGTGGATTGGAATCATATCTAAAGAGTATGATTTGCACCGCATTTCCATTTGGGGATCCACCTTTAAACACTTGGTCATTTCCCTATATAAGACAGGGGGGAACCTTAGGCCCATGTAATAAATGTGGCTTCTCTACCAAGCCCTGGGAATTCTTATTAGGCCACAACCTTCCTTGGCCCTCCTTAACATCCTGAATGCTTTTGCATAGCTGGAACATGTCCTTGAACTCTGATAACTGATAGGGCTCTCTTTCTCTCTCTCTCTCTCTCTCTCTCTCTCTCTCTCTCTCTCTCTGTGTGTGTGTGTGTAGAAGCTTGCCTGTGGTACAAAGGTGAAATTTACTTTTCTGGCTGCACCCACTTTTGCCTCTGGCCCCACCCAACTTTGGCACATGGCGCTCGGAAAGAAAAGTAACTCACAGATTGAAAATGTTTCCCCATCCCTCCTCTATAGGGACAATTTTATTTTTTTAAGGATAAGGGCATCATACTAACTTATAGAGCTGGATACAGCTATTGACCTCCTTTTCTGCGCCCTGAGCCACAGCAGATTTTTAAAATAGGTACAGATTAATACTGCAAGTTTTCTCCAATGGTAAGTCTACTCAGAGTAGACCCACTGGTATGAATAGACATGGTTAACTCAAGTCTCTTAGTTTCAGTAGATCTACTCTTTAGTAAAAGTAAGTTGGCAACAACCCTGTATGTTTATGCCACCTTTCCTCCCAAAATCTCCAGGTAGCATAGTTGGTTCTCTACCTGACACCCATCCTGCAGATGAGAAAGCTTTTATAGCTTGAGATGGTCACATTCCCACACTCAGTGGAGGGCAAGGCCAGTGGCAAAAGAAGGCAGAGCAATACATGCAAATTTTACCTTTATATCATTAGGCTAGTTTCTGCACACATTCGCACACCCCTTTCCAGCCAAAGAAGTAAGGCGTTATCAGGACAAATTCCAGCCAGGCAGAAACACAGGGAAACCAGTCAGGGACAGAGAGAGGTGTGACCCTCTGAGGAGAGACTCAAGGGCCAGGCAGAGCGACTTGGAGGGCCACATTCAGCCTTCATGCCTGAAGCTCCGTATCCCTGTTGTAGGTGGTTAGACTGAAGGAGACAGACTGGTTCAAGGTGCCTGAGTGAGCTTCAAGGCTGAACTTGGAATCCCAGCTTCTCCGCATCTTTCCCACTCTGTATCCCTGGTTCTCAGCGTATGGAAATTGAACACTAGGCAGGATAAGCTCCAGAGACGCATGCATGGCTTGCTTACAAATCTGCAGCTTGCTCAGTATAGGATCTAATCAAGGCTTTATGTCACACTGACCTCTAGTGGGAGAAGGGATTTATGACACCGCATCTATTTAAAGCAGTCTTATACGCCAGCTCCCTGGGCCAATAATGCGAGATGAGCGCGCAACCCTAGAGTCGGTCACGACTGGACCTAATGGTCAGGGGTCCCTTTACCTTTACCTTATTCCTCTTTAACAGTCAAGGCTCCCCCCCCACCCCCGAAATCCTGGGGATGCTAAGTTTTCAGCACCCTTAATGAACTACAGTTCCCAAGACTGTCCATGAATGCTTTAACGGTATGGTGTGGATACCAGCCCAGGTGTCACAAGACTCTCTGTTGTAGAAGAGCAAGGTGCCATTTCGACAATGAGAAGCAATAAACTTTACATCTGCAGAATTGTGGATGAATTAGCATGAGGAAGCCATGTTTCTTAGCCTAGACTTAGATTACGTTAACATTCTGAGCAGGGAAGTGGGTTCGAATCCGCTTTCTCGTGGTAAGATCTTACCGCTGATAAGATCTGAAGGGATTCGGTCGGTCAGAAAATCTACCACCAGAATCCGGCTGGTGGCAAAAATGACACCCCCTTGGGTGTAAACTTCATAGCGGTTGCTGCTTGCGATTTCATTTGTGACGCGTCGAGGAAGATGAGCTACGTTATCCGTCCTCAGCTGGTCGATAAAAAACTCCTAAAAGCAAAGTAACATTTTTCACAACAAATCCAATGCGGAGTAAGGGGGGGAGGGAGATACTTTGTGTGGGTGTAGAGTAAGAAGCAGTGCAAAAGCTATTATTAAATACAATATTAAATATTTAGTAATCAATGGGACCTGTCAACAAAGCGTTACGGTGGAACGCTCCTGCTCTGAGTTCCAACCAGAAGTGCAGGCTGATCCATTAGGGCAGATGAGGCACTGCCTGATAGCTGAATCACCAATATTTACTTCTGAGTAAACATGCTTTGAATCATGCTAAAAATACAAATGCCAATTCCATTGCTTTCTTAGTGTGCAAGAGCTAGTGAGCCACAGCAAGAGGGTAGGCATAGCAGTCACTGAGCACCTAAAGTTTGCCCAAGAGTCCAACACTCCATGGAATCATAATTCTGATGAAGCTTAAAGATTTGACCTGCTGCTTTTAAAAACTGACTTTGAAAATAGTTGCTGTTACTTTACTTTATTTTTGTTATGTTTTGCTTTTCTGCACTTTTAGTCTGATCCTGGCATTTAAACTTTAATTAACACTGTTAGAAATAGGAATAACGCATGACATTGTATAAAAAGTTAATTTCATTGTTTTATAGTATGATATGAGCAAGATACCACCTGGGGCTCTTTGCTCATGGTCCTCCCAACCTAATGTCAGGTCAGATTGGCACAGACTTGCAGCAGGGCCTATTCAGTAGTGCCCCCCTCTGGGCATCTGCATTTAGATCAAGTGTGAGGAACCCTTTCCCCCTCCAGATGTTGCTGTACTACAATTCCCATCATCTGTGGCCACTGGCCATGCTGGAGCTGATGGAGTTCATCAACATCTGGAGAGTCAGAGGTTCCCTATACCTGAATGAGATATTGATTGAATACTGCTTGGTTTCAATACACCTTTGGTTTTCTGAGGTTCTTTTGTCATTTCATACAAGTTTTGGTTTTATCTGCCACTGTTTCTTATTTGTTCAGTTTCTGACACCTGTGCTTTATTTACATTTTCACTGCCTTATAGAACAAACAGCCCTGTGAATAAGGGAAGCAGCATCTAGTTAGCAAGGCAAAATACCACCACCATCACCTCTTTAAATAGACCACATTAATTTTTTTTAAAAGAAATGCTATTTTAAAAACCTATTATTCATATTGCTCTTACATAACCTGCCATTGGGGACCTTGTCAGCTGAAAAGTGGGAAGGAATTGCTTAAAATAAACCATTATTATTTCTCATGCATATAGCACAGTCAGCATGCCTGGTGTTTCACAGAGCTTAATGAACCTTTGTCCCTCCAGATGTTGCTGAACTAAAATGTCCATCACCCCTGGCCACTGACCATATTCTTGAGGGCTGAAGGGAGTTGTAATTCAGTAACATCTGGAGACCCAAATTTTCCTCACATTTGGTTTAAGAGAACATGTCCCTGCTCCAAGGAGATTAGAATCTAAAATTAAACACAGGGTGGAGGACTGAGGGATGGGATGAGTAGTGGAGGCAGGTATAAACAGAGAAAAATCAAGCTGTTGTTTCACTTGCACTGCCCTGGCTCCCAAAGAATGAAAAAAATTATAGAATCATAAAATTGTTGGAAAGAACCAAAAGACTCATCTAGTCCAATCCCCTGCAATGCAGGAAACTTTTGCCTAACGTGGGGCTTGAACCCATGACCCTGAGATTAAGAGTCTTGCGTTCTACAGACTGATCTACTTTCATTCTGATTTTGGTTTCTAGTAGAAACTTTAATGCTCAAATCACTATGGTACTAAGCAAGGGCCAAAGGCACAGCAGGTGCAAGGCATGGCAAAGCAAGCTAAAACACTGGTCCACTGACAAGCTTCCCAGACTCTTGTGATAAAGGAGTGGAGCAGGCATGGCTTGGTACAGAGTGTAGCATCTTTTGACTGGGCAGGTAAACGGGAACTGCTTCTGGTGGATTGGGACTGAGCTGATGCAGGCATTGGCATCTCAGTGATCTAGGTGACAAGAGGAGACGACACCTATATAAAACTAGATTTGGCACCTGGCACCTCCTCTGGAGGTAGAGGCTTGCCAGCAGGAATTATAACAAGAGAAGGCTCTGGCAGGATAAGAGGCCACACTGGTCAGCCTCCTCAACTGCTCCATCCCCATGGGCCATAGCTGCCAAGTTTTCCCTTTTCTCGCGAGGAAGCCTATTCAGCATAATGGAAAATCCCTTTAAAAAAGGGATAACTTGGCAGCTATGCCATGGGCAACTCTGATGTCTCAGGAGGCCTGAATGAGGCAAATCCCAACCCACTGTGTTCCTCCCCAAACACTGGCCTCCAGTCCTTCCAAGCTCCTTTCACTCCTTATCTTGACACAACCACCAAGATGGCTCCACAGGACTCATGACATGGTGTATTCAAGCTTAGTTGCAGTCTGAGTCACAGGCAACTTTCCCCAGTTCACAACATAAAAACACAAAGCAAAAAACACAAGATATGTAATAAAAACAAGAACAAGAACAAAACAAAAAACCACTCACAAACCAGTAACTCCCTCCCCGAGCAGGTGTACTAGGAACAGGCCCTTTTCGGTGCTGGCCCTGTATCATCCTCCATGAAGTTCACACATCTCTTGCAGTAGTACAGTGTTTCCCAACCTTGGGTCTCCAGCTGCTTTGGGGCTACAACTCCCATCACCCTTAGCTGGCAAGACCAGTAATAATAATAATAATGATAATGATAATGATAAAATTATTTATTATTTATACCCCACCCATCTGGCTGGGTTTCCCCAGCCACTGTGGGCAGCGGCCACAGTCATTAAAGCATCAGTCATTAAAAACTTCCCCAAACAGGGCTGCCTTCAGATGTCTCCTAAACGTCAGATAGTTGTTTAGTTCTTTGACATCTGATGTGGTTAGGGATTATGGGAAATGTAGTCTGAAAACAGCAAGGTTGGGAAACACTGCATAGTGCCTTTTAAAGGAACTTTCAAGAACTTTCTTTCGACCCTCTTTTTCATTATCTGCTGCACCTTACCGGTGCTTTTGCAGCTCATTTGGGAGGGGTGCAATTCTCCATTTTCCATTGTTTGCGCGCCTGGGCTTGCTTTTTGGGTGTGTGTGTGTGTGTTTTGGGGGGTGCCTAGTGAGGACACCTGCCCTGAGAAGCGGGGCAGCACCTTTTAATAGGAAAGACTCAAAGAAGTGAATCCCGCGGGCTCCTCCGGGGCCTCGAGGCGCCTCTGCCTACCTCCTCTGCAGGGCTGGTGTTCAGCACCAGCACCAGCCTGGCCGGCTCGCAGTAAAGGCGGAGGAAGCGCAGGAGGAGGCGGTCGATGCCCAGGCCGCGGGCGCACACCACCAGCCCGTCGTCGTGGAAAAGGTCCAGGAAGATCTGGTTCTCGTGCTCCAGAGGCACCGCAGCCGGAACAGCCACCGAAGAAGCCGCCGCCGCCGCCGCCGCCATGGCAAGTCGCTGTCAAAGAGCCGCGGCTCCCACCGCACATGCGCAAACCGGGAAGCGAGCGTACTACGGGAATGAAGTCTCAGGCTTTCCAAGTCGTAGAGATAAAGCCTTGAAGAGTGACACACGCACGCAGAATCCTTAAACTCCCCATGGAAACGGAAAGCATCCGCCGTTCGCGGTTATTGAAGCGCTTCCCCGCCCTCCCCACCCACCCGCGGCCTTGCTACGAAAGCGTCGCCTTCCAACGTGTTGTTTTACGTTGGAAAGGAAGAGCGCGGGAAGGTTGTTCGATGTCGAGACCGGAAGTGTGCGGCTCTCTAACTTTTCGTTCTTCTATAGATAAGGGGAAGTGGAGAGGGAGGGGGAAGAGCGAGAACCGCAGCATAGAAATAGAAAAAGTGTAGAGTGACAATCTGGTGAATAGGTCGCCTTAAAGAGGCCGTTGGGACTCGCAACTCCCATCAGCTGCAGTCAGCATAGCCCGATGGTCAGCGTTATGGGAGCTGTAGTCGAACAACGTGGGGCGGGCGATGGGCTCCCCGTTCCTGGTTTAAAAGCAATAGCCAGATTACGGCCACCTCCCTCGGTTGCAAATAAAGGAGGGGAGGGCGGGCCGTGGCTGAGACACAGCGACTTCAAGTGCACTGCGATGTCGTCCACGGTTCACATTGCAGGTTCGAAGTGGGGTTAATGCTGGTTCAGGTTCACCAGGCAAAATGCTGTTGCTGCGGCTCGTTTGTTTTTAAGACATTGCCTCAGCAAAGGTACCGGAGTAATGAAATAGCACAGAAAAACCTGTCTGCTCCACTGACTTACATGCAGATGCACAGAACTTTTAAACGTCGTTTGGAGACTTGCGAAAGCGAAACCCCGCCAGTAAAAAGACCAGCGTCAGAGCACAATCCTCTCTATATGACTGCTCAGATGTCCAAAGGGACTTCCTTCCAGGTAAGTGTGTTCAGGATAGGAGCCTTAGAAAAGATCGGAATCTCCCATCTCTTCTGCTGCTGGGGCTGCTTCCCCTTGAATAGACTCCCCCTCTCGTCATCAGCGTGCGCGCTCCCGATCCTCTCTGCCGGCCGGCGCGCGCGTGCGCCCCAGTTCTTCCCTTCACTCTATGGGTCTTTTCTTGCTGCTGCTGCTAACGCCATGATCTTCCTGCTGGCCCTGTTTGCCAGCATCTTCCAAACAGGTGAGCGTTGCTGAGATCTGGGAGTGCCCCACTTTGCAGACTGAGATCGGGGGGTGCCTCACCATCCCTTCCCTTTCTCTGTAGCTGGGTCATGCTGAATAAGCCCTACTGGGATTGCATGTCTGCTTCTTTTTCCACCGAGAAGCAACGTCCCGTGCCTGCCCTCCACCCCGCCCACCCCCCAATTGGCTAAGTAAACCTTCGCCAGCCTGGTGCCTTCCAGATAAAAACACACAAACATAAAAAGAGCCCTATTAGATCACGCCAAACGGGTGGGGGCCCATCTCTTGTTCTCACAGTGGCCAACTAGATGCCTGTGGAGAGTGCTTTTTCCAGGGGGTAAAGGTAAAGGGACTCCTGACCATTAGGTCCAGTCGTGACCGACTCTGGGGTTGCGGCGCTCATCTCGCGTTATTGGCCGAGGGAGCCGGCATATAGCTTCCAGGTCATGTGGCCAGCATGACAAAGCCTCTTCTGGCAAACCAGAGCAGCACACGGGAAACACCGTTTACCTTCCCGCTGTAGCGGTTCCTATTTGTCTACTTGCACTTTGACGTGCTTTCAAACTGCTAGGTTGGCAGGAGCATGGACTGAGCAACGGGAGCTCACCCCGTCGCGGAGATTTGAACCGCCAACCTTCTGATCAGCAAGCCCTAGGCTCTGTGGTTTAACCCACAGCGCCACCCGCATCCCTTTCCCCGCGTTCCAGGGGGTACTCAAGGGTAATAATAATAAGAACAATATATTATTATTATTTATACCCTGCCCAACTGGCTGGGTTTCCCTAGCCACTCTGGGCGGCTCCCAACAGAATATGAAAAACACAATAAAGCTCTTTTTTGTTGTTAAAAAGTGTGGCACTTACTGTAGGAACTTCATGGCAAGTACCAGCACCTATTATTCTAGAGGGGGGAAAGCATTGCCTGTGGGAAACCAGCAAGCAGGACCTGAGTGCAATAGTATACACTTGTGATTTCCAGAAATCCTGCCCCTCCTAAGCTGTGCAGCATGTATTGCATGTCCCCCTTAAATATATGCACATTAAATCTCTCTCTTCCCCTTATTTTCCAGCATTCACCGGTGTAAATGAACGCACCTTCCTGGCCATTAAGCCAGATGGGGTACAACGGCATCTGGTTGGAGAGATCATCCGACGCTTCGAGAAGAAGGGCTTCAAACTGGTGGCGATGAAGCTCATGCAGGTCAGGATACTTGGCTGAGTACCTAAGCCCTTTGTCGAGAGATGGATGGGGAACCTTTATGACCCAGCGGACCACATCTTCATCTTCTTGCCACCTCCACCTCCATTCTGTGAGCTAAGTTAGGGTTACCCACCTGTCAGTCATCGGACGCCAGGTGATTGACAAGTGGGTTGCCCCACCCATCTGTCAAAGGTGGCTCATGGTGGGGGAGAGACAACAACCAAGCGGGATTGAATTCCCTGTACACCAGGTGTCCAATCCTGCTTTCTATAGGCATTGGGTAAGGAAGCAGCTGATTCAGCTACAGCTCTACCTGCCACAGACCTTGCTTCACATAGGATGCCAGAGGAAATGACTGTGTTTTGGGGGAAATTGGCATATAGGTCAAATGGGGGGTGCCTGGTGGGCCAAATTTAGCCTGCAGACCAGAGACCTGGAGGTTGAAGGCTACACACCAGGGCAGTTTGATCGCACCCAGTGTTGTATATTATCTTTGCATGCCATCATTCTATTTTTGTGTTGGGGGTTATTCTCTCTATTTGGCTGGTTTATTCATTGAAATTATAAACTGCCTTTCTACCACAGCACCCAAGGCAGTTTACAAACTTAAAGGACCACAAAATAACATTTAAAGTTGATCGGGGTGGGTGGGTGGGGGGTGGAGAAAGGACAATCCAGCTGGAACAGAACCTGTTGTTGCCTCTGCCTTCTTCCCTAGTTAAAACCGATTAAATTAGGTTGGCTTATTTGTATTGCCTTATTGAACATTGTATGTAAGTATTTTCTGGATCCATTGACATCATTGTTATTTTAAATTGTTCTTAATGTTGCATGGTTCTATTTTTTGGTTTGTTTGCTGGGTTGTGAGATGCTTGGGGCACAATTCTGTGGGAAAGTGGTGTATAAATTTATAAGCTAATGGTGGTGATAATAATGATGCTGACTCAACTGTTAATTTCCTGATCTTTGATCAGGCATCCCCAAACTTCGGCCCTCCAGATGTTTTGGACTACAATTCCCATCTTCCCTGACTACTGGTCCTGTTAGCTAGGGATCATGGGAGTTGTAGGCCAAAACATCTGGAGGGCCGCAGTTTGGGGATGTCTGTCTTTGATTATTATCATAACCCTAGGAGATTTTACTCCCACCCTTCAAGCAAGTTCCCAGGGCAGTTTACACACACAAAATAAAAGACTGAAAACAGTCAAAACATACTAAAAATCAGCAAAATTGTTTAAAGAACTACACAACATTGATTGAGTCTGTGGCATGTGTGATCATGTGTTCATCCTGGAAGACCTGCTTCCTGCCTTATAGGCCTTTTCCCACTTAGCCCGGGAGGGTGGGGCCCTGACAAACTACCAACTACCAAAGCTGGAGTATTGTTTAGGGATTTGGGGTGTGTGTTTGTTGGGGTTGTGGATGTTGATTTTTTGTATCTTTATTTTGGATCCTATGATTTATGTGGAAATTGTTCAAATTGTGCACTTTTTGAAGTTTGGTTTATTGTTTATGATTACTTTTGCTATGTTTGTATTTTGAAATTTTTAAATATGATTTTAACTTTGGGAAGGCAGCATACAAGTAAATTGATTGATTGATTGATTAGGCTTCTGAAGACTTGTTGAAGGAGCATTACATTGCCCTCCGTGAGCGTCCTTTCTATAACCGCCTGGTGAAATACATGAGCTCTGGACCTGTTGTGGCCATGGTGAGTGAAATAACTATGTGAGGATCTTGAGATGCTCCTATCTCCTAATGTGTCTATATTTTCTAACAATACCCAAGTGTGGAAGAGCAGCCTTGTTGGCTCGTTCTGACATTTTACCCTCCAAGATCTCAGACAGCAGATTTGCTTAAGTTCCCTCCAGATTTGGGAGAACACTTGTGTGTGTGTGTGTTTGGAGAACCTTGTAAGAAATATTGTCTCTTTGAGAAGAGAGGGAGGCTCATCACTTCCCTCTTCCCCAGGACTCCTAATGTTTTCTCAAGTGGTTTGGCAGAACAAGGCCATTGGCACTGAGAAGGTTGCCTTTTCCATTGGTTTTCAGTAAGTGGGTCACGGTTTGATCTAAGGCAGGTGACGCCAGCAACAGCATGACCACCGTCCAAACAGGCAGCAACAAGTGAAGAAAGGGCTCCCCAAATGTGCAATAGGACTAAAGGTGTGTCTCGGGTCACCCAAAGGTCGAATGCTAGTGGGGTTTTTTCTTCCTTTCACCCCAGGTTTGGCAGGGACTGGAAGTGGTGAAGACGGCGCGCGTCATGATTGGCGAAACTAACCCAGCGGATTCCAAGCCTGGGACTATCCGAGGTGACTTCTGCATTGAAGTTGGCAAGTGAGTGAAAACCTCATTTACTTTTTGGGCATTCTCTCTTCTGACCGTTTTGTGTGACTCCGGCAATGCAATTCTGGTCCACCACAGCAAGGAATGGGGGCTCAGCTTGGTGCCGTTTTCTGCCTGAGATGCTCTAAAACGGCATTCCTGTAAACAGAGTGGAAACTGAATCAGAGGTTGATTTTTTTGAAAAAATCAAATCGGGAAGGCCTGCTTTTTGTTTTGTTATCGTTCACACATGCTGTGTGTCCAGCAAAGATAATCAAAATCCTGTTTAGTACAAATGTTTCAGATAGGACTGTGCACTAGATCTAGCCAAATTCCAAATCAAATCAGGCTGATTTGGGTGGACATGGGCTTACTGTGACATGTGGATGCAGCCAATGTGGATTATGGGTTTGTAAGTAAGAAGGAAGCATTTTTGTGTGAAAATGGGCCAATATTAAGCTGTCTCCCAGTAATGGTAGAAATGACCTCCAGCTTCATAGATCTGAGAGGCAAGTGGAGTATTTTTGCTTCTTCCAGGGTTTATTATTCACGTGTCCCTGCCTGCCAATACAGATGTTAACACAGTCCTTCCCGTCTGTGAGCAAACAGCCTCCCTCAGTAAAATGGACCTTTTATAAGGGAAAGAAAGAGGGCTGGGAAAATGGGGCAGGAGGGAGGCAGCAGCAGGAGGTGGGAAACAAACAGATCTTGCATAGAATGGGAAAATAAGAAAAGACTCTGATGAATAATTGCATAAGGTTATAAAAATCGAAATGAAATGCTCATTTTTAAAAATTTTCTATCATTTTTCATCCCTTTCCCCCTACCCTATTTGTGCCCAAATCCACACCATACATTGTGGGAGCTGTAGTTTGTCAAGGGTGCTGATAGTTCTTTGGAGAGCCCTATTCCTCTCTGAGCTACAATTCCCAAAGTTTCCTTTGAAGAGGGATTTATTATTAGACCTCTCTGAGAACTGTAGCTCTGTGCGGGGAATCGGGGGTCTCCTCTCAGCACCATGAACAGTTTCCCAGCAGTCTTTGGGAGAAAGCAATAACGGCTTAAAGTGGAACCACAGCACTTTAAATGTATGGTGTGAATGTGACCAGTCATATCATTTGTCCTATCTGGCCTATCAGCAGCTCTCCAGGATTTGGCAGGAGCTTTTTCTGAACCTGGGACCTTTGCATATGAAGCCCTAAGTTGAAACCTAGCTCATTGTACTCATATATGCTCAACTGCACAAGAACTTTGTTAACTATGGCACAATGCACCCAGCTGCACCGTGGGATATACTTGTTCCTTTTCCCTACAGGAATGTGATTCACGGGAGCGATTCGGTGGAGAGCGCCCAGCGAGAGATCTTGCTCTGGTTCCGCACAGATGAACTGGCCTGTTGGGAAGACAGCGCAGATCACTGGATTTATGAGTAAGGCAGAGCAGTTGAAGCCTGCCCCCCTCCCTGCTGCTGTCACTCAGGCACTGCACAAACCCGTCCATTCCCTTTCAGCTTATCTGGGATTTCCCTGGGTAGCTTTCTTCTTTTGTTGAGTTGGGAGGGGAAGAGAAAGGGCGAGAGTATTTTAGATCTGAACAAACACATTGTGTCAGTTTAACAGCTAGTAATTTAATTCCCTTTCTCCCTGCCTCCCCAGCCCCCAATTATAGCCCTTTGGGGGCGATATTAACAAAATCTGCACTATTAAACCAATATGGAAAAGCAAACACCAAGGGGATTCCAGTTCTCTTTTCTTACTTTTAGAATGTATTTTCAAAGGGCTTCATTAATGGTTTTCCTGCTGCTTCCCAATCCAAGCCTGCAAAGACTACCCCACTTGGTTAGGTCACAGTTTTACTAGCTACAGGGCACAGACCCCACTTTGCAATCCTAGTCAGCGGATTGCCTGGGCTTGGATACTGCTATTTGCAGCATCTTTGGGGTTGCAAAGCACCATGTCTCGCTGGCCACAGAGTTTTATTTCAAACCACACAGGCGAAAACAGGCCACCCAACACAATTGCAACATCAGGTGGCTGGCCGGCCCTCCTTTCCCAACTTGGCCCATGGGAAGGGTGGAGGAAACACAGATCCAGCCTGCCCCTGGTCTTTCTAAAAGGAAACATCAAATAAGACAGAAACAAGGGGAGCTGTTCTGTTTCGGTTTACTTAAGCAGCAGCAAATACAAAGAATTGTTCCCAGCTAGCAATATCCCGAGCTTCAGCAACAGGGCTTATACGGCTGCTGTTATGTCCTGCTCTCTCTCTCCAGTGAATGCAATTTCTTTTTAGGCAATGACTAGAAATACAGAATTCACTGCTCGTATCTCATACCCATCCTGCTTCCTCCAATAGTCCAGGGTGACTGCTTTTAGTGCATGTTTTATCTTAGTGATGGGAAATATTCAGGTCTCCAGATGTTGGTGCCTCCATCACCTCTGACTGTTGGCTATGCTGTCTGGGGCTGATGGGAGTTGGAGTACAAAAACATCTGGAGGATCACTGCCCACCTGTGTGTTTGTTTGTTTTTTTTAAAAAAATCTTATTCACAGCTGACAACTAATGTTCAGTAGGAACAGAATGCTAGGCTTTGGGAGCGGAAGCTGGCTTTTGAGGAGGCCTCTGATAGACTGTTTATAGAAGTGGAAATAGCCAAATCCCACCTGGCTGGAGAAGTATTGTTATACTAGGCTATCATGGTTCCTGTGTTTTCCTCTGAGAGCTTTCATCCCACTGCAAGTTATTGTTCTTCCACATATTTTCCAAAAGGAGATTGTTTACATCTATAAATATGTACAGGGCTACTTTTTAAATACTGGTTGCGTTTTGCTTTTGTAAAATAAATTTTGGGAAAAGGCAATCGTTTTTATTATGTGTCCGTCAGGGTGGTGTATCTTGGAAAAGGGTGTGGATGGCTGGCTGGGAGTCCAGAACAAGGGCACTTCACACTTGCACCATATTGTTGCAGGTGACAACCCTCGCCCCATCACTCGGGTGTGCACCATCGAAAGATGCAAGAAACTTCATGCCAGCAGCTCCTTAAAAATACCACCTCTAGTGTGTGTTTATCAATGCTCTCGAACCTGTGATGTTAACACGGTTTTTTTTTATTACATACAGAACAGATATGGTCATCTTTTGGATAGCGTATAAGGGACAAAGCATAGGGAGAGTGGGGTTGTTGTTTTTTTCATACAGCAGTCTCTTTACATCTTTAGACCAAAACAGCAGTTGACAGGCCTTAAGACACTTTTTTTAAAAAATCCTTTTATAACATACAAGTTAACTTTACATACATCACAGTGGAGATGTGGCGGGGAGGTGTCTGTAAGTCAAATCAGCTTTTATCTTGTCGGCACGTAGCTATCAGGAGTCAACAGCCAGCACTGTGAGGCTTTCTCCCCATAGCTATGCCTCTCCCTCCCCCCCCCGCGTCCCCCCCCCACCTTGAACATGTGCTTCTTTTCAAGGAAAACATAACTTCAAACTGTGAAAGGTTCTTTGGGCATATATTTGTAGGCAGGGGAGGCAAAAGGAGCAGTATCCTGACTAATAAATGCTGGAAACAGAGAACTGTGGGGGGCTTTGCAGTTGTATCTGTGTTGTTTTTTTAAAAAATAACACCATACCTTGGTTCAGTTCTGAATGAGGAAGTAATCCTGCTCTCGGGTCTTTTGGCAACAGGTAGATCAGTTTTAAAAACCATGGCACCCTGTCAGACTCCACATGCTCACCCTCTTAAGCTGCAGTGGTGCTGTAGGGATAGGGCTTTGGGGGCAGAAGTTATAGGACCCAGACCCAACTCAGCATAATGAGCAGGCGCTCCCCCTCCCCAAATACAGCTTGCTTCAAAAACGCGGATAAGTAAGCAATACATGTTACATCTAAAGGTTTGGCGGGTTGGGAGACAGTTAAGGCCTAAAACCACCTAACTGCACCATTGCTAAGTAGTGCCTAAGCCAAAGCTGCCCACCTCACCGGTCCTCACTTTTTAAAAACTGACTTTCCTTTCTCTCTCCTCCCAGGCTCTGCTGTTGTCAGGTTGCTCACGTTAGTTTCCTCCCAGCCCTTCCGAAAGTTGTTTCACCCCCAGACAGACTAAACAAAGTAAGAACATAGGAAGCATAAGAATAGTCAGGCGAGTAGTCCATCTAGCTTAGTATTGTCTACACTGACAGGCAGCTTTCCCCAACTCTACCTGGAGACATCAGGGCTTTTATTTATAACCCGGGACCTTTTGCATGTAAGGCAGATATTCTACCTGTGAGCTACAGGCCCTATGTCGCCTTCCCAGCTCCCCTCTCCCCCACTTCAGAGCAAGCGGTACAAGATCTGCTTCATTCTCTCCTTAATTGGGACAAGCACAGGAGGGTTAGCTGCTTTATGTCTTTTGCCCTCTAATGAACAGAGATTCAACTCCACCTGGACTGTGGCCATCTTTCTGAGCAGAGCACTGGGGTAGCAGTGGGGCAGGCATGGTGGTGGTGAATGTGACAGGATAGATTAGTGGTATTACTTGCAAACCTGCCCCAGGAGAACAGCAAATCTTGGCTGACGGCACTGGTGTTTCGAGTGGAATAATGAAAGGGGGTCTGAACACTCTGCTCTGCTCTCTCCTGCACAGTATTATTTCATCAGTAGTCTAGAAAACAGCTAGGGTAAGCTGGTATTGGGCAACAAAACCCTTTCCTTAGGAGCAATATCAGGAGGCGGTCTGGCTCCTTGTTTACTGAAAAGCCAACCCCACAACGTCCTTGTGACATGGAAAATAACAAGTGTCAGCTGCACTCAGTGAAATTGTTGATATCTCCCTAGTGTGTCACTTCCAGGTAGGTCTGGTAAGGTAAGGCCTAAGACCAAGAGTGGCCTGAAATCTGGAAACTTAATGGACAGAATAAAAATAAGGGAACCTAGGAAGCGGCTTTTACAGCAGCTGAGACTTTCCATTTTGCCCAGTACCATGTAGACTGACTGGCAGTGACTGCCCAGTCTCTTATGAAGAGGTCTTTCCCACCACCCGTTCTCTTCTTGATCCATTTTTTAAAAACTGGAGATGGCAGGGACTGAATCTTCTTCCTGCAAAGCAGATGTCCTGCTCCTGATATCTGTTCCCCTTGCCTTTGCTACCTACCCTTTAAGCCTCGCTCTCTTTCTCATCATGAATAAAGCCCCCGTTTGATCTCAAGCCTTGCTGCAGCTACTTAACCACATTTTGTGCTCTTTCAAATCAAACTACGCCAATGACTTCACCAGCCTCCTAGATTTCCTCTCTCCTGCTCTCGGCGAAAAATTATGGGTCAAAGATCAACAACGTCGACTTGCAAGTCGCAACGTCCACCCCCCACCCCACCAGCTTTACCACTTAACGTCTCTTTCTTGTTTTTTCTACATCTTGGTTTGTTGTGCGGAACCCACAGACCTTTTCAGCCTTTGCCATACAGCATTTCTTTCCTCTCTGTGTACAGTCTGTTGCTCTGGGTGGCTTTGAGTAAGCAAGTGACATAAAACCACACATAGAGTGGGGGTCCCAGGCACAGGTCCAGCTTGTGGCCAGGTGTTAAGGAATGGAGCTGTAAGGCATTCGATATGTGTGCCATGGTGCTTGTGTGCTTGCAGTACCCAAGCCACTACTGGGCACACAAGAAAGTGGGTTTAAGTCACAGCATGGTACAGTTGACTGGATTGGGGCAAGTGTTCCCACAATGACTGGACTTTCTCTTTAGTCTATGTTTTCTCAGACCTCATTCAGGCATGTTGGAGAAAGAAAACATTGCCCACAGAGGCAGGCAGGGGAGGCCTGAGATGCAAAAAGGAAAAAAAGAGAGAAAAGCCTGCAATAATCTCCCTCTGCTACAAAGCACACAAAGAAAGGGGCATGTGGACAGTCCCAAACTTTGACTCTACCAAGAACTGCTAGGATGTTGGTCCCTCTCTGTCTTTCTGTCTCTCTAAGAAAGACCCACCTCCCTCTCTGAAAAACCTTGGTCTCCCCTGGCTTCAAAGAAAATTAAAATGTGAAAGGTTCTGTGAGATTTAAATAAGACGTTAAGAGCACTTAACATTTCTGGGCTTCTTCCTGCTGCTTCCTCCCACAGCCTTTAAAGTTAATTAGCCTCTGAACAGCCTATGGCAGAAACCGCCTTATATCCCAGAGGACCAGCTGTTTACAACTTCATCTCAAGTAGCAATCCACTCCCAGTCACTGATGCCGAGCCACAATGCATGAAACGGGGCTCACTGGCTGGGATGGCACTGCCACTGCATGTGGCAGGGAGAGAAGGGGAGCAACAGGTGGGGTGTGTGTTATGAGTGTGGCACACCTGCCACCAACCTGGTGAGCAGCCAGCAGAGTGGCAGCGCCCCAACTCGCAGGCCACAGCTGTGGGTGTTGCTTTCTCAGCATCCTCTCCCAACAAGACCATCTCTGCTTCCTCTCTTGCTGCATCTGTAAGCCGCTTAACGAAGGACCAATGTCGTCTTCTCAGCTCGCTTCCCCATTTCTTCATTTCCACTCTTCCCCAGCCCACCCTCCTCAAGCACATACCTCTCCACTGAATGCCTTGCTCCATCTCCCCCAAGTCCAAGTGTGCTTTCATTGGTTTCAATATATGTCATGGAGAGGGAGGGGGCCTAGTCTCCATCTGGACCTCTTTCTTTCCTGAATTGCCTGCAAGATACATTTGAATACCTCTGAGAGCCATATCCAACACCCAAGTCTCCATTGGGGCCCTAGTGGAACAGCACCAGGCAAGGGAGCACAAAGCACACCTTGGTGGCCTTTCAACAGCAGAGGACTTCCCAGTTCTTTCGATTACTCTCCACATACCAGCTAAAAACATACATATTGCCTTCCTCTCCATCAGCACACCACCCACTGCTACAAAGAGCTGGAGATGCCCACCCCACCTTCAAGTCTACCAATTGTGCCTCTCACCTGAATTACTATATATGGTATTTGTTGGGCTTGAATCTTCCCCTTCCTCTAAGGAGTTCAGAGCTGGGCACACTGGGACTCTCAAAGAGCTCTCCCATAAATAGAACCACAGAAGTGTAAAGTTGGAAGGGACCATAACCTCCTGCAAAACCCCAACGTGGGGTTCAAACCCACGGCCCTGAGATTAAAAGTCTCATGCTCTACCGACTTGAGTTATGCTTTTAAGTGCCCAGGCCCAGATCTAAACAGCTTCAGCGGTGGAAGCCCATCTTGTGCCTGTGGTCCATCTCTGGGCACTGACATCCCGCTGTAGACTTCCACACCAAAGTGTTCCCAAAAGCATCCATACGCTCTTTTGGATTCCCAACCTCCCAGTTTATCCCAGGTAATCCCCTGTGAGCAGGTCCCATAGAGACACAGCAAAGGAGACAAGGTTGGAATGTTCACTTTGTTACGATGGGAGCCACCTCTCTCGTCCAGGTTTGCAGACCAGTGCATGCTGTCAGCGCTGCCTCCGTGGTGGCGAAGTGGGCAGGGGCGGGAGCCGGTAAAAAAGCTTAGTTCTTCCATGCAGGCAGATGAAGGAAGGAGGGAGGGGACCGTCTTGAAAACCTCATCCAAGCCAAGTCCGCTCTGCCTGTGCATCTCTCGTTGCCTCGCTTGGGGGGCGGGGCGGAGGGGCCTTCATTGCCATGATTCTCCCCCTTTGGACAGCTGGCAGTAACCCAGCTGTTTTGGAAAGCGTGCAGGCCCAAGATGAAAGCTGCAGGTTTGGAGGTTAGACGAGGGAGGGTGCCGCTATCCAGTGCAGGAGCTGTTGCGGTTGGTTTTCTGGGGCCTCGGTTTTCCAGCAGTAGGAGAAATGCAGGAGTTCTGGTATGTACATACTGGCATTCCGGGAGTTTGGGGGGATCAGAGGGGAGAGAGTTATAATTGGCAGAAAAAGAAAAGACAAGAGTAGCTCATTCGGGGGTGTAGGAAACTTGCCACACAATGATGTGGCTCCGTTCAGCCTTGGAGAGGATGGGCTTGACTTGGGTGGCTTCTCCTGCATTTTCCTCCGTCTCGTCATCTTCTCCATCTCCTGTGGAGAGAATTTGTACAATGAATGGAAGAGAAGAACACAGAAGTACCAAAGCTCCACTGAGCAGGCCTCCCAATCATTAGTAATATGTACCATTTACATAGCATTTTTAGATGCCTGAGAGTGCTTTGCATACGTTATTATAATCTTTACCCCAACTCTGTAGACCTAAGTTATTTCATCCAAGTTCTGCAAATGGATAGCTGAGGAGTGGGAATTCCTCTAGTTCCCCCGAATTGAAAGCTAGATTCAGGTTGCCCATGGTGTGTCTGCATTACATAGTCATACTGATTTTTAATTGTGGTTTTATTGGTTCTTTTTATTGTAGTACAATAAGATACGAGATAATTACAGAAGCAATTAAAAATACAATTAAGAAACACACCTTATTTAGCGCAGCATATTTCAATTGCTACAACAGGTATATAAAAAAAATCACTTAAGTGATCCACCAAGCCTCTCAGCAACTTCTAAGTGGTCTGTGCAGGCAGGGGAGTTGGGGAACTGCTGAGTCTGTGGCAGAGGAAAGGATGGAAGCAGGCTGTCCTGTGCCGTAACTCCCAAAGGGCCAAACAAGATACAGATGTTTGCCATGGTGTGGTTGCTTTTTATTTTAACAAATAGATGATGTGAGGGGGAAGTCTGACTCAGAGGGGAACTACGGCATGGAGAGAGGGGCCGTTCATCCCTTTGTCCCTGCTGAAATCCCAATCAAAATCAGGGCTCTTTGCACCTGCTACGGACAACGACGGCAGGAAAACTCAGCACCTCTAAACTACAGTTCCCAGGACACACTGGGGGGAAGCCATGACTGTTAAAGTGGTACATACAAATGCAATATGTAAGACACCCTGTAATCAGTAGAAAATTATTCTTTAGCTACCTCCACGCTAGCTTGCGCTTTACTCAGAGCTGCTCTGCACAACGAGGATATATATGTAAAAGAACTCACCAATCCGGAAGTCAATGTACCCTTCCCCACCACTGAGCACCAGGACGTTCTTGAGCTTCTGGCCCTCGGCCTCGATGGTGGCCGTGCTGGGGTTCTCGGAGGGGCTGTCTAGCACACTCCCGTTCAGTGTTGCCAGAACGTTACCTGAAAGTATCCAGAGCTTGTTCTGAGCAGCTGAGCTATACACCTGAGCTTTGGGCAGCCAAAAGGACGGAGGATAAGGCTATCAACACTACTATCATCCTGATGGATATGATCTATCTCCAATGTCACTGGCAGAATGGCCTCAAAAGTTACTGGTTGCATCAAGTCCTTTTGGGTTTCTCACTGGGGCATCTGGTTGACCCCAGTGAGAAGAGGATGCTGGGCTGGATAGCTATGCCTTTGACTTGATCCAGCAGGGCTATTCTTAAGATGTCCCGGAACATCATAGGAAAGGCCATTGCAGTGGAAAGAGCCTCGGAATTCTGCATAAGCTTTCGGGTTTCCCAATAACCACTCAGCATCATGATGCACTTACAGAATTGCATTCATGGAGTACTCTAGATAGTCTGCTTACCAGGCACAGAGACAAAGAATTTGACTGCGTCACGGTGACCATGGAAGCAGAGCTGGGCTTGAGCCATGGAGCAGTAAGGGATAAAACTGCTGGCAGACTTGTCATTGCTGTCGTCGCTGCCGTACACATGTATGATCCCGCCAGGCCGGTTCCCTTCTCCAGATGTTGGGGATGTCTTATTGGCTGAAGACAACATACATTTTTTTTAAAAAAAGCAAGCAATAAGAAGGAGGAAAAGATGTAAGGGCTGACTGCACCACACATGGTTAAACTGGTTTAATTATCCTACAAAGCGTTAGTGCCATGAATTCCTTCTCCTGTCCAACTGTCAGGGGGGAAAGTCCAGTAACGTCTGGTTTGGCAATCTGGTCTGTTCTTAGCAACTTTTAAAATGTCGCCTACCCTTGAAAAAAATATCATCTCATTTTAAGATTTCAGATCATAGCTTAAGTTAGTACATTTTAGATCTTACGGTGTTCTCCTGCAGAGTAAACATCTCCCCAGACTTGGGGTAATTAGCATAAAAAGTTTTACTTAGAGCCATATCCTGAGAGGGAGCCTACTGAGCACTGTGTGCTGATAAAGATGCTTCAGTTTCTCTCCTCTTTTGTATCTTGGATTAAGTTTTTCTAAAAGGATCAGACTTGGATATCCCTGATATTTTATATCACAACCCATTCTAATGTATTTTGTATGTTATGATATTCTACTTATATGGTTGTTGGTTTTATTTTGTTCAGTTCTATCAGGCCTAGGACCACATAATAAAGAATCTGTCTCTTCTCTCCCCAGAGAACCCTGGGAAGCATAGCTCCATGAATTGATACAAAGATTTCCAAAAGCATATTTAACACTTGTAAAGAGAAATGTGGCTGGTCTGGAAGTGGTTTCATTGCTTTCATTTTATTTTATTTTTTAAATGTCCCTTTTGTTCTGCTAGGGAGAGCTCCAAGAAGGTGGGGGGTGGGCAGAGGCAGAGCTAGCTGCTCTGGCACTTGGAGCAGTGCACATGCTGTGTACCTGGGGGTGGGGCTAGCATCCCAGGGAGATGGGGCGGCAATGTCAACCCCCCCCCAGGGATTACACCCAGGGCAGACCGCACCCACCACACCCCCTTCCTCTGTGAGTGGGGAGGGGAGCTATTCTGCAGGAGGTTTGTTGAACTGACCCAGAGTTACATTATGCATGGGTCTGTAAAAGCATGCTTAAATTGGCTGGTTGTGTTTTTTACAGTCCGGAAAGCATCTTGATGAGTTTTCCTGCTGAAATTATACCCTCCCCACCCCAGCTTTTTGCCACCCTAAGCCACAGTTCACTGCAAAAAGTACCTTTGGGTGCAAATCACATCCCGGAAGGGAGTGATTATAATCAGGAAACTGACACCCGATCTGGATTAGGAATATTTTTCCAGATTGGGGGCCCCATGTAAGCTTCTGCTTTGTTTTCAAAATAAAAGTGGCTAGATTAAGGATGCGCTTTCAAATATTTCAAATCATTTGACATGTTTGGAATGGGGGGAACCAAGGAGCGCTCAGCACTGTTTTGCCAGTGGCAGGAATGTCACTGTCCTCATATGCAATTTCCAATCTGTCTTCTGAAGTGGTACAAATGCTACTTGTGGGTTTTTGTTTTTGTTCTGTTTAAATGTATAGCTATGCTAATAATTCCTAGGCATATGACCACATTTCTGCTTCATCGCCTTCTTTCAACATGAGATAGAAACAGAAAGGAATTGGTTTAAAGGTTCTGAAACTTTAACATGCAAGGGGGGCCTTCAGAAGTGATGATCTACTCAACGTTCCTAACACGGATTCACAAGAATATTTCCACTCTTACATTTTTTTGGCGATTTCAAATGAAAATGAGATGAATGAATGAATGAATGAATAGGCAGAGGAAGAAAAGCGAGCGGATGGATTAAAGGATGGAGAAGTCAGTGGTTTAAATATAGGATGGCATCTGGAATCTAGACGGAAAGAGGTCTTGGACTTACCCCTGAGCCCAAGGAGCTGACCTCGGTGGAGGACTACAGCTAGGAGGAGGAAGCGAGGGAGAGCAGGAAGGGGAAAATAGGAACAGAAGCCACAAGTTGGGGAAGAGAAGAAAACAGCAATTATTGGAAGAAGCAGCAAAAGGAGCACATTGACATTTAGTGCTTTTGCAAAAATACATAAATTTCTTTTAATAAGAGGCACAGCATTACAGCCAAATAAAATAATAATAATAATAATAATAATAATAATAATAATAATAATAAAATATATTAAGAGACTTGATACTAAATGCTGTCTCAGCAACAGGTGCTTAGAAGTCAGAGAATTATCCACCCAGAGTACTGCTTTGCATCTCCATTTCGCACCACTAGGTGTCGCCTCTGGGGTGGGAAGCCACATGCAGTGACTGGGATCCATCCCTTGTTCTCCATGGATCCTCTGATGAACACATGCCCCCTAGAGGACAGGAGGGCACATTCCAGTGGACTCGCCAAATGATAGAAGACCAGAAAACTGGCATTAGGCACAAGACCCCTCATGATTTAAGAACAGAGGATGCTGCCTTAAACCAGTTCAGGCTACTTGTATGTCTAGTCCAGAACTATCTACTGTGATTGGGAAGAAGTTCTCTTCGAGTTTATTGCCTTGCCCCAAGTTCCTTCAAACAAATATCAGAACATGTCCTTCTCTGGTCTGAGGAAAAAACCAATGCATCTCTTTCGCAGATTTCAGAGAGTTTGTGTCCCATAGTTTGGGAACCTTCGTGCTCAGAGCTGTCTCTAGTTCTCTAAACCTATGACCAACCACATTATTTACACCACCTCATTCAGCTGCCACACCACTCTGGTGTCTCATGTCAAAAGTCCTTTGCAGAGGACTCCATTCTGAAAACACTGTGAGCTGCAGCATGTCACTGGAAAATACTGGGAAAATACAAAGGTCTCGGGAAGTCAGGTACAGAAAAATAGAAAGTCTACATTGCATTATGCATGTGGCATTGAAAATGTTTGCATCCAAATACTTTACAGAGGGAAAAGCAGTTGTGCGTTAAGACATTGGGGAGGTGGAATTAAGCACACTCCCACACTAGCCCTCCTTTCAAAATCATGCATTCCAAATCTGGGCTTGTATCCATCTAACATTCACCCAGAGTAGACCCATTGGGTGGTCTTCAACTAGGTTTTTCTCAGGGTAGACCCAATGAAATGAATGAACATGACTAAGTTAGGTCCAGTAATTCCAATGGGTTTACTCTGAGTAGGACTAATATTGGATGTAACACTTTTCATTTTTTAAAAAAGAATAACCAATGGGCTTTCTTTAGATGCATTTGCATGTAAGCTTAACATTTGCCTCTGTGATAAGCACAATCTGCAATGGATATTCGTTGCGCAAGCTTCACTGCAACGAGTTAAGAGCTGGATGAATGCAAGCTTTTATAAAAAAAAAAGTCTGCTGGATTTGGGTCAGCTTGTGTGAAGGGCTGGAATCCACACACAGAAAATCCTCTTGCTAGGAGGGGGAAGCGGTTTGAGAAAATCACATACAGAGAAAAACACATACAGCAGAAGAAATTAAAATGGAGTCCACTTACTCTCCGTCAATGGGATGGAAATGACAACCCCGTTGCCTGTCCCTACCCACAGACGGTTGCCCGCAATGAGTAACGCTGTAATCCGCACAAATGAGAAACCCAGCTTTCCGGTGCCTGGATGAGAGGCACAAACAGAGTTAGTTAGGGTAGGGTAGGTCACTGAAAAGGCCGAGATCATATTCATTCATTCAAACAGCACTAGTCCCCACCCCTGCTCCGAAAGGCTGTCTCTCGTGCTGTTTTATTTACCTAACATTTTGCTGACATAGGGCTCAATGTCTACATCCTGGAGATGCTGATGGGTGTGAGCATGGTACAGCCTCAGCGTGGAATCCAGGCGGATGGAAACCCAAACACCGTCCCCAATCCAAGCCAACTGTCGGATCTGGCTCTCCCGGCGAGGGTGGGCATCAAAGGACTTCTGGAAAGGGCATGGAGAAAAAGGAAAATATTCTCAGGGTTTCCACAATGGTTGCCCTTTTACTTAATCACCAGGGTCGTTGTTCAGGAAATGACATTCAGGAAATAGCACCTCTTCTTAGGCTGAGGGTCCGGTGCCCTGACCCCAAAGCTCAGTTGGATCTGGTTGTTTACTATCTTTCCTCCTAACCTACATCACAGGATTGCCGCGAGGATAAAATAGGAAGGGAACCATGCCTGCTTCCTTCAGCTGGGGAGGGAAGCCTGTGGGGGTCAGAGAAGGTCTCTGCAGGTGTAAGGCAGCTACCACATTGGCAAATCCTGACTACCCAATTCCATTGGATGCCTCCTTCACCCCAAATGAGAGAATCTTAAAAACAAAAGATGGTGCCCTTAAATTGCAGTTTCCCCAGTAAAAATCTTGACCTTTTTGATTAAAACAGCCTCACATGAATTAGCCACCCAAAGCCTTCATTGATTAATGAGCCAATAAACACTTTCAATGCCAACAGTACTTTTAGTTAGAAAGCATTCCTAGGACCTAGATTCTCTGCCATGTTCCTTCATTCAGAGACACCCTCGCCATACCTCTATCTGCATCGTTTTGGGCTGGATGACGTGGATTTTGTTCTTGTAGCCGCACCACACTCGGTCATACACCACAGCCATGCAGCGAATAGAATGGTGTGTGTGACCCAGGTCCATGAGATGGTAATTGCTGAGGTCCCACTGACCATCTAGAGATAAACACACAGGAAAAAAGGAAGGAAGGAAGGAAGATGGGTAGAGAGGACTGGTTTGATTCTTAGTGGTCTTGATGCATCAGGTGTTTCTGGGATCTGTGGACCGCTGCCCCATGTGGTGAGCCACTGAACTGCAGGGAGCAGCTTCTTAGGGAAGTACTTTCAGACGCTGGGCAGACTCCGCCCACCACTGGACATTGGATGCTCTCGGACAGGAAGGAGTATAAGAGGGCTTCCTGCTTCAGTTCAAGTCTTGCTTGAGTTACAAGGGGAGGAAAAACAACCAAAGCAGGGGTGCTCTTGCTCTCCTCCACCCATGTGGGCTGAATTGGGGAGAAGCAAATCTAGAACGGTTTCATATTTGTACCTTGGAAAACTGGGATTTCCCAAGCTTCTGCAGCATGTAATAAAGTCTCTTTTGATCGCCAGGTTCTGTTAGTTAGGATATGCAGACGAAGTGTATCTGACGAAGTATCTGACGAAGTGTGCATGCACATGAAAGCTCATACCAAAATAAAAACTTAGTTGGTCTTTAAGGTGCTACTGAAGGATTTTTTTTGATATGCAGATAAGTTAGGGTCAAACTATATGTGAGGTTTTGAAACAGAGGTTGGCCGGCCATCTGTTAGGGATTCTTTAGCCGTGATTCCTGCATCCTTCTGACTCTGCAATTCTATGATTCTATGGAAGTTTGCTCTGGATAGGTACGGTAGCTGGATCAGAACTGTGGCATGCAGGAGGAAGGGCTTTAACACTTTGACCCCGTGTGGTTCCAACTGAAATTCTATCCCCCCCACCCAAACAACCCCCCTCTACTACTTGAACCAGGTGGAAGGAAAACTTGTCCCTTTGAATCCCACCAGTCCTGATTTCCCAAATCTGACTGCAAGGCGTTTCCCCAGCTTTACAGCAAAATTGTATCATTTCCCACAATGTTGGACCTACCTTCTCCTCGATGGAATATGGCTAGGGTTCCATCAGCCAGGGCCACGAGAACACGTCCTTTTACGTGCCTGGATGTAATGGGATTGGGGGGGAAGGATTAGTTTCAAAGCAAGGCAGTGACATGTAGTAACACTGTGAAGGAACATGAACAGTAACTGTGAGTTCCATAATATTGTATGGTCACACCATGCAAGCACAGGAAACAGGTGATGAATTAAAAATCTTGATGATCTAAGCTCTTCCTTTTTTCTTTTTTTTAAAGCAAAGTTTCTAGCCCCTTTGGGTCATTGGCAAGGCCTTTTGAACTGTCAGAAGATTGTGCTGTTTGCAGGTTGGGGGGCTGAGCAGGATTTCTGCTGGTTCTGGTTGCTTCAGGGAGATGGGTGGTATGACTCTTCAGCCCTTGGTTTACATAATTTAAATATTTTGGGAATCTTGATGGAGAATGAAGTTCCATGGTACAATTCCTGCATTGCAGGCGGTTGGACTAGATGACCCTCAGAGTGCCTTCCAACTCCAAAATTCTATGATGATGTCTAAAGCAAATATGGAATATGGAACATGGGAAATTGCTTTCTACCAGGGTCAGATGATTTGCCTATTTATCCTAGTAGCGTCCCCTCTCACTGGCAGGGTCTCAGGAAGAGATATTTCACATCAACTGATTCCCTTTTAACAGGAAGGAACTGAGCCAGAGATCTTCTGCATAAGAAGTGTGCACTCTACAACTGACCTGCGGTCCTTTCCCCTACATATAGAAAGCTGCTTTCCTGTATCGTCTGTCCAGCTGAGTGCTATCAGCTTTGAACTAGGGATGGCTCTCCAAGGTGTTAGGTAGAGGGATTTTCCCATAACCCACCACCCCCAGGCACTTTTTAAAGCAAGAGATGCCAAGGACTAAATCTAGACCTTCCTGTGCTCTTCTACAGCGATACAGTCCCTTTCCTGACCAGACAAGCAAGTTTTCTAAAAGGTGTGAATATCCATAGTTAGTTAGGTATCAATTCATAGACACCAAGTTCAGCATCTCTACTTACACCAGGCTCAGCACTGAATCCTTCAGTTTGATTGAGTGTAGACATTTCTTCCAGTTTGAGACTGCTGAGTGCACGTACAACCTGGGGGGGAAAGGTAACTTAGTTAGGCAGTATGGTCCCCGAGCCCCACACCAAACTGGGCCAGAAAGGAGGGCGCAGGAAGCTGCCTTATACTGTGTCAGACTCATTGGTCCATCTAGCCCAGTGTTGTCTACACTGACTGGCAGCAGCTATCCACAATTTCAGACGGGATTTCCCCAGTCCTACCTAGAGATGCCGGGAATGGAGCCTGACTGAGCTGACCAATCAGCTGACCAATCTTCTTCTACCAGGCCCTGTGAAACCTCTGCTTCAAAGCTTGTCTCTCAGTTCTGGGCGGTGTGCTTCACTGCTTGGACTGTGCAATGTCACACTTCCTCCATCAGACCTCCCTGCCTGCCTTGAATTAGCCTCCCAGCCCACCCGATCTGGTTGTTGCTATTGGAAGTCAACCTCCACTTGCCTGGGACTAAACTACTTATATCTGGGGGCCCTGGACTGACAGCCAGCTTTGTACCCCAGGACCCAAACATCCGATTTGTTTGCAGAATGGCCTCTCTGCCCCATACTGGACCCTGACAGTAAGTCACATTACTGGCAGATTCCCCTGCAAGTTCTAATATGGGGTTGGGGGGGACACCTAATTTCTTCCAGATGTTGGACTGAGACTCCCATCAACCCCCCCCCCCGCCCCACACTGGCTAGCTCTGATGGGAGTTGGAATATATCAACATCTAGACTGACACAGGTCCTCCCACTCTGCGCTAAGAAGTGCTTTCATCTGGGGGGAGTTTGATTTTGCTCTGAACCCAATTATTCCATCATTCTGCCTTGCACTATGCTGCTTTCAATGCTCCTTGCTTGGAGACTGGAGACCTATGTTATCAATGGGTTGTCAGACATACCAGCCATTCTGTGCTCCCAGCCACATGGTAGGGGCAGCGCTTGTGGTAGTGCCAGCTGCATTTCCATTTGCCTCTTGCTCCTGGGCTGCTGTGCTTGACTCCATCTTTGGCTGCCCGTTCTCACTGTGAAGGGGGGGGGGGAACACACAACAGGTTGGGGCTAGGCAATAAACTGAAAAATACTACTTTTGCTTTGCTAGAGGCAAGTTTGTTAACCGATTCTTAACATGGTTCTGCCTTAAATGTTTGCACTCCATTTTGTGTCATTTTCATTCGGTTTGTTGGTTTGCCTCGGAGGCTATGTGGAAAATGGTTTTTAAAATGTTGGCAGCCAAGAAGTGTGGTGGAGTCTCCTTCTTTGGAGGTCTTTAAGCAAAGGCTTGACAGCCATATGTCAAGAATGCTTTGATGGTGTTTCCTGCTTGGCAGGGGGTTGGACTGGATGGCCCTTGTGGTCTCTTCCAACTCTATGATTCTATGATCCACCTGTCACGAGAGACAATGGAGTGAGAGCATCTCTGGAGCATAGGTGCCAACTCCCAGATTGAAAAATCCGGGATCGGCACCGGAAGTCTCACTGCCGCCATTTTGGAACTGGGCAGAGCAGCACCGGAAGTTGCTTCTACGCATGCTCTGCCCAGTTCCAAAATGGCCGCAGCGCCGGAAGTCGCGCTGCGGCTATTTTGGAACTGGGCAGAGCAGCACCGGAAGTTGCTTCTACGCATGCTCTGCCCATTTCCAAAATGGCTGCGGCGCCAGAAATCGCTTCTACACATGTCTAGAGACTCCAAACATGCGCAGAAGGAGCATCCCTGGGCCGGTAAGAATCCAGGGGATTTACGGGGGTTTTTTTAAATCCGGGCTGCCAGCGGGAAACGGCTGGAAAAACAGGGGTTTCCCGGGGAATACGGGAGACTCGGCAGGTAAAGTCAGACCGCTGGAGAACCATAGCTGCTGCTGTGGCTGCAGAGACTAATATCTCGTAACTACTGCCTCCCGCGTTGTTTTTGCTGCATTAGCAGCACTGAAGTGATTTCTCCAGGCCCCTCTCTTGGACTGTCAATAGAACTGATAGGAATGCAAGAAGAGCCTTGTTGGGACAGGCCCAAGGCCCACCTCGTCCAGGATCCTATTCTCATAATGGGCTTATGGGAAGCCTGCAAGCAGCACCTGGATACAACAGCATTTCCCCCTTGTGCAACTCCCAGCAACTGGTCTTAAGAGGCATCCTGCCTCAGACACTAGAGGTAGAACATAGCCTTTGTGACTAATAGCCTTACCCCACATGAATACGTCTAATTCCCTTTTAAAGCCGCCCAGGTTGGTGGCCATTGCTATTTACTGGGAGCAGTGAATTCTTTAATTAAATACTTTCTTTTGTCTGTCCTGAATTAATAGGCCGCCTCATTCAAGACAAGGAAGAGCGGGCTCGAAGAAGCATTCCCCCTACCTGTTTTGCCTCACAGGCACTTGAACTGGGGTTGGGTCTGTAAACACATGTTCCGTAAGGGGGCCTGGGCGGACTTGGGCTGGCTCCATTTCGTGTACCCCATTCTCTGGCACCTCTGTAGCTTCTGTCGCCTCCTCGGTGGACTGGGACTGGTTGATCTTGCCGTTGCTCACGGCAGGCACCTCACCTGAAGGCAGGAAAGCAGAAGGGAAAAGGCAAGAGATGGGATACAGAGAAAGCAGGTTATGTTCATCAGATGAACAGCCAGCTGCAGTATCAGCTGACTGCTTGTTGGGCTTCCATGGGAAACCCCCCAAAAGACCCTATATCCATGCCCTTCTCTTCCTTCCCACGTATAGTTGCAACCACAGTTGTTTTTATTAAGGACAGGGTGTCACATCACACTTTAATTTCCCTGCTGAATACAACCCAGTAGTCCCTCGTTGGGGCATTGGGTAGGTGTATCCTGAGGCTTCACCCCTCACTATGAAGCCTGCTAGCACCTTCTCCCTACTTGGATTTGGCTTGGCTGGAACAGATGTCATACCTTCTTTACTCCATCGTCCCTTTCCTTCCACCACAAATATAAGGACCTCTGCTGCCTCATCATAAACAGCTTTAAAAGTCATGGCTTCCCCCCCCCTATGGAATCCTGGGAGCTGTAGTTTGTTACGGGTGCAGGGAATTGTAGCTCTGTGCGGGAACAACTCTCAGCATCCTTAACAAACTACAGGCCCCAGGATTATTTGGGGAAAGCCATGACGGTTAAAGTGGTATAAGAATGCTTTCAATGTGGTGTGGATGTGGCCAACATGCTGTGAAGGAGCGTATTTCTGAATAAAACTATGATAATTTCTACATAGGGGGTTTTCCAGAAGGAAAAGATGATTTATTGTCATTTCGCAGCTGAATTTGAATAACCTGCCTTTTTAGCAGCATTCACAAGAAATCTTATTCAAAGCAGCGATGTTTACTCAGAAGTCAATCTTTTAATAGTAATGGTGGCAACATGTTTTAAGATTTCAGTCAAACTCAAGCTTTATACACACACACACACATCTGTCAGCTCCTCCCCTTCTTTTGTCTTTCCCATCATTCTATTCTCCTTTCCCCCAACTTTTCCCCTTCCTCCGTCCTTCCCATTATTTACACTGGGAAGGACATTTGTGGACATCATGATCATCATGATTTCATCATGTGTTCGGTCATTTGACTGCTCTGTGTTTGCCCCATATAGCTGAATTTGAAGCCTCTTCGTTGAAACCTGTAAAATGGGTGCATTTAAAGAAGAAAGGCTGAAGCGACCCTTCACTGACATACTCATATGGTGACCTGAGACATACTCTGTCCTTTATCCAACACTGGAGTGTCTCCGCGGGAGGAGCAGTTGCTGCTGGGCACATTGCACCGGGTCGCACAGCCCACCAGGGTGATGCCTGCCAAGACACCATCGGTTTCAGAGGACTCTTCGGGATTGATGTCCCCTTCCAGAAAGATTTCTCCAGGAGGATAGTCAGTGTCACAGGCCGCTGCAAAGAAGGGAAAAGAAAGCCTCCTGGGTCAGTGTATACAATGTCTGTGCCCAACAGCCTTATGCCAGGCCAAGTTGTGCCCAAGTTCCAATAATGCTCCTTCCTCCTGCTAAAATTATACTTCTACCTACTAAATATCTTCCTTTCCCATTTAGTGAAGATTTTTAATCTCAGGCTGCTATCTGCATTGGACTTGAATTTTATTTATTTATTGTTACATTGCTTCATTGTGTTTTAATGTGAAACAATCAGGCAATGAAATTAAATGAATGAATGTAGTATATTCCAAAGCAATACTAAAATCATAGACTGCTATTTATACATTGACATTTATAAGGGATGTGGGGTGGGATTTTGCCCCACTACAATACATTTCTGCGAAACTGTTAAGAAACACATTGTTTCATAAAATGAATCCTATTATCAGCCCTGTTCCACAGCAACTATTTGTATTTTTAAAAACGTACATGTTAAATGCAAACACACACCTAATGTCATGTCTAGCTTGGCCTTTACCCTGACAGCCGCAAGTATTGCTAGCATTTGTTTTCTATTATGGTTGTTGTTTTAAGGAGGTTTGGCTTTTTGTGGGGGAGAAGAGGCTCTGTGTAGGCGTGTGCATGTCCGCATTTGCGCATGGGAGGAGTAGGCCAAATTCGTCAGTTTTGTTTTCTTTCATTCTAACTTTTCCAAGCTTAAGTTCACATTTCTGCAGTATTTTTTTTAAGGTGCATTTCTTTAATGTACTCATAAAATTAAGCAACATTTCAGTGCAATTTTCTCCTAATATACATTCTGCTTGCACTTTTGACTGATAGTCATACTCTTTGCAAAACATGTGCTTTGTATGTTATCTTCATTAATTTTTATGCACCCTTTCCTTTAATATACAATTTTTTAAACACATTTTTTCAGGAGAGAACTCCATAACAAAATTCAGAGCAGCTTATATTTGAAAGGAAAGCTATGTTTCTGTTTCTTTTCTTCAGGATAGGCTATGTTTTGATCCGCATACTGTTTCAGAAAGTGTGAATTAGATAGGTTCACATTAAAACCCTTAAACAAACATAATTTCTCCTCTGCCCCTACAAGAGAGGTTATATGTTTCTTTACATCTCTCTGTGTGTGGACGAGTGAGTGAGAGCAGGGCTGAGAGAGCCCAGCCCCAGGGCCAATACACAGGCCCTGATTCACTACAGTACCACATTTCAAGTGTGCACGACTTATGGTTTTTAAAATACCTGCCTTATGGGTGGAACTGGCAGGATCCCTTTCATATTCTAGGTTGCTGTCTCCTTCCCTGCAGGCTTGTCAGCTTTGGAAACAGCACTTGAACTCTGCTATGAGTCAGTAATTCTTCACTTACCTGGAATGCTGGAGATGCAAAGAACATGAGCATTGCAGACGGTGAAATGATCTACCACTGTCCCTGGCTGGTTGGCATCTATGATCACAACTTTGCTTGTAGACAAGGTGCTCGTGAGGATCCACACTCTGCTGGATGTGGCATCCATCTCGTGCAACTCTCTGGCCTGCAGAACCACAAAAATGCAGAGAGAGAGAGAGAGAGAGAGAGAGAGAGAGAGAAGGAATTAAAGAGAATGGGGTGGGTGGGAAGGCTTCTGGTTCCAGTCTGCCTTAATGGAGGCAGCTCCCATGACAGCAGGAGATCGTTGGCGAAGGAAAAACAAGGATGATTGAGGGTAATTATCCTTGCAAGTTCACCCTAGGGACAGGGGGAATGGGCTTCACTCACAGTTAGTCTCGGTACCTGGCTCTCACTCCGGCATGGAATGCGGGAGGCAGGGAGGCGCTGAGTGCAAAAGCACATTCACAATGAATTTCTAGGGTATGAGTGGGGAAACTTTTCTCAGCTCAAGGGCTGCGTTCCTTTTCTGTGCAACCGTCAGAGGGCCAGGGGTAAAACTGGGAGGAGCACTGGCAGTAAGTGTTTGCTTTGTACAGTAGAGCCATTTCTAAACACCTGTTTCTCCATCCAGGTAAGCAAAAGGCAGTATTGGTGCTCAAAGGCAAAAACACTCGAGGAATGCAAAGCAGCATGAGTAGCAGGGGTAGCTGGTGTGAGAAAGAAGCTTGGAGGGCCACACTAAGCCCCAGTTCCTGAGATTCCCCATACCTATAGGGCTTCTATATACAGGGTCTCACAGAAGTTTAAGATTGCCAGTGTCTCTGGGTGAGATAATTTACAACCGCCTCCCTCTGTGTTATTCTTAGGGCTCTGCTATTCATGTTATTAGCAATTCTATGGATTCAAAACACCTAAATAACTGCTGAGGGATCCCCGCTATGGAAAGGTATTGCTGGGATTTAACCCTTTGCCCCCACTGTGCTCCTGATCAGAATAGCTCCCCTGCCCCATGGCTGCTTTTTGCATCTTGTTAAAAATCTACTGCAGCCCCCTCTCTCATCTAAGTGCAGCCCAGATACCAGCCACTAAATCCAGTATTTATATCTCCTGTAGAACCACAAATGCTTCATTAAAAAAGCATGGTGAATGCCAAATGGATGTTATAGTGCATTATGTGATTGTTGCTTTGTTGTGTATCCAGCTTATGAAAAATAGCTCAGGAAGTCACACTTAAATATATAAGCAGGAAAGTGGGAGAAATGGACAGCTCTCTTCCCCAACCTTTTTCTTTTCTGGCGATGTGTGGTTACTCTTGGTGCTCTCTCCTTCTGCTTCTCGGTCGCAAGTGAGAGGGTCACATCCTGGATCTGGTTTCTGTCCATTTCCAGTATCTGGTTCCACAGGCTTCCAACCTGTCAAATTGACACCAGCTGCACACCACAACTAAAAAGGCAAAGAAAGGAGTTTGAAGAAGAGCAGATATTTTTTGTATGGGGTGGGGTAGAAAGACGTGAGCCACTTGGCATGCCTTGATCATCTTTGCGGTGCTTTCGTTCGCAAATATGATCTGCAATAAATCAGAACTCAGCACAAACCCACTGCAGGTAGCTGCCTTATCAACACACAGTCCAGATAAAATCAAGTAAACTGGAAGTACAAGTATCAAAAAGTAAAATGTTATAGGTTTACCCCCCCCCCCAAAAAATTAGCTGATTTGGCAGAAACACCAGTTTGTGAAGAGAGGATGTGAATTTACAGAGGAGAATCTTGGACTACAGATTTGGATTATAAAGAAGAAGAGTAAAGACATAAAATCCACACAGAAACATTTTATTTGGACTCACTTGCAGAATGAATGCAGAGGCTGTTGAAAATAATGAAGGATTAACATCAGAATGTATTAATGGAATTATTGTAATATTTTGAAATGCAGTAGAACTATGAGATGATTAGGACTCCCTCCGATCTCGAAGCATGGGAAGTCAGCTAAAAATAATAATAATTTATAATTAGGCATAACATTGGGATTGTTTGATATGGGATAATTTCTATAATTTGGAATATATAATTTGGTTTGATTGGAAAATTGTAATAAATTTTTTTTTTAAAAAAATCAGCACACACCCAATGAACCATCCTAAGGAAATGCTGCAAGTGAGGGTACAGCTCTAAAGACCTCTGTGCCACTGGGCCTCCACAACAAAGGTTGATGAGTCTTGGGAATGTGAACCAGCATGGGAAACATACTAGATGCCCATTAAAAGGTAACACAAATATACCAATCAAAACCAGGGCAACTATTATCTGTGTAGAAAGCTCCCATCACAGGCTCCTTGGCTCAATCAGGATGTGGCATGGCTTGGCAATCCCAGACAGATCAGGACGAGGAAGAAAACAGAGAAGGAGCAGATAAAGGGTGGGTGCTGGAAGGCTGGCACCCAGGAATGGAGGGGAGAGCTCCTCCCCTTGGAACTCTAGATGCCAGAGAGTGAGTAGCAGATCCGATGGCTCTCCTCTGCCCCTGGCGGAATGTAGAGCATCATCAGGGAGGTGGGAGGACTTTGGCCAGCTAGAGGGCAGAGAAGGAGATGGCAGTAGAGCTGGAGGCAAAGGGGCAGCACACAGACTCGTTGCCAGGAAACAAGCGCTGCCTTCACAGGTGGAATCAGACACATCCTCCCAGATGAAGTGTGCATCATGTGTTCACACAGCACACTTGTAGGGCAAGAGAGCCCCGAGAATTAGCTTGCCTTGCCTTGAAAAGCTTGGTAGGAGGGGATCGTCAACTGTTGGGACATCTTCGTCACTTCTGTTTGGCAAGTAGATTCTTCGCATGAAGGTATGCGTGAACTTGTGACGCAACATTCAGCAATGACAGAAACATCTGCTAAAATAAATGGGAAGCTTTTGCACGTATATGACACTTACCTTCATGGTTGGGTCCTTTTCCACTAGTGGGCGGCAGTACACAGGCACAGGGACATTTTTCATCCGGTTGTCCTCTTGGCCACCATTGGGACTCAGCTATGGGGGACAGAAAGGACAGGACATGATTCAACTCTCAACCAGAATGTGATTTCCAGCTGCCAAACTGCGTAAGGGCATCAGAAGAGCACATCAAAGGGCCATCTTGCCCAACAAACTGCTCCTTTCAGTGGCCAACCAGGAGAAATAACACACACACACACACACACACACACACACACACACAATATAGATAAGCAGGATTAAATTTTGGGTCTACACTGCATACTCTTATATGTCCCCAATTATGTCTAAACAAGGCTGATGTATAGGCTACATGGCAACAATAAAGTTATCTAGTTCATATGCTAATTGACAATTTTGATAGTGCCCACAGGTTAATTGTTGGCATCCATCTGGCCTCAAGAGACAATGGAGTATGCCTCTGGAGGTGAAGTCAAACCACTGAGTTAGCAGCACTGAAGTCACCTCCCTGGGGTGCAAGCCTGGGCAGTGTGCCTGGAGGTCCTGGGTTGCCCAGACAATTGTTACAGCATATGTATTTTAATTACTGCATTTTATTCTTGCTGTAAATCACATTAGGACTTTTGTAGTTGTTGTGGGAAATTCAATAAACCGAACTTCACCTCCCCTGCCTCTCGGTGAACGAGGCCTACCTGCTTGTATTTGGCGGGCAGGCTCCACCCACAGGCCTGCAAGCGACCGTCATCATTCCGCACGTGCTCCCGGACTTGGCGGTACTGTTCGCGCTTCTGCTCGCGACGTGCGGATGACGTACAGTCACTGAGGAGAGACGCAACAGTGTTACTTCTTAATCTATGGTTAGAAATGAGAGGCAGAGGGTCAAGGAAGCATTGCCGTGGCAGCAGAAAGATAGATATTCACAGAGTGAGAGGAAAAAGAGAGAGAGTGGTTGAAGCTCAGTCAATAGTACACACAAAGCAGGGGGGAAAGCTATGGCAGTCAACCAAGGAGATCTCCTACTATATATTTTAGAAAGTATTAAAAAAATCATCTGTTCTCCAGGCATTTGGACACCTCTTCAAATAGCATGGCCAATTTTTGCACAATAGATCCTGAAATCAAGACGCTGGGTTTCTTTTTTCTAGGTTTGGATACACTTGGACACCATTTTGAACCAAGATGGTGGAACGAACCTTTCTGAACTGCACTGATTTTAATTACTGATTCCCAGACTAAACTGATTGGGGGTGGTCCTTAGAATTCCTGAGCAACACCGGGTGCTAAAAATCCACCGAGGCATGATGCATCGATCCAAAAAGCATTCGTCAAAACCTTGGTTCTGTGGGAATCAAAGATAGGCCCTTTTTACTATTAGGGTTGTGATGTGCTATTTAGTTTTACTCAAAGATCCATTGAAACAAATGAACATGACTAACTCATGTTTTCATGGGTTTGCTCTGAGTAAAAATAACATTGCAGGAAATATATTGATATGTCCAATTTATGCATCTCTTCCTCTCTTCTTTGGCAAGCATGTTGCGCTTTTCAGGGCAAATATTCGAATCAATATTAACACACAAAATGTGTTCCCCTCTTTACTTTGATGTGCTTCACTATCTTGTTAATTCTTAAGATTTCCCTGAATTATTTTTATTATTATAAAGTAATGAAAAGGAGATTTGCAGGACGCTGGATTCCAAGCAGCCACAGACCATGTCCAGCCTTGTCAAAGTTTGGTCAGCACATGCTTTGAAGGTATACTTTCTGGGTTTCCGCCAAGCAACTAGGACAAGCCACAGCAGGAACTTTAGCCAAAGTGGTCGATGAACTCACTCATCCGGGAAGAACTCAAGGGTGCGATTCCCAGCAGAGATCTGGCACATAGTGTGGCTGCGGCGCTGGCTGAACCCAGCTGCCGTGGGAGATTTGTAATGGATGTTCACTGATGGGTAACTCCTTTTGGCAGGTGGAGGACTGGAGGAGGAGCTGAACAGGCGGCTGAAGCTGGGGAGAAAGACGGAAGCCAAGGGTATTAAATCATGAGTTTTGTTTTGTTAATCCCAAAGAAGAAGAGGTACAGGAGTGTGAATTTTTTTGGGGGGGGGGAATATTTGTTTGCATTTTAATGAGAAACTACCTAATTCATGCTTCTCAGACCCAATACACAAATCAAAACACAGCAACCCTTTGAAATTCACACTTCTTGAAATTTTGCAGTGCTGTTCTCCAACCAAACAATGTGTAAAAAATGCCTATACTAGGGCAAAGTATGCATAAAAATAGATAATGTTATCTATTGGTGAAGATAACATACAAAATGCTTAGTCTTAGGAAAAATTGCTTGCAAAATGTGCATATTAATCAAAACTTTATCCAAAAATATATATTTATTAGGAGAAATGCGCACTAAAATGCTGATGAGTATTCATGAGGATTTTTCTAAAGTGCAAATTGCAGCAAAAATGAGAACTGAATTTAAAATTGGAAAAATTAGGAACAGAAATAATCCTATATGGAAGTTACTGGAAAGTTTCTCCAACTAAACATTAGAGAGAACTCCCTGACATGGGCTGAGGCAAACCATGTTTGCGTTTTAATGTGGGATAATAATAATAATTAATAATTATAATTATAATTATAATTATTTATTATTTATACCCCGCCCATCTGGCTGGGCCTCCCCAGCCACTCTGGGCGGCTCCCAACAGAAAAATGAAATAAAATAATCTATTAAACATTAAAAGCCTCCCTAAACAGGGCTGCCTTCAGATGTCTTTTAAAAATCTGGTAGCTGTTTTTCTCTTTGACATCTGATGGGAGGGCGTTCCACAGGGCGGGTGCCACCACTGAGAAGGCCCTCTGCCTGGTTCCCTGCAACTTGGCTTCTCGCAATGAGAGAACCGCCAGAAGGCCCTTGGTACTGGACCTCAGTGTCTGGGCAAAACGATGGGGGTGGAGATGCTCCTTCAGGTATACTGGACTGAGGCCATTTAGGGCTTTAAAGGTCAGCACCAACACTTTGAATTGTGCTCGGAAACGTACTGGGAGCCAATGTAGGTCTTTCAAGCCCAGTGTTATGTGGTCTCGGCGGCTGCTCCGAGTCACCAGTCTAGCTGCCGCATTCTGGATTAGTTGTAGTTTCCGGGTCACCTTCAAAGGTAGCCCCACGTAGAGCACATTGCAGTAGTCCAAGCGGGAGCATCTTGTGCAAGAATAAATTTGGCACTTCATCTGCTGTTTGTATGCATGTTTCTGAAACTGATCAGGTGGGGAAACTGTGGCACTCCAGATGTTGTTGGATTACAATACCCATCAGTCCCAATCAGTGTGGACAATGGTCAGGAATTATAGTTCAGCAATATACAGCAGACCAGAGTTCATGCCTATCTGAAAGCCGCATCTTCTGAACTTGAAGACGCCATCCATCTAATCCCAGGGTTGTTGGAGGATGTGAAGCAGCACACTGCCACAACTGCTCATCTTTTAATGTTTTATTTATTCCCTTTGATTGAGAGGGGTCTTGGCAAAGTACCAACTTGGGGGCCCCTACTTTACCTGGCATTATCAGTTAGCACCTTGGAAGCCATCTTTTTAAACTTCCCACAATGCTCTGCAGCACTCACCACAACGGTGCTCTGTGGCACAATGGGAAATTTAAAACGGGAGCTTGCAGCTAGAGAGGACAGAGAAGGGTGGTTAGGTAATGTGCTTTTTGGAAACTCCAGAGCTCGTAGATACCCAAGAGTGCTGAGTGTGTTGAAGTTGTCTTCACACACCCTCATCTGATGGAATGTGCCAGGTTTAAACATAAAGAATGTCAAGAGGCAGCACAGGCTATCTATCGCACCAGTGATGTTACCTCCCTTCTCACATGCAAATATGCAAGTTTGTCAGTAAAAAATGAACTGGTAGAATTATTGTGCTTTTACTTTACTGTACGGAAATGTCTCTACTGCAGATGTCCTTCTGCATTTCATAGTTCACAAGCAAACACACTACTTACAATTGCCAAATAGTAGATTTCTTTTTCTCCTGGACAGAAGGGTGCTCCCGAGAGGCTCTGTGAACAAATACAATAGATAATTATTAAATGGCTGGACAACAGATAAGCTGACAATAAAAATGGCCAAAAAAGGTTAATTTGGGGATCTGAAGACTAGTATGCCTGTTGGTTTCAGGATTCAACTACAAATGACATATGCAATGAAGGTCCAGAAGCAAAAAGAAATGGAAAGCCTTGAAACCATTACAGTAAATAGAATTTTTTATAAATTTGTATTTAAAAAAAAGCCAAAAAAAGCATCCATATAAATAAATAGATCAAGCACAATACAGATTATTATATATATCATCATTAGGCATGACAGAACAAACCCATGATAAAAACCTTATTATGCGTAGAATATACTTTAAGGTAGGCATCCCCAAACTCAGCCCTCCAGATGTTTTGGGACTACAATTCCCATCATCCCTGACCACTGGTCCTGCTAGCTAGGGATGATGGGAGTTGTAGTCCCAAAACATCTGTAGGGCCGAGTTTGGGGGTGCCTGCTTTAATGCAACAACCCTCACCTAATTATAATGCAATCCAACATAAACCACATCATACATACCTCTTGCACACTACAAAAGCAAGCAACTATTTTATTTTACCGGTATTTACCTGTATATTTATTTGTTGCTTTTCCCACAAAAGTGTCTCAAGTTACTTACAATGCAAAAAACAAACAAACCCCACGTTAAAACCAAGTATACGAACAAATAATAATAGTCACAGTTTAAGGCTGCAATCCCTAACCCAATTACATGAGATGAAGCCACATGTAAAGGCTATAATTGGGTTCTTGCATTTCTTCTTCTTTTAAATGAACACTAAGATTCTTGAGGTGCTGGAATACATTTAGACCTAGCCAATGAGAGTTAGAAACCCACTGGGTTTTTTGTCTGATGCTGAGATGATCAGGGTGCAAAACGACCACAGGTACTCCAGAACCACAGAGCACCTCTAGCCCACCTGCTAGGTTCCTCTCAACACTTTCATGATGCTGCAATAATAAAGCACTCCCCACTCCCCCCCCCCGCATACCTGATCATCTCGGTCCACCTGACAGCCTCCTGCAGCTCCATCAACCTCTCCTTGTATTGGTTGCGCTCCATCAAGACCCGGGCCATCTCCACGCGGGTGAACCGCCGGCGCTGAGCTATGGGAATGTTGTCCTGCAGGGGGGAGGAGGACGGCTTCAACCAATGGGAAATGGAAGGGGATTAAGGTTAGTAAAGCATGAAGCCAGGAGACTAAAGCAGCAATTGTTAGCTTCTTCCAGGTGTAAACCCCACCCCCACCCCCGATAATTTTAGCCAAGAGAATCTAACTACAACGTCATATAAGCAATGAAAACGTGACATCTGGAGAAGTGATGAACGAAAAGCTAACTCATGTTCTGCAAGCCTCCAAGGTAATGCTAGTTAGCATCCGAGTCTAACTAGCCTGCCATTAGGAGTGAAGTGTTAATATGGGTTAGTCAACTCATATTAAGCCCATGCATAGCCAAACTTCTTACAACAGGAGGAAGCCTAATTTGTAAACAGTGCAATACAATGCAAAAGTAGAGAATTATTTAAGGGAGAAGGCAGAAGTAACAGTCTTAACAGTGGCCAAAGCAGTAATGCACCTATAGCGTGAATTCAGTCTTATCCCTCTCCCTGTCATGATTCATAAAGATTGCCCATCTTTCTATTTAATATGCATTTGTAAGCTTTTTTTGTTCACCCTTCACATTACCAAAAAATAAACTCATAATTTTTTAAGAAACCATTTCAAAATGGTTCTGGGGACCTGGGGAGGTAATGACTTCACAGACTAGACAACAGGCAACTACCAAGAGTTTCTTTTCCCCAATATGCCAGAAATGTGTAAACTCTAGTTTCCCTCTCCCAGAAAAGAAGAATGATGCATGTGTAGATCAGGAAGTCAAAAGCGAATTCAAGTAATCTCTGCCACTCTCAAAAGTGCTACGTCTGTCTTCACCCTCAAGATCAGAATGAACAGGGAATTCTACATCAGAACTAAGGGTCCCTGCATGGGCATATCAACCGCATTAGCAAGTCAGCACTAAAACACACATTGGTAGTTCACAGGATTAAAATCAGCCTGCCTTTCTCTACAAAGAAGTCCCAAAAACACATGTGGTGGGAGACTGAGGGAAGAGCTGCTGATTCTATTGCGGAAGAAGGCTTGGACCTTCTTACCCAGCATGGCTGAGCTTACCTGGTCAAACTCATTATCTGGATGATTCTCTGGGGGAGATCCCAGTGACCACTGACAGCATAGAGAGAAGGGACAGGTTCGAAATGCAGCCCCTTTCATCCGTCCCAACAGTAAGTGCTAAAGGCTAATGGGCTGCTGATCAGGAGGTTGCAGGAAGCATTGCTGGGTAGCTAGAAAACTAGCTACAAGAGCTAAAATACACACCCAACTTTGTCATACGCTGCAAAGTTTAGGGAGGCATTTCAGCAACAAGGAATGTGTATGCAGAGGTTGTGTGTGTCAAGGGGAAATGTTTGTCCCACATATCAGCATGGCATTCACTCTCACCGCAAATGGTTTGTGTAATTTTTCTGTGCAGCTCCATGTAACCCAGAAGATGGGAGCGAGGACAGGACACACTACTTCCTGTTTCTGCCCTCACTCTAAACTAGCTTTGGGGATGATGTCATCAGAGCGATTGCACAGGAGCAGAAAGCAATGTTTTCCAACCTCATTCTGATGGAATCTTCTGGGTAGGAAGAAACACGGTGCTCAGCAGTAGTGAGAAATGTGATTGCTGTTGTCCCGCAACTTTCCTGGGAGCAAACCTTCTCTTTTAAGCTCAATCAGAGCAAACAGCAATTTGGGGAAAACACGAATTGACATTTGCTCTGATTGAGCAGTAAAGAGCAGGTTTTCATGAGGGAAAGCTCCAGGGCAAAAAAACACCACCACCACCACACCACACTTGGAAATAGAGCTTTTAAATGCAGACCTGACCAGAATGGTGCAAAAAGGAAGTGTGGCTAAGCCCTGATCTAGGAGGGCCAGTCACCTAACTGCAGATAAGACAGCTTCCTATGTTCCTCCTCATGTTAGCACGTACAAGGGAGATTTGGTTTGGGACCACAATGAGGGAGCCAAAGACTTGAAGTCCCCTACCTTCTCCATACCAGAGACTATTTGTGGGGGGGGAAACCCACATATGTAAGGATAACCTGACCCTAATGGTGCAATCCTAACCATGTCCACTCAGAAGCAAGTCCCACTGATCTCAATGGGGCTTGCTCCCAGGTAAGTGGGGATAGGACTGCAGTGGCATCCAGTACTTCCATTTTGATATGATTACACCCAGGCTGCGGTAGTCATGGATGTGGTGACAACCCAAAGAGAACAGCCCCTTTGGGCTGGCCCACACACCTGAGGATGATAAAATATGCACTTTGGTGTCAGTGTTCAAGTAACTGAGGAAGAAACCCAGCCACCCCCGTTCCCGCAAAAAACCCTCCTTCCCTAAGGCATTTTAATAATGTAATATACCAATTCTGTACAGAGATAGCTGCTTACATCCTCCACCTCTTCTTTGGGCTCTCGACGGGCAACGATCACTTCGGATTTCACTCTAGAAAACAGAGCAAAGAACATCAAAGAAGGGAAGAAGCTAAACAGCAGCCCCTCTTGGCAGGGGTACACTGTCCTGGGTCTCAGTTGCTCACTAGGGCTGCCTTATTTCAAGAAGTGAAAATCTAGACACAAACAAATTGTTGAAAACGCCAAAGTTGTTTTTGAGAAATGACCCAAGCAATTTTTCAGTTATTTTGCTGAAAATCCAAAACATACTGCCGCTTTTCAGAACCCCCCCCTCCCCCCGGACAGCACTTCCACCACTGAAATTCCTGTAATGTCCGGGAAAATCCGGATGTATGGCAACCCTAGCTAGGCCATTTTGCTACATTTGCTACAGAAAGTGTATGAGGCGAGGGGAACATCTGGCTATCTGGCTTTATGTGCAGTGGTACCTTGACTTAGGAAGACAATCCGTTCCACGGCCGTCTTCGTAAGTCGAGGTTTTCGGTTGTCGAAGCGCTGCTTCGGTGCATGCGCAAAGTGCGATTTCGCTCTTCTGTGCATGCGCCGACTGCGTGCGCGCCGAAAAGACTTCCGCAGGTTGTCGACTTTGGAAGTCGAAACCTTCGGATGTCGAAGCCTTCATAAGTCGAGGTATGACTGTATATGTAAAAAAAGAAGTCAGTAATACTTAATTCCAAACTCCTGCTCAAGCAGCAGCAGAACACTCACCTTTTCAGTTCTTCTTCGAGTTCCTTGATTCTAGCTTCCATCTTGGCTTTCGCTTGCTTTGCTGCTTCAAGCTCACCTTTCAACACCTCTTGCTCCCCGGTGAGCTGGTCTACCTTTGCAATTAAATCGTTCTTCACTATGTTCAAAGCATTTCTTTAAGATAGGGGAAAGGAAAAGAATAACATATGTGCCACAGCAGACAGTGAGGTGGATAGCATCGTTTTGGCGGAAGATTAACTGCAGCACAGAAGAACCTGTGCAGCCTGTGATGAATATAGGGAAGAATTGAAATTGATGCCTTCTTACAACCCTAGTCTAGAGGACAGCAGTGAGAGAGAGAATGGGCTTTTGGGTAGTAGGCTCTGGTTTCCCAGGGAATTTCACCCTGCCCCAGTTGAAGAATTTTTTACCTTCTTAGGACTTGTTGTTGTGGTTCTTGCATAACCATATTTAGTTCCCTTGTCAATCATCCTTGTGTTGTGTGGGGAAAAGGGCGGTTTGTTTCTTCATGATTATTGCAGGTGCTTTTAGTGCCTTATTGCTGGTTTCAAATGTTATATTTGTTATGAATTTGTTGTTTTGAACTACATTTGTATGGATTTTACAGTATGGTAGGTTGTATTGAGACTTTTCTGTGGGAAGCACTCATTCTGCTGGCAGAAACCAAGTATGGATGTCTACCTTTGTGAGATCCCCTATTTAATTTCTCACCACACCCCCTAGCAGTGATCCCTCTCAGAAACAATTCTTGGCCCTCTTAAGAACCATTGCTTGGAAGTTCTTCCTGCAATTATCAGAAACATGCAACTACTAACAGTGGAACACAGCCATCAAGGCTAGTAGCCACTGATACCCTTATACATGAATTTGTCTAATCCTCTTTTAAAGCCAATGAAGTTGGTGGTCAATGAAATGTTAACAAGCAAAGTGGCAACACACAAATGTCCTCTGAAAATCATGTCCATGCCATACACCTAAGCAAAGAAGCAAAGTATTTCTAGAGCATGAGCTGGTGTCTTACTTTGTTTCCAGTAGCTGCGTGTTCTCCATCAACAGGTTCCCCACTTCTTTGCCCATCCCTGGAGGGGTGGAAAAGAAAAAATAAAACACGAGGCAACACACATTTTTGATCTGCACCCTTTGGAAAGATTTAAGCCTTATGCTTTGCTGGCCAATTCTTACTTAGGAGAAGCAGCCTCGTAGTTCGAGAGCCTGCAACGTATATGTTTTGCTGCACAGTGCAAAGCGCCACTCGCCCTGTTGAGGTCACGGAACAGAAGCAAACATTTCTGAAAATGCAGACGGATGCATTCATTCATTCAAGTACAGAGACTTCCTTTAGGAGATGGGACAGAAGAAACAACTGCACTAAAATGGCTATACTTAGGGCTTATCCACACTTACCTTTTGCCCCACACTTCCCAGGCAGAGATCTTTACATTAACACTCTATGGCCAAGTGGTTTTTGTTTGTTTGTTTTGCCCTAAGCTTTCCCCGCAAAAAACAGCTCTTTAAGGCTGTACTGGAACAAACACCAATTCATGTTTTCTGTGGATTGACATTTGCTCTGATTGAGCTTGAAAGAGCAGGTTTTCAAGAAGTAAGTTCCAGAGCAAAAAAGGGGGGGGGTTGCTTAGACACAGAGCTTGAAATTGTGGACTGTGCCTGGAAAGAGTGGAGGAAAGGTCATTGTGCATAAGCCCTTAGACCAGGCATCCCCAAACAGCAGCCCTCCAGATGTTTTGGCCTACAACTCCCATGATCCCTAGCTAATAGGACCAGTGGTCAGGGATGATGGGAACTGTAGTCCAAAACATCTGGAGGGCTGAAGTTTGGGGGTGCCCGCCTTAGACTTAAAAGCTGGCCCCACCCCACTATAATGTGTTAAAAGCTTTTTGAACAGGCCCAGCCAACGAGCGAGTCACTCAACTCCTCTGTTTGGCACAACCCTGCTTGTTTTCAATCTGGATTATGAGCACAATGTGTTATTAGCAAAGTTCAAGATTATGCACAGCTAATTTAGGGTATTGATTAGTGCAGGGGTAGAGAAAAGTCCAGCTCATGCACCAATCTTAGCCTGCCAGGGAGTTGAATCTGACCTGTGAAGCCATTTTCCCAAAACCACACCCACCTGCCAATCAGCTGTTATCACTGGGTGTTGTCAGCTGATGGGCAGGGTTCAATCATGCTGGGTGCTGCTTTGCATGTGCAATCCCTGTGGGGGAACATGCTAGGAAAGTAGAACCCAACTTTGATTCGTGGGTAGAAGCCACTTGACGCAAGTTAAGAAAAGCCCCGTTGGCCCACCTAGTCCAGCATCCTGTTCTCATGGTGGCCAGCCAACCAGTTGCCTCTGGGAAGCCCAAAAGCAGCACCTGAGCACAACAACACTCTTCCCACCAGCAATTCCCAACCACTGGTATTCAGAGGCATAGTGCCTCCAACAGGAGAGACAGAAGCATAGCCATCATGGCTAGTAACATAAATAGCCTTATCCTCCATTAATTTGTCTAATCCTCTTTCACACCAAGTTGGTAACCATCAATACCTCTTGTGGGAGTTTGTCCTGAATCTTCCAATATTCAACTTCATTGAATGGCCCCAAGTTCTAGTATGATGAGAAAGCGAGAAAAACATCTCCTCATCCACTTTCTTCTGTTTATCTAAGAGCCAGCTCTTATCTAATTTGATCATCTGTCAGGTATTTCAGTCCTCTTAGTCACTAGTTTGCCAACGACAAAGGGAAACTTTAAAGACTTTGCTGTTGGGCCATGTGTTTCACTGGAAGTACCTAATGTCACACAGTGAAGCTTAACTGTCTGACTTCCCCTGAACATCTATGCTGATTAGTGGGTTGCCCCACTGTGGAAGGATCCAATCCCAGCTAGACATCACAAGGAAACTATCCCTGAAGAAGTTTGGCAGGGTGAGGGAGGAGTAGAGGGGCTCGCTAGTGAGGTCAGCTCTGAAATGTTCTACTGCTATTACCAAAAATAAATCCCAATTGAGTCTTTCCCACTTTGTGGCTACATTAGCACTCCATTTAACTATCATGTTGCCCCTTCCAAAGAATGCTGGGAACTGTAGCTTGTCAAGGGGGCTAAGAATTCTCTTATAGATCACTGGCTCCCCTCACAGAACTACACTTCCCAGTTTTGCAAGGACAGATGTGTGAAGAGACCTTAGTCTCCATAACTACTGCAGCAAGCTCCATATTTGCGACTAGGCTGGCATTCTCTCCTCCCATATTTTTAGTTTTATGGAGTTGTTGCTGGGAAGATGAAGGACGGGAGGAAGCATGAAATCTTACTATTGGCCACATACTCAATATACTTGCTAAACCTGCACGCTCTACAGCAGCTTCCCCCAACTTGTTGCCCTCCGGATGCTTTGGACTACAACTCCCATCAGGCTGGGGCTGATGACGGCTGTTATCCAAATCATCTGGAGTGCAATAAGGTAGTTGGTGAAGGTAATTCTAGAGAAATCAGATCACTATTCCAGCTCTGTTCATCTGGCAAATGCTACTATTTGTGAAAGTTTAGATACATCTTACACAAACTTTGGGTTTTCCCCACACATGACATTATCCTAAACACACTTAGTAGGGCAGGGGTGGAGAACCTGTGGCCTTCCAAATGTTGCTGGACTACAACTTCCATCATGGCTGACCATCGGCTATGCTGACAGAGATTAATGGGAGTTACAAATGTAAGGATATTTGGGGTGGGGGGAGACATTCATCACTTTATACTTGTTTACGTTGAATTGCACTTGCCATTTTACTGCTCATTCCTTCAGTTTTGAGAGATGCTTTTGGAGTGCTTCACAAGCTCTTTTTTTCTTTTCTTTTTTAAACAACCCTGAACTTTTAGCACTTTTTTTTAATCTCTAAGCTACCTTGAGTTCCATCAGGGGAAAAGGTGGGAGATGATATAGATAGATAGATAGATAGATAGATAGATAGATAGATAGATAGATAGATAGATGGATGATAGATAATATATTAGATTTACAATTTAGATGGCAGTTCAGCAGCATCTGGTAGGCCACAGTTTTCTTCTGCCTGGTTTGAACCCTTCTTTGGCTGTTCCTGATTTTGTGCATGAAAGTTGCCAATGCAGAACAAGAAGAAAAAAAGAGCCAGGTCTAGAGTACGGATCCCTATTCCACTGCAAAACTCACTGGGTGACCTTACGAAGCTGGCATACACCCCATACATTTAAAGCACATGGCTTTCCCCAAAGAACCCTGGGAACTGTAGTCCCCAGCAAACCTTAATAACACTTCACAGGATTCTCTGGTGCTTTAAATTTAGGGTGTGTTTGCAGCCAAAGTTAAGGAGAGCCTCCGTCCCAAATGTTGAGAGTGCAGTATAGGGGGACTAGAATTTCCTTCCATTACAGAATGGAAGGGGAAATATGTTTAGTCACCTAATCTCATTTCAACTGTTCTCATGAACCCACGGATGCTTTCAACATTCACGCACTCATCCACTTCACACTGTGTAGAGAAACATGCTTTTACGCTGTTTGTTCTGCTTGCTTTTGTTGGTAAGTGACAAACACACACTCAGTACAAATGAAACGCTTAAAAAAAGAGAGCCATGGCAGTGTACAGAAAGTGAGAACACAGCACAACACACTCAGGCAAGTACACAGACCTTCTTCCCAACAATGAGATGGGACGGGTTGATGATGGCAGAGGAAAGTTCCCCAGCAAGAATGGCAAAGAAGCAGCAGGTGTTTTTTTTAAAGAATAAAGTTAGGTAGATATAGAGAAAGGAAAAACAACAACACTACAACCATCAATAAGACAGGAAGAAATAGATCACTTCTGATGTTTCAGGCAGCATGGGATCTTCATACTGTCTATTGGGGCAGAGAACAAAAATGCAAACTTAAATGCAACAATGGAGTTTAAGAATCCCAGTCTGAAGGCAAACTATAGGCCACTCTGCACATTTCACTGACACTCAGTCCATTTCATGTAGACTCCACATGGAGGCAGAGCCAAACCCAGGTACTCAGTTTATGTACCTGCATGACACATGCATGTGTTTCATTCCCATATAATGTTTCTTGGTGTACATTTGAAATAGGAGTACACTTTAAAAAAGAAAGTGTGGAATGACCTTTTATATCCCAGCTGCTGTGAGAAGGGGAAATTTAAATAGCATCTTTTTTACACACTGATTTACCAAGGTCTGCAGGTTGGTGGGGGTGTATATTTCAAGGCACTAGCACCAGTCTTTAGGTGCCTGGGCAATGTGGTTGCAGGGTATTTTCTTTCCTTGGATAAATGGAGATACTTGGACTCAAAAATCCAAACATATTGCAGAGAGGCAAGGTCTGTTGTTCTTTCAGAACTAATGGAAATCATCCTGAGCCTACAGGATATACGTTGAAGTCAGAAGTATGAATCGGGAATGTGAAAATCACAAGTGTGCATCAATCTATAACAGAGCAGAGAATACTGCAAATCTCACCGCTTTAGCAAATTTGTAGCCCTTAAGACTGCAAAAATAGTCTTGAAACTGTATGAAGAATGCCAAGTGGTTATCACAAGCATGGAAGAGCGGAAGCTCAGATATTTGACAGTTAAGAGCAGGTGTCAATACTTTGCAAAGACATTTGCTCAGGCCCAAGGCTATGAGCAGTTAAGTTATGCAAACTGAGTGAATATATGCAGTTTTGCTTGGCCTGCATCACTTTTAGTTTTATACGTTTCTTTTCCTTGGCACAAAATCTTTATTTCTTTTAGCTCAGACTACATCAAGCATGTAAACATAGGCAGATTTCAGGATCTACAGTGGTACCTCACAAGACGAACGCCTCGCGCAACGAAAAAATCACAAGACGAAAGCGTTTTGCGATTTTTTTCGAAGACTCGCAGAACGAAGTTGTCTATGGCTGTGCTTCGCAAGACAAAGTAGCCTCACGACGGGAAGGGAAGGCTGGCCGGCAGCAGGCCCCGTCTGCGCTTCCCCACTGCTGCGCGCCCGCTTCACCCCTTTCCCTCAGAGCGGAGTTTCGGCTCAGCCGGCTCGGGCCTCAGCGGCAGCGCCGGTAATAATGCTGGTGAGTGCCGGGGCTGTGAGGGAGGCGGGGAGGCTTCTCTTCCTCTCTCGGGCGCCTTAAAACGGCCATGGAGCGGAAGAGCCTTAAAGCGGCTGTGGCGCTTGGCAATGTGGCTGCTGTGGCTGCTCCTGGCTCGGCGGGTGAGTCAGCGGGAAAGAGCTCCGGCTCCCGAGGCGAGCTGGGGGGAGGGGAAGCGAGCATGCCACGGGGATGGACCTGCAGGAACCCCGGAGGGCAGCGGCTTTTTTTTTGCCCATAGGAACGTATTGATTAAATTTCAATGCATTCCTATGGGAAACCACGCTTTGCAAGACGAAATTTTCACAATGTGAAATGACTCGCGGAATGAATTAATTTCATCTTGAGAGGTACCACTGTACTTTGCCAGAACACTGCAGTTCAGGAACTGGAGCTAAGTAAAGAGCAGTGGCTGGAGAGTGAAGGCAGTCCTGGATGTACAATGGCAGTTCAGGTGGTGTAGCCAATTCCTTACTGCAGGACTGAATCTGGCCAATGGGCCATATACTTATCTCCCACACTTACCAACTTGGGCCATGAAGCAATCTATAAATTTGATTAATAATGATAATAATAGTAAGAATAATGATGATGATGGCACCTACCAGCATCCCCCTTGTTACTGCTTTAAAATACAGTTGGGAAGAAGCCACAACTGAGCAGGGGCGTCGCAATAGAGGGGCAGGGGGGGCGGGGCGCCCTGGGCTCCACTCTTTGGGGGGCAGCACGGCGCCTCCTCACCACCTCCACTGACGGCCGCCGCATGCGCCCGCCCCCCTCGCCTGAGCAGAAAGAATAAAAGCGCGAGCCAAGCAAACTGCGGCGAAGAGCGAGTTTTACAGGGCGGCCCTGTAAAACTCGCCCTGCGCCGTGGCTTGCTCGCAGTTTGACGGCGGCGGAGCTCCAGGCGAAGCTCCAGGTAGCGCTACGGAGCGGGTTTGGCACTGGCTCCGCCACCGTCAAACTGCGAGCAAGCCACGGCGCAGAGCGAGTTTTACAGGCTCTTAAACTTGCTCTGTGCTGCAGCTTGCTCACAGTTTGACAGTGGCAGAGCTCCTGCACCGCTGCAGCCAAACCCGCTCCATAGCGCGCATGCGCGCAGTGTCCTTCCATAGTGACGTGCTGCGTCCCTATGTCACTATGCAGCACGTCACTACGGAGGGGCACTGCGTGTCAAGGGGTGGGGTGCCGCCCCCGGTACCAGGGGGGCTTGCGACGCGGCTGCAACTGAGTGCTCCTTGCCTCTAGAAAGCTAATGGTTCAGGTAAAAAAAAAAAGGCCAGGTCTTGTCTTTTCTTCTCAATACAAAGTGATTTCTAAGCTATGGGTTTTCAAAACATGAAAAGTAGCACATTGAATTGTGTGTCTGGAATGTTATAAGAAGCCCTGGCTCCCTTAGCAACCTAAGGGAAGTGTGGTGGAGTCAATTGTGTAGAATATTTCCGTCAAGAGTGCTACATGTGTTTTGTGTGTTTGTTTACAGTTCCCATAAAAACACCAACCAGGAAATGAATTATATTTCACAGCCATATTTCTTGACCTGCATCCTGCAAGCTGTTTGAAACATCAAAGTGAATGACCACCTACATCCCCAAACAGAAAAGAATCTCTCCCAAACAATGGGTGATGGAAGAACCACCTACTTATTCTCAACAAAGCAACACCATCACCATCACGGGAACGAAACAAAAGAGAGTCCCGAGAAATCACAGAAGAAAAGAAAGAGAAGAAGAAAATAAAAGGATGAAGAGATGCTGAATGAACAGAAAGGAGGAGGAGAACACCCATATGTTTAAAAAAGGCCTTGGCCTTACCAAAGAAATCATCCCGCACTATGAAAGTCATTCCATATGAGAAAAGAGGGGTGGGGTCAGGGGTATAGAAAGAGATAGGGACAAAGAAGAGAAAAATAGGGGAAGAAAGGGAGAGAAAAAAGCAGCCATTAAATACAAATCTGTAAACAGCAAAACGGTGGTGTTCTCTTAGCACGTACGTGCAAGGAAATTAGTTATGCTGCAACAAGAACCACTCTCTGCCTCTGATCCAGCTAAGCAGGGAAGAAAGTCTCAGATTTTGAAATGAACAGATCAAGTTAGCAACTCCTGGTTCCATCCTTATTATCCTCCGTGGATAGGCAAAGGTCCTTTGGGCCTCTCATCCTCTACGGAAGGGAACCAAAGCAACAGCATGGATGGGTCAGGTTAAGGGGAAAAACAGAAGGAGAGGACAATAAAATTGGGGCAAAGGGGCTGTTGGGAGACCCCGAGATCTGATTTTCAACTGGACGGATGGCTGAAAAAAAGGCAGCAATCTTGGGTTGACAGCAAATAATAAATGTTTAAAGGAAGTGAATCTATTTCCTATTTACACTGGGCCGGGTCCAGCATAAAGAGTTCTTCAGCAGAGATAGACTGCTATTACCAAAGGAAGGGAACTTTTGCATCCTACCCAATGCAGACACACACACCCCTTCTCTTTCTTTCTCCTTCGATCAAAACTGGACACGTTTTTCACAAAGGATTGTGTTTAGAAGTCATACAATTCAGTAATAAGAAGTAGCCTTATACTGAGTCAGACCATTGGTCCGCCTCGCTCAATACTGTCTACACTGATTGGCAGTGGCTCTTCAGGATTTTAGGTGAGGATATTCTCAACCCTTTGCAGAGATACTGGAGCTAGAACTCAGGAGCCTCTGCCTGCAGAGCAGATGCTCTACCACAGAGCCATGGCCCTTCCGCGAACCTTTCAAAACACAACTACAATGAACATGTACACCATTACTGGGAGAGCCCTGGATAGAGGAGGTCCCACTCCATGGAGGGAAGTGTGGATGCTCCAACTTCAGAAATGATACTAAATGTGCACACCCAACATGCTCACAAATTGACAGGCAATCATGTGTGGCCAATAGGTATGGAAAGAAATGCAATTGAGTTCACGTTCAAAGTCAAATTTATCAAATTCACACTCTCCGAAACAATACGAAAGCAAAGATAGCTAACCAGAGAAAGTTTCCAGAAATTCCCACTATCCACTGAAGCATTTCACTTAGCTCAGTATCATCTATACCAGGCACTCCCAAACTGCGGCCCTCCAGATGTTTTGGCCTACAACTCCCATGATCCCTAGCTAACAGGGCCAGTGGTCGGGGAAGATGGGAATTGTAGTCCAAAACATCTGGAGGGCCGAAGTTTGGGGGTGCCTGATCTATACTGACTGGAAGTAGCTCTCCAGGTTTTCAGACAGGACTGTCCAGCCCTACCTGGAGATGCCAGTGATTAACCCAGAAACAGTCTGCATGCAAAGCAGATGTTCTACCACTGAGCTATAGGCCTTCCATGTGATGGGAGGTGGTGGTTCAACAACATCAGGTTCTCCACCCCTGGTCTAGAGTCTTAAATTAACTAACTGCACTACTGATTTAAGCAAGTTGATCTAGAAAAGATGCCCTTGGACCTCTAACACTTCTCCTTCAGCTAGAACTCTTGACTGACCATCTCAGCCTTTTCCAAACTTACAAGCTGCAGAACTTGAGAGCTCAGCCCCCATCCTGCAAACACTAAGTCCCAAACCTTCTCTTACCCCAGCAGCCATCCTGAGGGAGGGAAAGGACTAATAAAGGAATCAGCAAGACGGATAAACCTCCTATCTTTAGCTCACTCTCAGAATGAGGACCCCACACTTGGGTTCATTGCCTGCCCTAAAAGGAAGGAAAAATTCCACCTTACAGGAAACATAAAGTAACAGATGGTTCCCCACCTTCTACCCCAGGATTCAAAGAGGGAGGTAAAAAAAAGCAGATCGTGGAGTGAGGCTGCAGAAAGCCGGGGTGGGTGGGTAGGGGTTAGAAATAAAGCTTACCGCAATGTAGCAGACATGTGAGCAAAAAGCAGAGAATGTTCAATTGGGTTCGGAACCTTAAGTCGCGCAAGCCAATCAAACAAGGGAAAGGCGGGACAAAGTCCGCAAAGCCAACCGTGATTGGACAACAGCAGGGGAGTATCACACGTGTGTACCCACATCATTCAATTCAAAATTCAAGAAAGGGGGAAGGAGCAGGAAGAAAGAAAAATTGGAGGAAACAGAGAATCCGAACAGAGGAGAGATACACACCTGAAAACTCCCCTATGGGCCATGTCCAGCGAAGCACAGAGATACAGGATGGGGTAGGGGGGAAGGAATTGGGGGGAAGGAAAGAAAAAGAGTCAATCAGTGACCGAAACCAACAAAATAAAATAAAAAAATCTGGATTTTTTTAAAAAGAGAAACAAAAAATTAACAATGATCTTGCCATTTCGATGTCAAAAGGCATGAAATAGTAAAGACAGGACCTGCTATGGCCTGCAAATGGTGTGAATCTACATATGGGACATTTGGGAGTGTGAGGGTGAGGAAATCACTTTTTTTTTCCAGATGAGGATATAAGTGAGGAGCCTGGAGACTTCCTATGAACCCTGACTTAAGCCTTGTCTTCTCAACCATGGCAAACGGTATAATAAAAACGTGTTCTGAATAACCTAATTTGTTGGAATGCTTACGACCGTCTGCAGCGCTCTATGTAGCCTTTCCAAAAATTCATGAAAGCTGGCACAGCTTGAGACCCACTAAATCAAACGCAGCCCAACAGGAATTGGATCATGGCCCTAATGCCTTAAAATGGAAATGACCTTCTCCCAGGTCTAACAGTTAGGCAATTTAGCCTAGTATTGTTGGCTCTGTCTGGCAGCAGCTCTCAGAGAAACATAGGAAGCTGCTTTATACCAAGTCTGACCATTTGTCCATTTCTGCTCAGTACTGCCTGTGATGACTGGTAGCAGCTCTCCTTGGTTTCAGAATAGGGACATGTGCAACCCCTTGTTGGAGGTGCTGGGGATTGAACCTGGGAACTTCTGCATGCAAATAAGAGCCACAGCTCTTTCTGGAAGCTGCCTTATACCAACCACATCAGGTCCTTGGTCCACCCAACTTCGCATTACCTACACTGACTGGAAGCTGCTTTCCAGGGTTTCAGACAGAGGTCTATTCTAGCCCTAACTGTAGATGCCAAGCATTGAAACTGGGACTTTCTGCATGTAAAGCAGGTCATCAACCAATAGGTTATTGTCCCTGCCCTTTTTTGTGATGGGAATAGTGTGCACTTGCAAGAAAAGCAGTAAAAACAGGAGGCTCCTTGAGCCAGTGGTGGGCTATGTGCAATGCTGGTGGGCTGCCTTTGGCTCAGTGGGATGTGAGCTGAGCAGGCCTGCGTGACAGTATTAAGCTCTGAATTGAATCTCCTCTGTTTTAAGATAGGCAATTCATAACACTTACCAATTGCAAATCCTTTGGGTTCCTCTCATCACCAAATATCCCCTTTTAGTTGAGGTCAAGATAAGTTTTACACGCCAAAATAGTCTGGCCACCTAGAAGTAAAATTTAAGTTGTTGCCCTGCCCACCCACCATTCTCTGAGGAGTCACAGCTATTCTTTTGATCGGCTAATCGCCCAGCCCTCTTAGATTCTGGTCAGATAATGAAAAGAAAAAAGATATTGGTCTAGCCCAGGCATCCCCAAACTTTGGCCCTCCAGATGTTTTGGACTACAATTCCCATCATCTCTGCCCACTGGTCCTGTTAGCTAGGGATCATGGGAGTTGTAGGCCAAAACATCTGGAGGGCCGCAGTTTGGGGATGCCTGGTCTAGCCATTACAGGGCTAAACAAGCAGCCACATCAGAACACTTCCTCCAGTGACCAAACCACCATTTCCTCCCATCCCACTCAAACAATGCCCCTTGTTTTGGGTCACTGTGTTTGGGAGGTGGGGAGGAATGACAAACATCACATAACAATGGTGGCCACCAGTGGGGGAATGTGGGGGGACCATAAACAGCCATTTCCTCAATCTGAAGGTGAATTTCATCCCTCTTACCCCCAGAAAATAATTCCTCCAAATCCAAATGCCCACAGAGGCACAAAATTTGAGGGTATTTGTGTTAAGCCCTAATTTGATATAACCATTCAGTGGTATTCAAAGCTAGTTCTACTCCAGAAAAAACCCCTGAAAATAATGGACATTAACATCTCACTCCATTAATTTTGATGGCTTGAATCCAATTAAGTTCTACACAGAGTACACCCCCTGAAATTAACACACCAAACTTAGTCATGTCCATTACTTTCAGTGAGTCTACTATGAGCAGGACTAGCACTGGACACAATCCAATGGGTCTTCTCTGAGTAAAACCTGAGCCACGTTGACACATTTAAAGCACTCTCATGGCACCTTAAACAGTCATAGCCCAAAGAATCCTGGGAACTGTCATTTGTTAAAGAGTACCGAGATTTGTTAGGGGATCCCTATTACCCTCACCGAGCTGCAATTCCCAGAGTTCCCTGTGAAGAGGGATAATAATAATAATAATAATAATAATAATAATAATAATAATAATAATAAATTTATTATTTATACCCCGCCCATCTGCCTGGGTTTCCCCAGCCACTCTGGGCAGCTTCCAACAGAAAAATGAAATAAAATAATCTATTAAACATTAAAAGCCTCCCTAAACAGGGCTGCTTTCAGATGTCTTCTAAAAATCTTGGTTGTTAAACCATTCTGGGAACTGTTGCCCTGTGAGGGGCATGTTGTTGTTTAGTCGTTTAGTTGTGTCCGACTCTTCATGACCCCATGGACCAGAGCACGCCAGGCACTCCTGTCTTCCACTGCCTCCCGCAGTTTGGTCAGACTCATCCTCTGTCGTCCCCTTCTCCTTGTTCCCTCAATCTTTCCCAGCATCAGGGTCTTTTCCAGGGAGTCTTCTCTTCTCATGAGGTGGCCAAAGTATTGGAGCTTCAGCTTCAGGATCTGTCCTTCCAGCTGATTTCCTTCAGAATGGATAGGTTTGATCTCCTCGCAATCCATGGGACTCTCAAGAGTCTCCTCCAGCACCATAATTCAAAAGCATCAATTCTTCGGCGATCAGCCTTCTTTATGGTCCAGCTCTCACTTCCATACATCACTACTGTACTGGGAAAACCATAGCTTTAACTATATGGACCTTCGTCGGCAAGGTGATGTCTCCGCTTTTTAAGATGCTGTCTAGGTTTGCCATTGCTATTCTCCCCAAAAGCAGGCGTCTTTTAATTTCGTGACTGCTGTCACCATCTGCAGTGATCATGGAACCTAAGAAAGTAAACTCTCTCACTGCCTCCATTTCTTCCCCTTCTATATGCCAGGAGGTGATGGGACCAGTGGCCATGATCTTAGTTTTTTTGATGTTGAGCTTCAGACCATACTTTGCGCTCTCCGCTTTCACCCTCATTAAAAGGTTCTTTAATTCCTCCTCACTATCTGCCATCAAAGTTGTGTCATCTGCATATCTGAGGTTGTTGATATTTCATAGAACTTTGCTAACAATTCTCAGCACACTAAAGAAACTAGTTCCCCATAGCTCATGACTGTTTAAAGTGCTATCATAGTGCATGTATGGAGTAAATGTGGCCTTAGTTGGATACAACTCATGATTTTTATCTGACTGTTGCCATTGCTTTTGGCAATACTGATTTGGTGTGCTACCCCTGAGCAGGCCAATGAATAGGTACAATATAAATTTAGCTAATGAAATAATGATAACATAAATGGTGATGCATGATCTAGCACTGTTCAGTGGGAATGTTGCAGGGGAGAGGGAGTGAACCTGTGGTAATGAGCATGAATTTGAGCATGGAAATATATTTGGTGTGTGACAAGGACTCAAGATGAGGAAAGGAAATTAAAGTGTTGGAAGTGACAGCTAAATAAGACTTCTGGGCATTGATAATTCTGCATTCTACTACTTTGGCTATCAACGTAACACTTATTAGCTGTCTACTTGTTCCTCTGCTTTTATTAGCAGCTTGGCAATATAGCAGGTAAACTATTTATTAATTTTATTTGACCCTGTTTACTTCACAGGGTCGTTGTCGTGGAAGGCTATGTGTAGTTCCTCACATGGGGAAGAAAAACTACAGAACACAATTCTGATCACAGAATTCAGTTTTCCAAAATCAGTTCATTAAAAAGTTTATATTCCTTACAGCTGGGAAGCGGTATGGCTGAAAGGATATGGGCAATATGTGGTGAAATCTCAGAAGCAAAAACATAGGGCGAGGTTCCCAGTAATCAAAGCATAGAAAGGCACCTGTGCCCTACAGGGCTCATCCTCCAAGTCTAAAATAGCAGAGTAAATTAGGCAAAATAATTTATGTAACTCTGCTTTAATTTGCATAATTTGCATAAGCGTCACAAAATTATGTGGACTACATGCATATAAATTACAGGAAAGGAAAGTTCGACTAAACATTAGGAAGAACTTTCTGACGGTAAGAGCTGTTTGACAGTGGAACCTCAGATGGTGGTGGACTCTCCTTCCTTGGAGGTTTTTAAACAGAGGCTGGGTGGCCATTTGTCATGGATCCTTTAGTTGAGATTTCTGCATTGCAGGGGGTTGGACTAGATGACCCTTGGGGTCACGTCCAACCCTACAATTCTATGATTCAGAGGGAAATGCCCTTTATATTTCATCCCGATGTTTGCTGATCACATCTGATCACCACAATCTCTGCATCTTATCTAGAGCAGGGGTAGCCAACACAGTGCCCTCCTGATGTTGCTGGCTTCCATCAGCCCCAGCCAGCCTGGCCGATTAGGGATGGTTAGGGATGATGAGAGTTAGATTACAACAACTGAAGGGAACCTGTTGGCTATCCCTGCTCTAGACCATAAAGAGTTACATTACGTCTTCCAGCTCTTTATCTCTCCACCTACTCTACTTTCAAAGGGCTTTTGTGATAAACAAGACAAGAATTTCAAAAGCAGCGCTCTTGAAGCAGGCTTTACCTAGGAGGTCCGCTCCTTCATCCACATCTCCAATGGCTTCCGAGCCGACTTCAGTAAGTTCAGTGTACAGCGAGTCGGTGTTGATGCCGAAGGCTTTGTTCACGATCCCCTGAGTAGGGCTGTCGTGCAAAGAGAAAAAGAATGGAAATGCTGCAGACTGGCACGAAATGAATAAAAGCTGCATTCTGCACTCACGGCGACATGCCTAAAGAAAGGGGAATGTCTGCACCCAAACCTGTTTCCTGTGCGTTCCAGCCTGGGATCCTGGCACATATCCAGTTCCGGAGTAGAATCAATATCTTGAAAATCTGATCCCTCATCGCTGCTTCCCATCCCTGTAGGATGCAATGCAAAAAGGGAAATATTCGTAGTCAGGAAGACCAAACCAATGTTTCGGATCAGAGATGGGCATTTGCACCTCCATTTATTAAGGAGGATATTGGACAGCTCAATCCAGCAGAGATCTTGTGCAGCCACCAATAATTCTTCATCCACACACACATCCACGCACTTAGCTAAGTTTAAGAAGCAGTCCATTGCTCAACCCCGGGCACCGCAATCTAATCGCAGCCCTAAAAATAAGGAATATGCTAATTTACACTATTATGGGACAAGAATTCCTTCTTGGCATGTTATGTCCACATCTCACATTTCTATAGGAAACAAGTTAAACATAGAAGTTTCTCAGCCAGCCATACCTATGCTCACATTCCTCGTCTCTTGGGCGACCTGGACTTCCATATTTCTACTATTCCGTTTCTCCCGCGACCGCTTGTTGTTCTTTGACGTGATGTAGTCATTCATGGGCTGAAGGCTCTCATTCAGGGGGGTGACAGCAGCAGAGGGCACGGACGAGGTGGGTGTGTTGGATTTCGTTCCGGTGGTGCTGGGCGTAGCAGCTGCTGAGGACTGTCCAGACTCAGACATTTCATCAGGCGGGCACTTAGGGGCACAGCATTGTTTGGAGGGGTGGGAAGAGAAGGGGTGGGGAGGCAATCACATGCATCAGTTAATTTTTCCTCCCATTTACTGGCCAGGTGGCTGCCTTGTAGTACTGTGATATACGAGCACTATGCACTAAAAAGCCTATAACGGCCACTACAAAAATGAAGGCCAGTGTGGTGCAGTGGTTTAGAATGTTGTGTCTGGACTTTTATAAACAGCCGGGTCCAAGTCTCCATTTAGCAATCAAGAGAAGTGGGTGCCCTTGGGCAAGTCACTATTAACCAAACCTACCTTGCAGGGTTGTTGTGAAGGATAAATTTAGACCATACAAAAATATTGTAATTCTCCCAAGATTATTAATGGCCTGTTAGCAGCTTTTGAGATTCATTGTGCTGCTTAACCAAAGTTATGTTTAGTATTCTCTGCTACTTAATATCCTTACGTAACATCCTCTTTTTTTCTTTTCCCCCCAGAACGCCTCAGATTTTTTTTGTCATATGTTTGGCTCACCCCTTGGCCTGAGGGCTTAATGGTGAATAATGGCCCACAAGGAGCCACAATGTGTTGGAGGCCTTGTGTCATCTGTGGGTGCTAGTGAATCCCATCTTCCTGAGTTATAATTTGACCCTTGCTTATTATATAAGGAATAATCAACCACACAGTCAGAAGGCACAAAACCTCTCTACTCACTAGACCACACTGGCTGTTGTTGCCCCAGAGTGGCAAGTTTCATAATTATGACCAAATGCTGGACTCATTGTTTAGGGGCAAACTACAGAAGCAAACAAGCCAAAGGATCCATTCAAGGGACCGTCACTAGTGACAGGACTTTTAAAAGCAAGAGCGCATACGCACATCTGAAAAGCAGCGCAACTGAAACAAAGACACACATTTACACAAAACCACACCTATTTCACCCAAACATCTGGAGGGCCACAGGTTCCCCATTGATGTTCTAGGACCATAACACATAGTTCATTTTTAGGAGACTGGATGAGGACCATATTTGGCCACTGCAGAAACCACCACGTGGAGTCATCCTGCAGCTATCTTGATGGCTGACAGGAACCACTGTGGGACCAGTGCCAGCAATGGACTAGCCCTGGAGGAAAGGGGACTCTCTTTTCTAGAGGCACTTCTGACTTCTACACCAAATCCCAGCCACTTAAGTAAGAACACAAGAAGCACCACTGAACTCTTAGCTTTTGTTCAGGCAATTTACAGAATGGCTATTTCTTCAAGGCCAGGGGTGATCTTGTTAACATTAGAAGGATTCCCTTACTGCAAACCCAGCTATACTTCCACAGCTGACACTTGCACACACATACACACATACAGAGCATAGCAAAATGGCAATGGAGACTGAAAATATGGCCACTTAACCCTTTGCAGCCATACATTTCTTAAAGGCAAGGATGGCATGCTGTAATAAGCAACAGAATTTCAAGTCCTGTATATACTGTGTTGGGGAGCCTCAAGTAGCCTATGTGGTCTCAGATACCAGTTGTTTTCAGGTGTGTAACAAGAACAGACTAGCAGCAGAAATCCCATCACAAAGGGACCATCTGAGATGAAAAAAACCAGAGTAATGTAATTTGACAGTGGTGCGTTCTCTACTAACAATACATTTATTTCCCTAATGGTTTTACTGGTACAGAATGTTGTTTGCACAACACTGAGGTGATATTTTGTTTGCACCCTGCCAACTAGAGAACAAAGCATAGGCTTGCCATATGTCAGGAAAATTCCTGACGTGCTGGTTTTCAGCATGGGGAGGAATTAGCCAAATTGGCAAAATGTCTGGGAAAACCTGGCAACGCAATGAAAAAAGCAGTGGGAACAGCTCCAAAACCTTAAAATTGCTTTTTTGGGAGGAGAAATACGACAACCCCAACAAAGCCTTGTTACCAAGTATGTTAGCATACTGCATTTCCAACTTCAGGGAACCTTTTTTTTGTTGGGGGGCAGGAATTATTAATGGTTTAAAGGCACAGGGCATAACATATCTCCTTCTTAACAAAAGGCAGCGGCAGAGAGGAAAGGAAATCCAGGTCAGGATTACAAGAAAAGTTACAACAAAAAGGATTTAGACTAAATATTACACAGCTTCCCAATAAAGCATCCTAGGAGCTGTAGTTTGTTAAAGGTGCTGAGAGTTGTTAGGGGACTCTATTCCCCCTTACAGAGCTACAATTCCAGAGTAGTTTGATTATCAGTCCATCTTCCTGGGGAACCATGGAAATTGGAGCTCTATGTCAGAAATAGAGGACTCCTGATACAATTGTTGAGGGAAGCCATTTATGCATTGCCATGCATGTAACAAACCACCCACCAAACCATTTATGCCAAGGAGCTGGCACACCAGCAATAATTGCAGATATATAATGGGTTATTTTTTATTACTGGATTTTCTGTGGGGTAAGGGTAAATCTGGGTTATATGACTATACGAAGAAAAAGCATGGGGTAGTATTTTTAGGACAACATGGAGACTGCAAAAAAAAATTCTGAGCAGGGGCAACATCGAGTCCAAAATAAATTGTCCTGATGGGAACACTTTGGGTGTATGCTAGCTGATGGGCGAATGTTAAAATACTGCTGCCCCAGGGAAAAAAAAATAAAAGCCTTTAGGAAAAGAACACTCATCACACACGAGAGTTTAGCTGAGCAAAGCATCAGCAAAGAAATGGCTATGGGCTGCAAAGGGTTACAGACACACAGAGGTCTCTCTGTCCTGATGGAGGTGCTGCTGACAAGTAGGCAAGGATGCCCTCGCTTCCATGATGGTGTTAGAAAAACCTTGTAGCCGGAGTTGGACTGCAGCTGGCCGAGGTCACTCAGGTGCCAGTGGTCCACTGCGGGGGCGATCTTGGCGCCCACCTGCCCACGTACCATGTCATCTGTGAGGGGGATGTTCAGAGAATTGGGACGCCTCTTCATGCTAGAGAGAGAAAAGGAAAGTCAGAGAGAGAGAGAAGGAGAGAAAGAGAGAGCATGGGAAAGAGTTAGGAAACCAGCAGATCCTTGACATGGAGAAAGCAGCAAAACAAAACCCATCGTAGTTAACAGTGGGCCAAGTATCCCAAGGACAACCCGTTAACATTCCCATAAGATTCAACTGCCCGAGAAGTGGAAATTCCTTTTAAAAAACAGACACCAAGTTTCCAGACATCTGGGTGTGAAAATACGCTCAAAAGTGTATGTACCTGCTGAAATCTCTGAAGCCAGTGGGGTGGTGGCATACATTTTGCAGCAGTTGGGGGTATTGGCACCTGCATAGTTCCATTAATAGTGGATAGGAAGCTGCCTTATACCAGAGCACACCAATAGTCCACCTGGGTCAACACTGTCTACAGTGTTGTACCCTCCAAATGTTGTACCCTCCAAATGTTGTGGAACTTCCCATCAGCTCCAGCTAGCATGGCCAGGGATTATGGGATTTGTAGTACAGCAATATCTGGAGGCCGCCATGTTGGCTATCCCTGGTCTATGCTGATTGGCAGCAGCTCTCCTGGGTATCAAGAAAGAGTATCTTCTGGGTCTCAGGAAAGAGAATTTCCTGGCTCTACCGGAAGATACCAGAGATTGAATTATGGATCATTGGCATGCAAAGTGTGTGCTCTGCACCAGTGAGCAGCAATCCTTCTGAAGTCAAACCAGACCTGATTATACAAAAAGGCAAATGAATGAATAAAACCGTGGAATAATTTATGAAAAAATAGGGAGACATAATGCAAATCTGCGTGGTTTGTACTACTCACAAAATTCTGTCTTTCCTGGTGTGGAACCCTAACCTTTCAGCACAGGATTCACACAACATCAACCCCAGGAATTGGGTTGGGTACCTGCCCTGGATGGAGCTGCACTTCCTCTGAAGGAATACTGGTAGGTGTTTAGTTTAGGGGTGATCCTAGATCCATTGCTGTCACTACAGTCTCGTGGGTTTTTTGTTTGTTGGTTTGGTTTGGTTTTTTGCTGCTTTTACTGATAATTTCAATCGGTATATAATTTTGAATAAATTGAAAATAAAATGCATCCCTGACTGTTGGCCATGCTGGCTGGAGCTGATGGGAAGCGAACTACAACCTCATGCCAGAGGTTCCCCATCCTCAGCCTAGAACCTCTATGTTGGCAAAGGGAGTAGGGCAGATTTCAACTTGCAAAACACTTTTCTTCCAGCATGAATTGAGCAGGGAGCAGAGGTGGAGTTTCATGCAACACTCTATAGACTGGCAGCCTTAACTGCACTTGAGCTTCTCTGAGCTTATGCCAAAACCGGTGCTGCAGCAAAGCTTCAAGCCTTTCCCCTGCTGTTCCTGGTACGGATCACCGCTTCTGCTGAACACAGAAAACTATTTCCCCAGGGATCCAGCTGAGAGGCAGTTATGAGCAGTCTGTTTGTGACCTTGTGTGAAGCTGCTGTAATGGAACTCGAAAACCCTGGAAATCTGAAGAGCAAAGGCAGTGAACGCAAGGGCTGGTGAGACATGCTCAAACTCCTTTGAGGGTGAGAAGTCAAACCAGCAAAAGGATATGTGTGTGTGTCAAGACAAACAAATTTTATTGTAGGTGGGGTGGGGAAATTGTGACAAAATTGCCCAGCAGGAGATTTCCTTGCTTGAAGACATGAACTTCTGTGCTGGTGCATCCAACACTTCAGCAAGGTGGGGGAGGTTTCTCCCCCACCCCTGCTCAGATTAATTGGGATCAGCAGGTGGCGCTGTGGGTTAAACCACAGAGCCTAGGGCTTGCTGATCAGAAGGTCGGCGGTTAGAATCCCTGCGACGGAGTCCCAGCTCCTGCCAACCTAGCAGTTCAAAAACATGTCAAAGTGCAAGTAGATAAATAGGTACTGCTACAGTGGGAAGGTAAACGGCATTTCCGTGTGCTGCTCTGGTTCGCCAGAAGCAGCTTAGTCATGCTGGCTACATGACCTGGTAGCTGTACGCCGGCTCCTTCGGCCAATAACACGAGATGAGCGTCGCAACCCCAAAATCGGTCACAACTGGACCTAATGGTCAGGGGTCCCTTTACCTAAGGAAACTGATTGCCAGTAGTTTCCAGGGGGAAAAAATGGATAACACTGTTTACCTTCCCGCCGGAGCAGTAGCCCAGTGTTTCTCAACCTTTTTTGGGCCACGGCACACTTGTTCCGTCAAAAAAATCACGCGGCACACCACCATTAAAAGACGGGGCAAATCCTGGGGGTTGGGAATGGGTGGGGGACTGAGGAATAGGGAGGATGAAGTTGGTGTACTTGCTGAGAGAGCCCTCGAGCACCGCCTCCGTCGTCCTGCCTGCCGCCAGCCCCCCGCTCCCTCCTGGGCTGGCCGCGGCTGAGCTGGGGCTGCTGCTGCTGCTGCCACCGCCGCCTCCCTCCGGCCTCCCCGCTGGTGTAGCCGCCGCCGCTGCTCCTTGGCGGCCCAAGAGCCCTCCCCGGCTGGCGGAGGAGGACGGCGAGGAGCCCGCCGAGGTGGGGCGGCTGCTGCTGCGGCTGCTGCTGTTACTGCCGCCGCTGGACGGGGCTGCTGCTGCTCCAGAGTCCCCGCCGCCCTGCGCCGCTGCTGCCGCTGCCTTCTCCTTTGAGCGCGCGGGGAGAGCGCGAGGAGGCGACCTTGGCCATGAAGCGCTGCCTCGCTCAGGGAGCGAGCGCGAGGAGATGACGAAGAAACACCCTTCGCGCCCTTGCGCCCTCCAGACTGACCCGGCCGGCTTCCTTTCCGGCGGGTCAGCGCTGCCTATTGGCGGCCGCAAATCGCCCTTCTCGTTGCCTCACGTTGCGGCACAGCAGCCACCGTCTCGCGGCACAGTAGTGTGCCGCGGAACAGTGGTTGAGAAACGCTGCAGTAGCCATTTATCTACTTGCACTTTGATGTGCTTTCAAACTGCTAGGTTGGCAGGAGCGGGGACCGAGCAATGGGACCTCACCCCGTCGCGAGGCTACGATTCCCAGGATTCCCCGATGAGAGAGTAATTGCTAAGCCACTCTGGAAATTGTACCTCTGTGACGTGAATAGGGGTGTCTCCTTACAACTCTCAGCACTTTCAACAAAGTACAATTCCCAAGGTTCTTTGAGGGCAGCCACGATTATTAAAAAGGTATAATACAGCTTTAAATGTATGGTGCAGGTGTGGCCCTGGTTGCTGTGTGAGGATATCAAGTGCTGCAGCAATGCCCAGTTCAAATTCTGGACCCTGTGCTTTGTCAAACGTATGTTTGGTGTGATCTGAGACCATTTCCTCTGCCTCTTTAGAGCCTAGGGAAATAGGCTGCCCCGCCTCGACTCACCAGCTTGTCTCACATCAACACAAAACAGCAAAAGCGCTGTTGATGGCCACAGCTACTCCCCCCGCAAAGAAAGAGCTCCCAACCCAACAGATACAGATTCTCCCAAATTACCTTTTCCTCCATGACTGGCGGTGACTGAAGTGACAAACAGAGAGCAGCCCACACAAGAAACGCAACGGCACAAGAAGCAAGACAAAAGAATAAACATTAGAGTGCAACAGTCATGCAAGCACACACACACACACACACACAGAGACATGTCGTTATGTGCTCACAGAAATGCTTGCCTGAGCAGAGATTGAGACATTGGCACATATAAAACACCCAGCCTAATGAACATGCAGTGGGTCTGGAACAGACAATGATTATACATACAGTCCAGTGAGGGAGGTTCGGAGGGTGGCAAGAGAGGGAGAGGGCCTTTGCAGATGTAGCTCCCCATCTGTGAAATGCTCACCCCTGCCTGGTGCTATCAGGAACATCCTTCTGGCACCGCATTAAAACTTACCTCCAGTTTTTAAAAAAGGATTAGGGAGCTGTTTCTGTTCCTTAAGCCAGTAAAGAAAATACACAAGCAAGGCCTCATAAGATTTCAGAAGCCAGATCAGGGATGGGGAGGCTGAACAGGCTCTCCAAAGGTGAGGGCTTTGTTGCCTCACATAGTACTTCACTATCCCTAACAGAATACATACTGCAAAGCAAGCAAATGTAGGCAGGCAGGCAAAAATCTGCATAATGGTCCGTCCATTGCAAAATTAGCATCGTGCAGAATATTATTTATTCCTTCATTTTGGTAGGTCACAGAGTGGTTTTAACAACTGGTCCCTCTTCCCAGGGACCTCTGGGAACTGTAGCTCAGGAGAATAGGGGCCTCTTAACAACATTCAACACACCTTTAACAAACTACCGTTCCCAGAATTCTTTGGGGGGGGGTGTGTGTGCCATGTCTGTGAAAGTGGTATCATAGTGCTTTAGATGTATGGTGCAGATGTTACCTAACACAGTCTGGAATGCAAACAGAGAGAGCTGCACCTTTTCCTGCAACTTCAGTAACTGGGGAAAGCGGCAGCCCCAGTTGTGTACCGTGTTTCTCACATTTTAAGACATGTCTTATATTTATTTTTACTCAAGAAAATAAGCCTATGGCTTATTTTCGGGGGTGTCTTATTTTATTTCTTTTACTAACCGGTAAGTTGCTGCTGCTGCTCAAGCACCGACAAAGCGCCCAGCAGCGTGCGCCGCATGGAGCCCCGAGCCAGCGGGACCCGCTGAAGCGCCGACAAAGCTCCCGGCAGCGCTGCGCAGAGCGCCCTGAGCCGCAGGAGGAGCACAATGGCTCTCGGCCTCTCCGCCGTCCCGTTCCTGTTTCCGCCGCAGGCGCCGCCGCCTCCTGCTCCCTCCCGGGGCGTCCCAGGCTTCGCCCGCTCGGCAGTGCTCCATGCAAAGCCAGGGGCGAGCGCAATTCCACCAGGAGGTTCCTCCGCGGCACCCGTAGAGACCATAGAGGAAAGGCGCGCGGCAGACACACCACTTCCGACTTCCGTTACCCTCACCCACTCCTGCTGCGGCTCGGGGCGCTCTGCGCAGCGCTGCCGGGAGCTTTGTCGGCACTTCAGCGGGTCCCGTGCCAAGGGGAAAGGAAGGGAGGAGGGGAGAGAGAGCGGGCAGAAAGGGAGGAGGGGAATAATCGCTGACGCTACACGGCGAAAGAGAAAGGCAAGTTATGGCTCCAGGTGGAGCGACTGTCCCGAGATAATTGGAAAACAATCCTGCACTGTGTGAGCGTTTCTGCAGACCACGAGGCGCTGCTTGGCCCTTCCAGTTTGCTGCTGCTGCACGCCACAAACAGCGGAGGGTGAAAGGAGCAGCGCCGGGTAGCCAGGGTAACCTCCACAACCCCACAGCCACAACGTTTCCCAGCACAGGATGATTGAGGCTTTGTCGGCGCTTCAGCTGGGTCCCGCTGGCTCGGGGCTCCACACGGCGCGCGCTGCTGGGTATTTTGGCGATGCCCTCTAGAACTGCACTTACGGTAGCACTACGGCTTATTTTCGGGGTATGTCTTATATTTTTTCAAAGCATGAAAATCGTGCCATGGCTTATTTTATAGGGACGCCTTAAAATATGAGAAACACGGTAGCTGGCTGATGGCTGTCTCCATATTGTGATTATTATTTTAAAAGGGGTGAGTGTTTGCTTTTCTTTCTATTTTTACACACTCCATCAGTGGAGTTCCCACAGTAGACAACAAAATAATTAAAATAAACAATAAAAAGCAATTTAAAAGAAAAGCATCAAAAGCAACAGCTTTCAAAACATAGAATGGGGGGGGGCTTGTGGCACTTTCCACTTTGTTGGATTCCAACTCCCATCAGCCCCAACCAGAAGGGTCAATGGTCAGGGACGATGGGAGTTGTAGTCCAGCAAGATCTGGGATAGCAAACTCACACAGAACTTTTTTATAAAAAAAAGGAAAAAAGCACACCAGCAGAGATAAAGCAAACATAAGCAGCATAAAAATGACAGAGGATTGTAGACAACTAAGTTCTACTCAAATTAATGGGCCAAAGTTAGTCACTCCTATTAATTTATATGCATCTGCTCTGCATGGGAATAGAGTTGGATATAACCCAGAGAAAACAGACTGGAGTTAAAAGCTTGGCGCAATGCAAAGGTCTTTGTCTGGGGCCAAGAGTACAGCAAAGGAGGTGCCTAGGGCCAGGTGAGCATTCCACTGTCAGGGAGCCCCATTCCTCAGTAACCACCCCACTGCACCTCTGATGGCAGGGGGGCTTGGAGAAGGGCCTCTGGTGAAACCCATAGCTTTCAGGTGAGCAGATGTGGACAAGTGGTTCTTCAGGTACCCGAGTCCCAAGCTGTGAAGGTCTTTAAGCAGGGTTAGTGGATGTTGGATTGTCCTGCTGACAACCTCTCCAAAACTGTAATTGCCATAACCTCCCTGCCACACCTCTAAGGTAGGGAGAGAATCTCTTGGTTCTCTCACCAGCTCCGAGTTGAGAGCTGGAGGTGGGGCTGAAAACAAGAAGTCCAAAGACATACAAAAGTGCAACAATACACAAAAACAATCTAGAGAGCGGCAAGGCACGCTGCATCACAAACACACATGAAGTCTACAACATGTTCTCACCTCTCTAAGGCCCCATCTACATTGTAGATTTAAAGTGGTAAACAGTCGTGGCTTCTCTCAAAGAGTCTTGGGAACTGTGGGGTGCTGAGAGTTGTTAAAAGACTCCTATTCCCCGTCACAGAGTCCCAAGAACGAGTTAACAATTAATTCCTCTTCCCAGGAATCTCTGGGAATTGCAGCTCTGCGAGGGGAATGGGGTGCCCTAACAACTCTCAGCTCTCCTAACAAGCCACAGTTCCCAGGACCCTTTGAGGAATGCCATGACTGTTTAAAGTGGTATCATAGTGCTTTATATGCATCGTGCAGATGGGGCCTAAGAGGCTAAGCAGATACAGACACAAAAGCCATATGGAGAGCAAGCAGGGGGAAGGTTTATGGTGAAGCAGGTTTGCAGCTCTTGAGCCATAAGTGCACAAGGCGCAGCCTGGAATGAAGGAAAAGCCCCCTTGACTCTGGATAGCTGGTTAAGGGAGACTCCCAGGCATAGTCTTCTCTTTCCTGAGGAAGCAAGCCACCAACCAGTGCCCAGAGGGACTTCACTTGGAGAGCCAAGGTTGAACACAACTGCATAAGACAGAGATGGGGAAGCTCTGGCCATCTGTGTTATCTTGGGGGGGGGCGGCAGGATATGAAGGTTGTTGGGGAGGGGAAAGCCACAGCTCAGGGGAAGTGTTCAGCACTCTAACCACTCCTTCTGCTTCAAACAACACCCTCTCTTCACCACTTTTCGACAAAAGCCTGGGACCTCAGATCCAGGTTGTCACCTAACTGCCATCCTTCTCCTGAATTGCCCCCATCACCATCCAGCGCACTCTGAGCTGGCTGAGGATCAAAGCAGCAGACTCATTCATTGGCTGTTCCCAGGACCCATGTTTAGGACCCGCCTTATTTCTGTGATTTTAAGTTATTTTAAACTGTTTTTAATATTGCATTTTACTTATTGCAATCCACTGTGGGACCTCAGGGTGAAGAGTGGATTTATTATTATTATTATTATTATTATTAGTATTATTATTTATTGACAAGAAGAAGAATGGTTTGCAATCAAACTTAGGACACCAGCCATAAAAGAGATCAGCTACTGCTACTTTTGGTCACTCAGAGAGCACAGGAGACTGGGTCAGTGCCTTCCCCCTAAAATATACATTCACAGTTCAGAAGTCTTCTAAGTTTTGTTTTGTTTTCCAGGTGCAAAGCCAAGGTGCAGCGCATTACCTCCTTCCAGGTAGTCCACTCTCATTCTGACTATTTCCAGCAACTTGCTGCATCTTGGATCGCTCAATGTGTTCCACGTAGGTCTGGATCATCTGCGAAAGGAGCGGGGAAATGCAAAAGGAAGGGCAAAAATGAAGATTGAAGATCCCAACATTTTATTTTCTGGACAACCATTTCTTTCAAAGAAAGGGATGTCCTTTAAGATCGGAATAGCCAGCGATATTGTAGAAAACATTTGCTCTCGGAAAACAGCTAGCCCAAAGCAGAAGTTAACTGAGCACCAGAGTCAAGAGTGAGCAGAATTTACAGCATTACAGGGTTGCAGAGCTCTCTTCCTCTATCTGTGCCCTTCTGCACTTCTAATGCAAATAGTCTGAAAAGGATTTTTATCCTTCTGAAATGACGACTTACCTCTGTGTGACGCTGGTGAAGAGCATTGTACTCTTTCTTCATTTCTGATTCACGCTCTTCCAACCTGGAAACTGTTCATTGAAAATAAAAAGGAGAAGGGAGAGAAAGATAATTTTTTTTGATCTATCATCTCCAGGAGGGGTGAACATGGAAACACCAAAAGGAATGAGGGTGCAAGCACAAGAATGCCATTTGTAGCTCAGTGTACGGCCGAGGCGTGACAGGCTGAAGGTCCCCGGTTGAATCACTGACACCTCTAGGTAGGTCTAGGAAAGACTCAAGCTAGGAAGCTGCTTCATGGAGTCAGGCCATTAGTTCATCAAACTCAGTATGACCAACACTGACTGGCAGCAATGGTCCAGTGTTTTAGACAGGAGTCCTTGCCAACTGTAGACATGAGGGATGGAATCCAGAATCTTTTGCATGCAAAACTTGTTCCTTTCCTCTAAATTAAGGTCCTTCCCTTTAGTCTGAAACCCTGGATAGCATAGATCATCGGTCAGCAACCTTTTGGAATTTTGAAACAGTTTCTTAGGCAGGCATCCCCAAACTTTGGCCCTCCAGATGTTTTGGACTACAATCCCCATCATCCCTGACCACTGGTCCTGTTAGCTAGGGATCATGGGAGTTGTAGGCCAAAACATCTGGAGGGCCGCAGTTTGGGGATGCCTGGTTTTAGGCACCACCCTTTCTGACTGCATCTCTCCTAGATCCAAGAATGGACAAGCTCTGTCTCTGGCTTTTCATAGGGTCCAGTAGGATTGAAGCCGATCCTGTTGAAGTCGCATGACTGTATGCAGGTTCCCCCCCCCCCCCCAAAAAAAAACCACCATCAAATTAGAGCTTGCGTTGGTAGGACTACACACTAAAAAACTGCAGATCAGGATTTGCCATAGAAACGATAATCCAAGGTATAGATCCTCGTGGTTCTTCACAAGGATGACAACAGCAGCACTGACAGATCACACTGCACATCTGTAAACACCGAGGCAGACTATGATTTGATGGTGGTTTAAAGGGGGATCTCTTGAAAAAATATGAGAATCCATAAGTATCCACGCCTTTAATCCATACTTTTCTCCCATGGCAGCACTGTAAAGCACTGGATCCATAAACTTTATGGTTCAGTCAACAAAGACTGGTGTGATCTGTGACTTGATAGTGCTGGTTAAAATAAGCCCTGTGAAAAAATAAGCGATTTCAAGATAATCCATTTTACTGGCTCAGACAAGTGTGTGTGTACAGTCATACCTCGGTTTAAGTATGGATTTCTGTATTTTAATGTTTTGTTGGAAGCCGCCCAGAGTGGCTGGGGGAACCCAGCCAGATGGGCGGGGTATAAATAATAAATTAGTAGTAGTAGTACGCTTCGGTTTGAGTACTTTCAGTTTAAGTACTCCGTGGACCCGTCTGGAACGGATTAATCCACTTTCCATTACTTTCAATGGGAAAGTTCGCTTCAGGTTGTGTACGGACTTCCAGAACCAATTACACTCATACTTCGGGTTAAGTACGCTTCAGGCTGAGTACTCCGCGGACCCGTCTGGAACGGATTAATCCACTTTCCATTACTTTCAATTGGAAAGTTCGCTTCAGGTTAAGTACGGTATGCTTCAGGTTAAGTACAGACTTCTGGAACCAATTGTGTACTTAAACAAAGGTACCACTGTATGTGTGTGAGCACAGAATGGAAAAAGCAATACTGGCTCCATCTTCCCTCAATTGTCCAGATATTTTGTGGCCACCTAGAATAGAAGATTTTTTTAAAACGGTAAATGCTTTAGAAGAGATTTGTAACCTGTAGCCCTCCATGTACTGTTGGACTACAACTCCCATCATCCCTGCCCTTTGGCGTTATGGGCTGGTGCTGATGGGAGCTGGTGTCCAATGTCATCTGGAGAACCACAGGTTCCTCACCATTGCATTTGTTCAATCAGTATGGACAAACCCCTATTGAATTAAACACAACTTGTGTATGATTCACAGAACGTCAGACAAACTGTACACATGGTTTTCACTTACTCTGGTCTGCATAGTTTTTGGCCTTTAACTCCAGCTGCCGTGTTTGAAATTCAAGGTGCTCGACCTGTATCTGCAATTCCTTCTTCTCCTGTTCCAGTGCATCTTCAAATTCAATGAACTTCTACATGGGCAAAAAAAAAATCCAAACAGAAAAACGGGATATATGTAAGTGGAAAATTACAGCTATCAAATGGACACTGTGACAGGATTGAAGGGGTGTCTTCTCTGATATATCACACACAAGGACACTTCCACCTAAACATCTGACCATGTGAAAACTGAAGTGGTGCTGTCTTGTGAGAGGACTGGTGTCATTTGAGCGAATGAATGTTTGAACTGGTCCTCAGAGGTGTTATAGCAAGGAGAGGCTCAGGAGGAGGAATTCTGTAATACTGTATTATTAAGCATCTTCCTCAGAAAACGAACAATATAATTACAATTTAAAAATAGGGGGGGGGGACACATGCAGTTCCGTATTAAAAGAAATTATCATTCCAATATGTAATAAAGAGAGGCTATCAGGGCCAGCCCTACCATTAGGTAAAGTTGTCGATTTCAGTTTCTTTCACTTTCCAGTCTAAAATTCAGTTTGTTACATTTCCACATCAATTTGTGATTATAACCCAGTGTGGATTAACAAGCAAGCTCTCCTCCCAGGTAGCTCTGGGAACTATAGCTGATGTGAGGGGAGTAAGATTATCCTAACAACTGTCAGGACCCTTAACGAACTACAGTTCCCACCATTATTTTGGGGAAGCCATGACTGTTACAAGTGGTATGATACTTCCTGAAATGTATAATGCAGATGAGGCCTAACTTGGTCTGCCTTGAACATGGAAGCGCAGTGGGAGTCATTTGCTGTTCCCCTCAGGCAAAATCTCTTGGGCCTAACTAGGTTCTCCCACAGCCATTTGAGCTTCCAAAGGTGACTAGCAGATCTAGGGCCTGTGACCCTTCATATGTTGTTGGGCTACAACTCCCATAATCCCTAACCACTGACCACGTTGGCTGGCGATGATGAGAATTGGGAGTCCCACAATGACAGGAAGGCTACAGGGCCCCCACCCCCGATACCTAATCTAGGCCCTGCATAGCAGATATGGGGCCTTGCCCAGCTCCCTGCAGCAGTCAGAAAGGTCCACAAGCTCAAACGCATCCACTTTGCCTCCTTTTCTTCAGCAAACCACAGAGTGGCACAGTTTTATGTCTGCACCAGCACTCGTGTTTTTTTTTTTAAAACAAAACAATAAACCTTGGATTCTTAAGGCCACAATGCTAAACCTGTCACTCTGTGGTTTGTTTCCCCACCGGAAATTAGGGTTTATGACAAGGGTAGGGGCCAAATGGAGAGTCCCTGGCCCTCAGAACTCTCCACAGGCAACACCTCTCACCAGCACAGCATTACGCTTCCCTTAAGAGTTTTTGCCTTAAAATCTGGCATTGTCTCTGGGTTGCCCAGACATAGGATGGAGAGGGGTGTGCAAGTGTGTGCAGAAACCAGCCAACTGTACAAAGGTGCAATTTACAACCGCTGGTTCACCATCATGTTATCATGATTAAAATGCATCTTGCATGATTTTAATAAGTTGGCAACCCTAATAAGCAGCAGCTCTAGGGTCAATTTGTGTATCTGGCCACCCAGTATGGTAATGTTTATAAGAGACATTTATGCTTAGGATATATTCACATATAATGCTTTTAAAAACTTGTGTCGAACTTCTCTACCCTAAGTATTTTATCCTTTCAAAAGTTATGTAAGCGGTTTTTAACCCAGTTGGATTGAAAACTTAAGTTGTGAGCTTTGCACACTTTGGTAAGAAATAGTTCATGTCTTGGTGTGTGCTGAGCAACCAGAACAGATCAGTTACATTTGTATATGTGTTTGTGTGTGAATAGGTTTTGGTTTTGCCCTCTCGCACAGGAGAGCCGTCATAGCAAAAAGCAACAATTTCACAACCCAAGCCCAACAAAAAACTGCTGAGAGTGCTATCCCTGTAAACATGCAAGGCAAAGCCCAGAAAGCAAAACCAGCGAATGCCATCTTGGCAATAGGAACGAAGTGCAAATAAATAATTTAGAAGCAAGCAGGAATTGCTCGATGCATTGCGATATTTACGGGCAGCAAGAGCATCTTCTTCTTAAGGGTCTGTTTGTCATGTACAAAAATGGACAGTGCGTGAAGCTGATCACACTGGAACCATACATAGGGGAAACAGCTAGATGAGAGGGAGGTCCCTTCGGGAGGCATCACAGCTCATTGGGACGGCACATGCATAACGTGGAGGATATCCTGGGTTCAATCTCTGGCACTTCCAATTTAGAAGGACCAGGCAAAAGGTAATGGGAAGGACTTCTGCCAGGGACCCTGGAGAGTTGCTAGCAATCAGAACAGGAAACACTATGCTAAATTGGCACCTGCTCTGACCTGGTTCAAGGTAGTGTCCTATGTTCCTATATAACCCAAAAAACAACAACACACTAGCTTTCCATAAAATCAGCCACCTGCATTCTGAACATAAATAAAAAAACCAAAACAAAAAACTTAGTAGCACATTTTGAAACATGTTTAGAGACAAGGATCCTTCCCTCTTCAGCCTCTCTTTTGCCAAGGCACATCCTGGCTGCATATACACCATCCATTTAAAGCAAGTTCCCCCCGCCCATGAATACTGGGAACAACAATTTGTTAAGAGTGCTGGAAACTGCAGCACAGCGACGGGCAAGCTGCAGTTCCCAAGATTGCTGTGTGTGCATGTGTGCACCCGCTTTAAATGCACGCAGCCAGTTACTTTCAAATTACTACACATCACACCCAAAGTCTGCCTACACAAAATATACAACCTGAGATGAGAGAGAATGCATGTACTTTTGTAAACAAAGAAAACCTTCAATCCCCCCCCTGCAAGAATTAGCCCTCAAAGCTCTTCATTAGTTTTGCTATGGGGAAAGGTGGGTAATAAATATGAAGAACTCTTTAAAAAAATCCTCAGAACAAAAATCTGAAGTGAATGACTGCCCCGAGGATGCAAAAGATGTTAACTCAGACACAGAACGCATTAATGGGCTCCCTTGCTCTTATTTAGCTTTCTCTTCTGTGCTTCTAAATCAGCAAGCGTAACAACTCCATAAAGCTTCATCAACTGCTTGACCTCACATTGATTTCCATAAAGGCCTCACAGACATATGCAGTAAAATCGCGGAGCTCTAAAGCTCTCCCTTTCTTGCCAGTAAAACTAATTTTAAAAAATCCCACCCACTCCCTACTTTTAAGATATCATAAGAATAACTAACTGCATGTCAGTCCAACAGTACATCTTCCTCCAAAAGCCATTTCCACTTATAAACAATTGTATTATGGTAAGAATAACGTATGTTCTCCTCATGGGAGTCCAGCAGGGATGCAGCAAGGACCGCCACCCCCATGATAAAGCATAATCCTCAGCTTTCATTTTTTTTAAAAAAGGCTAAGCTTCTAGCATTTGCAGAACCTGAGATATGAGACAATCAAACTGTGATTAATCAGAAAAAAGTCCCTTCACATCTTTCAAGGTTTGACTCCCCCACCACAATGGGGGAATCCCAAAAACAGTTCAAAGAGGGCTGAGCATTCCAAGTGTCCACACAACAGCAAGTGCCTGTAAATAGGGGTGGAATAAAAACCAGAAAGAGAAACGGAATGGAGTAGCCTGGAAATGGACACGGCTGCCTGCTACCCTAAACAGGAGTATTTCATACTCACCATAATATTTTGTTGAAGTTTCCACTTGTAAATATCTAAAAGGTCTGCATGTGTATATTAAACTTAACTATGGTTTAGTGGTGAACGTGCAATGCTCTGGTGCCCAGGGAGAAAATCACGGGTGCTGCACTCCACCCCTGCTCCTGCTGAGATAAGTCATTATTTGGTTTCACGTTTCATCCCAATCCAGGTTCATGGTTTGTTCCTCTCCAAACAAACCACAAGTTGTAGCCAAGGCTTGTTCTTGGATTACTGCTTGTGGCTTTGTTTTGGAGCGAGACAAAAACCACAAGCCTGGGTCTGCAGTGAAGGAGGATTTAAGGGCCAGCAATTTTAGCCCTGTGCACCAGTACACATTCAAACCATAGTTAAGCCAAATTATATTTTTAAGTACAGATGGGGGACCTCAGGTCTGTTGATGGGATGTGGCCCTCAGGACTCTCTCTCTGGCCCTCGGGACTCTCCCTAGACCACATGCTCTCCACAGCCACACCTTTCACCAGCCCAGATTTACACCCTCCTTGAGAGTTTTGAATTTGACCTTGAAATCTTATTATGCTTCTAGCTTCCAGAGAGGTAAGTAAACTGACATCTGTTGCTTCACCCACTTTTGCTTCTGGCATATGGCCCCTAGAAAGGGATGTGACCCTCAGGTGAAGAAAAGTTGCTCACCCTGATGTGCAAACAAAGTCTGTGCCCTCCGTCATCTTTTCTCCAAAGACCAATCAAAGACTGCAGGTAGGGAAGTGTGTGGTGTTTTTTTTAAAAAAAAACCTGCATACACTTCTGTCTCTTGTGAAATTGGTATTTCTCAGGGTCTGATTCAAGATTTTCCACATTTGGAAAGATTCAAAATCACTACATAAATACTGTAAAAAAAAAAAGTAAGAGCAATGTGTCTGCCAACTATAGATTGGCATCAGTTGGAGAATGACAATGCAAGGTTAATCTCATACAAAGAGCACCTGCAAAGCAGCCACAAACTTTGTGATGCTGCTATACGTTAAGTATCCAAAGGTGGAAAAATCATGAGGGCTTAGCCATCTGCATGCCTAATCAATTTGATGCTACTTAGGAATTGGAAATTCTGGGGTTTTTCCCTTCCGATAGCTAAAATGTAAAGATGGGGGGGGGGACAAAAAAACAACAACCTTCGCTCTGGGAGCTTCAACCTTGGACGTGGACCAACAAATTGAAATGGAATACAGACAAGATGGAGGTTTCAGATTTCTGAGTTCTAGAACCCTGAATCTGGACCAGTAGCCAGGGCACATCTTTCAACCCTGGTGCCATATGTTGGTGGTAATCAGCTTTGGACATGGTTGAATCCTCCTGGAGGGAACAGGTCCATAGCTTGGGATTCCTACTTGATCCAACATTGCCCCTGAAAACTCAGGTAACCTCTACAGCAGGCATCCCCAAACTTTGGCCCTCTAGTTGTTTTGGTCTACAATTCCCATCTTCCCCGACCACTGGTCCTGTTAGCTAGGGATCATGGGAGTTGTAGGCCAAAACATCTGGAGGGCGGCAATTTGGGGATGCCTGCTCTACAGCTAGGAGTGCCTATTTCCAGCTATGGCTGGTTTGCCAGCTATGGCTAGTTTTGGACAGAGATGAAAACTTGGCCACTGTACTCCATGCTCTGCTAACCCTCACATTAGACTACACTTTCCCATGTACTTTGGGAGTATGTAAAAATGCAGGATGCCAGTCCCACAGCTGAGTTGTCCTTTCCCTGTTCGTCATTTTTGACAGTGTAATGATTTGGAACAGCTTTGGCAAACAATTAATGCCCCCATCATTGGTTAAAAGCAGGCGTGGGGCACATCAGGGCTGGGGAACAAATGTGGCCCTCCAGGCCTCTCGTAACTGGCCCTCAGAACTCTCCCCAAGCCACACCCCTCATTGGCCCTGCTTTGCACACGGAGTGTTTTTTGCCTTGCTGGAATAGGCTCTTGAACTCTGATCAAGACACATAAAATGAATTTGATAGAAAGTACACATGAATCCAATATCTCCATTCATTCTCTATACTTCTCAGTAGTAACTCGTTAATCTTTAGCCACCTCTTCTCTAAGCTGAAAGCACCTTCGGGCCTGAACCAGCCAAAATTCAGCACATCCTATGTCCCACTGATTTCCACAAGAGACTGCAATTCTAGGACAGTTGCCTAACAGCAAGGCCCATGGAATACAGCAGGACTTACTTTTGAGTAAACAGTCATAGGGTTGTACTGTTACAAAACCCCACTCTTTCTCCCACTGAAAACATTGAAATCTTTAAACAGCACAATCCTATGTCTACTCAGAAATAAATTCAACCACTGAGTTCAACTTTGGTTGGATTGTGACTCTAATAGTTTTGATCTCTCCTTCTATGGAAGATCATAGCCATTAAAAATATGAAAAGGCCATGGTTCTCAGGATGGGGAGGGGAAATCTGATGAGTTGTTTCTAATTTAGATAAGATTAAAGGAATTTTATGAATATGCCTAGGATTAAACAGCTGGCAAAGCACATCACTGACATAAGTGCTTTTATATAAATACCAAAGAGAATTATTTTGTTCTCCTTCTGTTTCAGGCTTCTTATACATCAGTTCACAGCTGCCCCATCTTGTTCCTTGCCACACGGCCATGTAGAACCATAGAATCATAGAGTTGGAAGGAACACCGAGGGTCATCTAGTCCAACCCCCAGCAATAAAGGAATCACCACTAAACAGGCTTCCTCAACCTCAGCCCTCCAGATGTTTTGAGACTACAATTCCCATCATCCCTGACCACTGGTCCTGCTAGCTAGGGATCATGGGAGTTGTAGGCCAAAAAACATCTGGAGGGCCGAGGTTAAGGAAGCCTAGCTAAAGAATCTCTGACAGATGGCTATCCAACCTCTGCTTTAAAACCTCCAAGGAAGGAGAGTCCACCACCTTCCAAGGTAGTCTTTTCTGTTGTCCAACAGCTCTTACCATCAGAAAGTTTTTCCTAATGCTTAGTCAAAATCTCCTTTACTGAAACTTGAATCCATTGGTTGAATACCTACCCTCCAGAGCAGGAGAAAACAAGCTTGCTGCATCTTCCACATGACAGCCCGTCACATATTTGAAGATGGCCATCATATCACCTCTCAGTCTTCTCTTCTCCAGGCTAAACCTAACCAACTCCCTCAACCATTCTTCATATGACTTGAACTCCAGACCCTTTATCATGGTCATAGAATCATAGAATTGTAGCCGGAAGGGACACAAGGGTCATTTAGTCCAACCCCCTGCAGTGCAGAATCCTCTTGGTCGCCTTCCTCTGCACACCTTCCAGCTTGTCAACATCCTTCTTAAACTGTGAAGTGATGCCAGAAGACCAGGCATCAGCCCAAGGGACCAGAAAGAATGGCCTGACAATTGATGTAAGGGAAAGAGGCATCCAAGGCTGATGATGCAAAGAGAATTTACCCTCCAGCAGGACTGCAACCTTGGCATAGAAAACTCCTGACCTCCCAGCTCCAGTGGGCCTCCTCAAATTAAAACATCAAGGAAAGCACACTCTAAAAATAACAAATGGGACCACAACAAAATGCTGCAGCGTTGAATACTCCCACTTGAGATTCCAGGGGTTCCATTCCGTCTGTCCCTCTCCACAGTCAATCAGCATTCTATGGCCACTGAGCATGCTCAGTCCTCTTTAGGCTGCTTTGGGGTGAGCAGAGGCTCCTCCCTCAAGTCTTCCCCGCTCAAAAATATATTTTACACTTCTAGAAACTTGGGGCAGGTATAGAGAACCTTGGGCCCTCCAGTTGTTGCTGAACTACAATGACCATTGTCCCTGGCCCATTGGCCATGTTTGCTGGAGTTGATGGGAATTGTAGTTGCTGAACGTCTGAAAGATTAAAAGCTCCCCTCACCTGCATTAGAGTTTTCCTCATTCTGCTGGTTCAGAGGCATTCTTATATACGAATGGGGGACCATTTTGGCTACAGATATACCCTTAGAACAGGCATCCCCAAACTGCGGCCCTCCAGATGTTTTGGCCTACAACTCCCATGATCCCTAGCTAACAGGACCAGTGGTTGGGGAAGATGGAAATTGTAGTCCAAAACATCTGGAGGGCCAAAGTTTGGGGATGCCTGCCTTAGAACTACAAATTAAGAACCCGGACAAAACTGAGCATATGTTTAAAACCAGGAATTGGTTTTCCTTACCAGAACCAAGTTCATAATTCTTTCCACACAAAAATCTAGCCATTGTCTCCCACCTAAAAAAACTCTCTTTGGATGTGTACACACTATACCTTTAAAGCACATCTGAAACACATTCTTTCTCTCAAAGAATTCTTGCAGAGTTACAATTCCCAGAAACCCGTAACAAACTACAGTGCCCAGAATTATTTGAGGGAAAGAATGTGATTTGACTGTGCTTTTAGTGTATAGAGTGTATACAGCCTTGATTCAGTATCTTAATTGAGGAAGGAGAAAAAATTTTTTTTAAACAACTTTGATTATTTTTACTTACTATTACATTTATATCCAATTTCCCTTCAAGAACCTCAGGGTGGTGTGTAACTTGAGTGGGTCACCTCATGCCTAGGGGTCGGATGGGGGTCTCCAGGTGTCTCTATCCAGCCTTAAGAATTGTCCCAAGGCCACACCCCTTTGCACCCCAAGTCTATTTTTTGCCTAGATGGAATTTTACTGATGTTGCTTTTTTTACTTACCTGGATGCAAGATAGAAGGGGGTGTGTATGTGTGTAGAAACTAGGCTACTGTACAAAGGTAAAAGTTACATTAACTTCTCCCCCCACTTTTGCCCATGCCCACCACTGACATGCGACCCTTGGAAGGTTGCCCAGAAGAGAATGCAGCCTTCAAGCTAAATAATAATAATCCCCCAACCCTAGTGTATACAGTTCTCCCCCTCTCCATTTTATTCTCACAATAACCCTGCAAGGTAGCTTCAGCTGAGAGACAGCAACTGGCTCAAGGTCACCCAGTGAGACTTGGGGATTAGAACCTTGGTCCTCCAGGCCCTAGTCCAGGCATCCCCAAACTGTGGCCCTCCAGATGTTTTGGCCTACAACTCCCATGATCCCTAGCTAACAGGACCAGTGGTCAGGGAAGATGGGAATTGAAGTCCAAAACATCTGGAGGGCCGAAGTTTGGGGATGCCTGCCCTAGTCCAACACTCTGACCACTAGGCCACACTGGCTGTTGTTGCTGCTGTTAAAAAATTGGGAGTCAGAAGAACTTGCAAATCTACGGCAAATCACTAAGAAATCAACCAAGAGCAATTCCAGTCCTGCAACACCAGCCAACATCAAACAGAGCAACTTTGGCACTTGGGTCCACTTCCTTGGCATTTACAAACACCCCCTTTGCACCACACAAGGGTGGGAACTAAAGATAGCAGAGGCTGGCACTTCCAGGGCCTAGCAGTGTGCCACACAAGCCTCCCCTCCTCTTTTTTCACCAACAAATGATTGGCGGGATGGAGGGGAAGAGATTGCCCAGAGGGCAAACTGAATTTATGGGAATTAAAATCTAGAGAAAACAGAAAAACAGGGGAGAACCGGCCGAGTGACTTACTGGGGTCTAGCGATAGATTTATCTCATCTTGGCACAGGAATCAGTGTATGAGTGGCAGAGGTACGTGGCTGGTTGCCAAGGGCTGATGGACAGGGGAGGCAGGTGGGCGCAGCTATCCTAGGCCCACCTTCCCCCAACCTGGTGACCTCCAGTTGTTCTGGATTACAAATCCCATCAGCCCCAAGTAAAACAGGGCTGATGGGAGTTGCAGTCCAAAGACAAATAAGAAGCACCAGGCTGGGGAAGACTGGCACTAGGATACAAAAGGGAGACAGATGATGGGGACCCAGACAGGGACAAGGTCCCAACCAATAGGGCAGACTATTTTAGGAAGCGGATCAGGAGGAATAGAAGGTAATTTACTTGGTGGGGGTGGGTGGCAGGTTGCAAAGGAAAGTATTTTGCACACAGCACTCCATGGAAAGTATCCCTGCAGCGTCTTCACTGCATTGGATCTTTGCTTCACCTCCCTCCACCCATCCCACTCTGGATGGATTCCGACTTGGGTCTTTAAATGTCTCCTGGAGTCTAGTAAAAGAAACCTGGGTGTCCACAAGGACTCCCCTCTGCCCCCATTCCCATTTCAAGAAACTTAATCCACAGAGCTCCAATGCATTTGCCAGATTCCAGTGGGCTGCTCCTTCGCTCCTTTTCACCTGCTCTTTATACAAGACAGGACAAGCGGTGGCTTATTCCTAACCCTTTCTCATGTGTGTTTTTTTTAGGAGTCCAGCAAAGGCTCTACAGAACATTTCATCCTCCTGGAGAATCTGCTGCAGCTAAGCAGGTCCTGGATCTGTCATTTGGATGGCAAATCCCATGCGGTTGTAGAATAATAGTAACAACAACAGTACTACTACTACTACTACTAAAAATAATAATAATCCACTATTAGTAGGTGATGAATCACAAGTACAATCCACATGAGCTGGGCCTGAGCTTCAGAAAGCCATCCTCCTGGCCAGATCTGGGCCACGGCAACACCACTCTTGCCTATGAGGCTGCTCGGGAGCAGGAGGGCTGCGGCGGCCTTGGTGGGTCCCCTTGGCTCCTCGCCTGGGCCGGGCCCAGCGCTGCGCCCTCGTTGCGCGCGCCGCGGCGGCCTCTCCGCACCCCACCCCCACCCTCCCCCTGCTGCAGGCGCGTCGCCCGCAGGGGTCTCCCTCTCTCCGGCTCCTCTCTCTCGGGCTCACCTCCTCGGCCTGCTTGCGCAGCGCCTTCTCCCGCTCGTACTGCGTGAGCAGCTGCTCGTTGTCCTCGCGCAGGAGCTCCAGCTCCACCTCATGCTCCTGGTTGTCGGTGAGCACCGAGTCGAGGTTCTCCAGCACCGTCACCACCAGCGGCATCAGCTCCTTGACCACCTCCTCGTCGTAGCAGCGGATGAGGCGCTCGAACTCGCGGTAGATGCTGTTGGCCAGGCCCGACACCCGCTCCGACATCACCGAGCCGGAGCAGTAGTCGTCACCCGGGTAGCCCCCGACGCCGCCGTCGTCCAACTGGATCTCCAACATCTTGGCGCCGCCGCCTCGTCCTCTTCCTCCGCTGATCGACGAGCCCCGCGCCGCGGATAGAAGGCGCTCCCACCGACAGCGGCACCTGCTCCGCCGGCTTGCAGAAGATGGATGGCGGCGGCGGCGGCAGCGGCGGCGGCGATGCTGATGCTGCTCCTGCGCCTCCTGCTTCGGCCTCCGCCTCCCCAGCGCTCGGCTCGGCTCTGCCCAACGTCGCTTGCGCTGCGCCACTGGCCACTCCCGTTGCCGTCGCCTCTCCTCTCCCTGCCTTGCGCGCACAGGCGCATCAGCACCAGAGACGCCGCTGCGGCCAGGCTGCTATTGGGAGGCGCGGGGGAGGGAGGGAGAGAAGGAAGAAAGGTGGGTTTACAATCGGATTTCCCGTGCGCATCCCTCCTTCCTTCCCTCCAATATGGAATAGGTTTTCATCATTACTAGGCTGGCCTGAGCTGTGGCCGTATAGAAGGCGCGTTATTTATAATTGGGGGTGGGGGGCAGATCCAGAGCAATGCTTTGCGACGGCAAAAGACAGGGGGAAATGAGGGTAGCCTGCTTGCTTTTGTTGTTTAGTCGTTTAGTCGTGTCCGACTAAACGACTAAACAACAAAAGCCGTTTAGTCGTGTCCAACAATCCGTGTGCCTGTATATTTAATTGGTTACATTTTAGGTACATGGCACAATATCCTCAAACTCCCATTTATGCTTTTTTTGTTGTTTAGTCGTGTCCGACTCTTCGTGACCCCATGGACCAGAGCACCCCAGGCACTCCTGTCTTCCACTGCCTCCCACAGTTTGGTCAGGCTCATGTTGGTAGCTTCCAGAACACTGTCCAACCATCTCATCCTCTGTCGTCCCCTTCTCCTTGTGCCCTCAATCTTTCCCAACATCAGGGTCTTTTACAGGGAGTCTTCTCTTCACGATCTGTCCTTCCAGTGAGCACTCAGGGCTGATTTCCTTCAGAATGGATAGGTTTGATCTTCTTGCAGTCCATTGGACTCTCAAGAGTCTCATCCAGCACCATAATTCAAAAGCATCAATTCTTCAGCGATCAGCCTTCACTTCCATACATCACTACTAGGAAAACCATAGCTTTAACTATACGGACCTTTGTCAGCAAGGTGGTGTCTCTGCTTTTTAAGATGCTGTCTAGGTTTGTCATTGCTTTTCTCCCAAGAAGCAGGTGTCTTTTAATTTCGTAACTGCTGTCACCATCTGCAGTGATCATGGAACCCAAGAAAGTAAAATCTCTCACTGCCTCCATTTCTTCCCCTTCTATTTGCCAGGAGGTGATGGGACCAGTGGCCATGATCTTAGTTTTTTTGATGTTGAGCTTCAGACCATATTGTGCGCTCTCCTCTTTCACCCTCATTAAAAGGTTCTTTAATTCCTCCTCACTTTCTGCCATCAATGTTGTGTCATAAGCATATATAAGGTTGTTGATATTTCTTCCAGCAATCTTAATTCTGGCTTGGGATTTATCCAGTCCAGCCTTTCACATAATGAATTCTGCATATAAGTTGAATAAGCAGGGACACAAATCCGTATCTCATTTGCAGCTCAGTAAACTCCCATTTACTGAGATGCAAATGAGATACGGATTTGGAAGAATCACCACCTAATACTAAGTAAGCTACATTCAGCCTGGTAGGGCTTGCTTCAGAATGAACACAGGATAGATTGCTATGAAGATCATTCTGTGGGTGAAACTATCCCTGCAGGGATAAAGTTGGGCATTTTTTTTTTTAATGCATTGTAGAATTCCCATGCATTACATTTCTGATCAGTGCAGTTAAAGCCACTTTCTTAAACCAGGAGCCTAAGCCGTGCACAAAACCATATGCATATATAGTTGTGAAGTTTAAAGGGGGGGGGGTAAATTTTGTAAATAAATAAATAATCATCTCACCCATATAATTAATGCATTACACATAATACAACACATTTTAACTACTGCACAACAAAAACCCAGTTGCAAAATATTTCCATCTGATAAAGATATAAACAGGTCCCAATGTGTGGTCTTCCATATGCTTTATTAAGGATGTGTAATGCCTTCAGAGAGACAAATGAGGCTGAACCCTGTACGGAAATCATAATCTCTACGGAAATCCCGGCTTTTTAACTTTTTGCATCTCACATCTGAGTTTCTGCATTGGAAACAAATTGATACATAGTTCACTTGATGGAGATATTTAGGTCTCCGTCAGACAACCTATTTATTGTAGATTTATCCTGATTTGCTTGCCCAAAGTTTATGTGGAGGTTAGATAATTTCTTATCTTTATTGAAAATTCAGTCTGATTTGTTTGTAGGAAGGTTACACAACAATTATTGTTGTTATTAATTACCCATCCTTCACTCTAAGGTTCCAGAGAAGACTACTACAATTAAAACACATTGTTAAAAACTTTTTAAAACAACTTACAAACACAAAAATAAGGTGGCCAGTCATGCTGACCTGTTTACAGGACATTTGTACATCTTCCCACTAATTGTTCATTCATTAAAACACTTTTTAATGCAATTCACATTCACTTTGCTAACCGCAAAAACTCCATCCTTCCTTAAAAGTGGATTTATTGTGTGACAGATGACTTAATTCCACTTTGATTTCACAAAACTACAATTCCCAGTGTGTGCATGAATCCCTCCCACAAATACTGTCAGTCTGGAGACATCATATGATAAATCCACCTCTTAAATGCCCTCAGCCACTGGTTCCATGGAGTGAGCATTCATCTTCCAACCAGACCCTACTTCACATCCCAATATGTTTGCTGCAATATGTTTCTCCAACTTCAGCTGGTGTGTCAGATGTGCCCTTTCCTAGAGAAGACAGGCCAGCCCAGGCCTTGATCATTCATGTTTTAGGAACCTCTAATATAGACTACTGTGATGTGCTGTTTGTGGGACTGCCCTCAAAAAAGGATCTTGTAACTTTAGATGGTGCAAAATGCCAGATAGCTGCCTACATTTGGTCAGTCAGAGCATATTACTGTGGTGCTGTTGGATCCATACTGGCTGACCATTTGAAATAATATACTCTCAATTTACCTTTATTTATTTTTATTTTTGATGCCTTCTATTAAATTAACGTAACAGATCTTCATGGTACTGACAATAATAACAATAATAACAATTATAATAGGAAGACCAAGAGTAACAGAAACTACAATAGCTTAAGGAAAACACTAATGACCAAGCTTTACATTTAATTAAATATTGTAAAACTAACTGCACACCACAGAAATCATTCTCTGTTTTACTTTGTTACTCTGTCACCTACATATATTCCTCACATTCAGTCATATAGTTATATCTTAATTTGTTTTGACTTATCAGCCACTTTAACTATAATTAGTGTATATTTCCCCTGATCATGTGTTGGGACTGACTGCATCTTTACCTTAGTACTGTATTCCAACAGATAATCTACAGGCTCAATTTACCTTTAAACCATTAAGCCAGAAATCAAGGAAGCATAGAAAAGGAAGGCTGCTGAAGGCATCTTGATCAAGGCCCTCCCCCAACCCCTCCTCCCAAAAAGAAACCCTGTACTGTATCTGGCACTGCCATTTCTCATTCAAAATCCTACTATGCAAGGTCACATAAATAGCCTTCTACCGTATGTCACTTAACACTGACAAAAAGTACACATTTCCTAGTTGCATGACTTAGGAATACACCTCTGTGGATACCTCTGTTTCATATAACAGCAACCCAAACTGTGAAGCAAACAATAAAATAAAGAGCATCAGCTGAGAGATTCTCTGTGCCATCTCTGGAAAGATCGGGAGCAGCATGTCAAGGGCCCTGCAATAAAATCCATCCCCCAACCTCTCTAATGACTAATCAATGAGGCACCAGAAAGATTTGGGTAGAGTTGTAATGTGAGCTTCAGTGTTCTGGTCTGAGGAAGGAAAAAGGAATGGGGAGAGAGGCAAAAAGCTTGCAAGAAACCTCAGGAGAGATCTCTTAGTTGCTCCTAATAGCACTCTAAAACACACTCTATTCAAGACAAGGGATGGATCTGTCTAGAGCTATGCAGAAGGGATGTCTGAGCCCTGCTTCTTTAGATGTCAGGATGCCTGCTGTAAATCTCCAGATTAAATTTATTTTAAAGAATATGGGAGGATGTCTTTCTTGCTTTTGCCAAGTGCCCCAAATGAACATGGTCACCAAAGAAAGGAATTTGAATTTGTTGCATTTATTTTTTTTGGACTGAATACTACTTAAAACACAATAAAATAAAATCTTTAAGTATTTTACATAAACACAATCCAGGTGCAACATTTAATAACATTTCTTTAAAACTACAGAAAAATGGAATCAAAACACAACTATATATCATAAATAAAACGGAACAGTGTACAAAACAAAAAATAGATATTACAAATTTGGGTCCAGGCATAGTTACCCAGAAGGGAATGTGACCCTTGTGTTCTTGAGCTCTGCTATATGGACCTCTTACTCGGGCTGGGAGTTTGCCTAGGACTCAGATACCTTCTGGCTCTGTCTTTGCCTTCTTGTTCTACCTCTCCAGCTTTATTCTCAGTTCCAGCTGGAAAGCTGCTTTCAGCTCAGCGCTGACCAGGATCAAGCTGGCAATGGGTTCTCTATAATTTGTTACAAATCTTCACTCAGCTTGTGGCTGCTATCATAAAGACCTTCCCTTGACCTTCTTTTTATAGAGCAGCATGTTCCTCCTGGTCTTATCAGACTGGGAAACCTCCACAAGAGCTGTTAAATAACACCAAGTGCACAACTATAGCCATCACAGTAGTTTTCTTTATGCCATTACAGTGGTACCTCAGTTTAAGTACACAATTGGTTCCAGAAGTCTGTACTTAACCTGAAGCGTACTTTCCCATTGAAAGTAATGGAAAGTGGATTAATCCGTTCCAGACGGTCCGCAGAGTACTTAACCTGAAGCGTACTTAATCTGAAGCAAACTTTCCCATTGAAAGTAATGGAAAGTGGATTAATCCATTCCAGACGGGTCCGCGAAGTACTCAACCTGAAGCGCACTTAACCCGAAGTATGAGTGTAATTGGTTCTGGAAGTCCGTACTTAACCTGAAGCGTACTTAACCTGAAGCGAACTTTCCCATTGAAAGTAATGGAAAGTGGATTAATCCGTTCCAGGAGGGTCCGCGGAGTACTTAAACTGAAAGTTCTCAAACCGAAGCGTACTTAAACCGAGGTATGACTGTATTGTACTGTATTGCACTAATTACCAGCACACTTATGGCAGCAATGATGCCACAAAGCTCTTAGGCAATTTTGCTTTCTGCTTGAGCTTATTTATGCCTCCTTGTTTTTGTTTTTTTGCTGGAAAGGTTTCTACATCCACTAATTTTCTCTCAGATAAATAAATGTGCTAAAGAAAGAAAATTATGTATCTGGTGCTACCAGTGTGACTATGGATTGGCAGCAGTTCTCTAGATCTCCTTCATTTCCCAGATATTGGCCAATAGAGGATGTTAGCTCATTCCTCAGTGGAAAAATCTCCCAGAGTAGGTAGCCTAAATAGTATCAATGACAAACAAAACAGTCCCTGCCTGTAGGCTTACAAGCTAAAGGGCATAACACAAAAGGAAAGAGGAATACATGCAAACTCAGCCACCTGCTCCTAAAATTATTCCAAAGTTATTATGATGGCCAGCTTGACTTCTGGGAAAGGATGACCCAAACAGAGCTTGGTTCACACTTGAGCTGATGGGTGCTTCCTGTTTCTATACCTCCTGTAGCCTGATAGAGTGGGCAAGGGAAAATTGGGACCTGATGGACCTGGTCTCTTGACAGAGCCAACAGAATGAGCCCACATGCCTATATTTTCCTCTGCTGTTACCTGGTGGAACTATATAACAGCACAGTGCATTTATAGGATGGATGTAAGCAGAAGTGAAGTCCCTGTACCTCAGAACTGAAGCTGGATAGAAACAGGGATCATAGAATCATAGAGCTGGAAGAGACCACAAGGGCCATCCAGTCCAACCCCCTGCCAAGCAGGAAACACCATCAAAGCATTCTTGACATATGGCTGTCAAGCCTCTGCTTAAAGACCTCCAAAGAAGGAGACTCCACCACACTTCTTGGCATCAAATTCCACTGTCGAACAGCTCTTACTGTCAGGAAGTTCTTCCTAATGTTTAGGTGGAATCTTCTTTCTTGTAGTTTGAATCCATTGCTCCGTGTCCGCTTCTCTGGAGCAGCAGAAAACAATTTTTCACCCTCCTCTATATGACATCCTTTGAACATGGCTATCATATCACCCCTTAACCTTCTCTTCTCCAGGCTAAACATACCCAGTTCCCTAAGCCGTTCCTCATAAGGCATTATTTCCAAGCCTTTGACCATTTTGGTGGCCCTCCTCTGGACACGTTCCAGCTTGTCAGTATCCTTCTTGAACTGTGGTGCCCAGAACTGGACACAGTACTCCAGGTGAGGTCTGACCGGAGCAGAATACAGTGGTACTATTACTTCCCTTGATCTAGACGCTATACTCCTATTGATGCAGCCCATAATTGCATTGGCTTTTTTAGCTGCTGCATCACACTGCTGACTCATGTCAAGTTTGTGGTCTACCAGGACTCCTAGATCCTTTTCACATGTACTGCTCTCAAGCCAGGTGTCTCCCATCCTGTATTTGTGCCTTTCATTTTTTTGCCCAAGTGTATTGCTCCTGATGTCTATGCTGTTTTGTTTTGTTTTGGCCTTTCCTAAACAGGGTTTGCATGGTAGTATGTAGTTTAAACAAACATGCAAAACTGTTTTATTATAGCCATTATGATTACACTTATACCCCACCATTCTTCCATGATATAACTTAAGGCAGCATCCGGGGTCTCTCAGACAGTTTCCCATGCAGGTAATGGGCCAGATCTAGACCTACTTGCTTTCAGCAAGGTGGCTACAACATGTGCCTTCAGACTATATCCTGGCACCCAGAATACAGGGCTAAGGGAAATCCCTGGTACCTGACTGTATGGATGCCTATGTGAGCCATTCAGTGTCTGCCTGGATGTTCCTAGTGCAAGGTCCTATTCTGATCAGATCCACCTCTGTCCACAAACTCTACATGGCTGGACAGCTCCCTTGCTGCCTCAGCAGCCTTGCCTTGGGTCCTTATACCCTGTTGGACAGCTCCCCTGCCTTGCAAGCAGATGAGGAACCAGAACCTCACAGCATCAGGAGTGATAATTCTAGCCTGCAAGAGTACAACCCACTTCCCAATTGTTTTATGAAGAAATCCTCGCAATTGGGAACCCCGTACTGCTTTCTTAACGTGTAGCTTTGCCCTAAATGAGACACAACAGGGGAAGGATGAGAGATGACATCATCTGGCTAGAGCTCTCCTTGCCGATGAGCCACGATGCGTGAAATGACACAGGGAGAAGGGATTGCTCAGTTGGGGGGCTGTGCAATATTTAAGCAGGTCTGGTCTGGGGTTGTCAGAGGAAAGCTTCCCTCACAGCTGCTCCGCCTCCTTTCTCCAGCCTTGCTTCACCCACTGGGGCCCAGAGATGCAGAGTGTGAGTCATCAGACCAGGATGAAACAGCAAATAAGCAGCATCCATCTCCAGGAACAAGGCAGAGCAGAGCAGGGGGAATTCCCTCTTGAAGGAGAAGGAGAAGGAGGAGGAGGAGAAGGAGGAGGAGGAGGAGGAAGAGGAGGAGGAGGAGGAGGAGGAGGAGGAGGAGGAGAAGAAGAAGAAGAAGAAGAAGAAGAAGAAGAAGAAGAAGAAGAAGAAGAAGAAGAAGAAGAAGAAGAAGAAGAATCACATGGAATATGTTCGTGGGAAATCAATTTAGTTAGCAGAATGCTGGTGTTCCTGCTTTCCCCATAGAGGTTTTTTAAAAAGTTAACTACATAACTGGGCTTTGTGTTTCTTTAAGGCTGGCATGGAACGCACAAGGATCCTTTGTTAATCAAGGTTGGCAAAAAACAAACAAACCACATGTGTTGCAGGGAGTTGTGGCACTGCTGTTGCTTCTTGTTGTTGTATATTTGTATCTTGCTTTTCCTCACAGGAGCACAAGGCTGTGTACATTGTCTTTCTTTTCATTTTCACAACAGCCCTGTGAGGTAGCCTAGGCTGAGAGTAGGTAGTTCTCACACCAAAGTTGTGAAACTGCACATACTTGGAATTATTATTATTATTATTATATTTGCATTTTTGTTATTTATCAGAAGTGGTGGTGGTATTTTACTGTGATTATTAAGACCATAAAAATGTTGCAGTTAAAGCAGTAGGTGGGGCTACTTTTCTGCCTTCATGGATGTTTATTTTGCATTATGTGATCTGTAAATGACATATATTTGTATCTTGCTTTTCCTCCCCTCCTCTCTTTTTATCTTTATCTTTGGAACAGCCCTGTGAGGTAGGCTAGGATACATTAACAATGTTCTTAAGCAATTCTTGCCAATATATTTCAGGGGAAGGGATGCAGGGCCCCAATCCACATACAGTGGACCAGGACTAGGAAGTCCTGTTGGCATGGGGAACCTTTGGCCCATCAGGAATTGAACTACAACTCCCATCGTCCCTGGCCATTGGCTATATTTGCTTGGGCTAATGGGGGTTGTAGTTCAGCAACAGCTGGAGGGCCAAATATTTCTCTTTTAATGTAAGGGCCAGATTGGTTTGCACCACCTATTGAATTCTACAACCAGGGACTTAGTTGGAACTTCACTGGAACCTGCTACATCAGATTTTTGCATCCAATACTAAGCCTTCTGGGTGTAGAATTCAGATAGGGGGTGCAAACTATTAAGGCATTTTAGAACAAGAAACACAGGGACCAGATATGTAGTGAACTTTTCTTCACTAAAATAATGTTCCAAATGATAAAGAGGGCACAATTAAAGGAATTAAAGGGAATTAAAAACAACCACCATGCCCTAGCAGAGCATTCGTAAACAGCTTCATTAAATTATCATCATAATAATTGGGGCTCTCTAAATGCTCTAGTTCAGTGGTGGCGAAGTGAGGAGGAGAGGAGGGCTGGGTTAGGGTTAGGGTAAGAAGAGGGTGGCGGCCTCCCCTGACAAAGGGAGGCAACTTGAGTGCAAAAAAATAAAATACAGTGGTACCGCTACTTACAAATGTTTCTACTTACGAATGGAGCTCCGTCCGCCATCTTGGATGCGGTTTAGATAGGATTATTTCTACTTACGAATTTTTAGATAGGGTTGCTTCGACTTCCGAATTTTTTCTCCCAATGCATTCCTATGGCATTCAACTTACAATTTATTTATTTTTTGACTTACGAATGTGCGTTCGGAACGCATTAAATTCGTAAGTAGAGGTACCACTGTAAATCCAAGACGGGAGGTGATCTGGTGTGGGAATTTGAAGCCGGGCAGGGACTCAAAGGGGACGAGGTGTAGCTGAGGGAATTAAGAGCAACATGGTGGGCAACACTGGGGTGTGAGGGATGGGTGTCCTCTCTGGAGGGTTGTTTCCCATTATAAAGAGTATCTGAGGGGTGGATCAACAGGACTTCAGCCAGCCGACTTCCTTTGGGACTGATAGGAGTGCATGTAAACACGCTTGTGCAGGTTGCATTTTGCAATAAACAGGTGCTTAATTGTTGGCAGGCAAAAGGGTGACCCTTTTGGGGTAATGTGGTTTGTGTTTATCCTTTTATCTTGTGAATGTAGATGGAATAAGTATTGGAAGGGAGGAGGGTTATTGGTTTGTTCTTGTTTTCATTATGTATTTTGTGGGTTTTTTTATCTTGTATTTTTATGCTGTGAACTGCCCTGAGACCTGCACATGAAGGGCAGTATGCAAATTTAATAAACGAATAAATAGTGCATGTCTTAAGAGAGAAAGGAACCTAATGGAGAAAAAAAGCACTGAGTTAAAGCATAAAATTATATATCAATGGAAAGACAGTTTAATGAAGAATGTAATGCAATAACTTTCATGAAGGGTTATTTATTACAACAGCAGTCATAAAGAAGAAACGTGAAACACACAGAAAAAAGAGAGATATATAGGTGAAATTGCTGTGTTGGCACTTTGCGATAAATAAGTGGGTTTGGGGTTGCAGTTTGGGCACTCGGTCTCTAAAAGGTTCGCCATCACTGCTCTAGTTAATCCAAGCTCCATGTAAACCAGTGGAGGCTGGTCCTTTAGGGAGAATGGGTTACTACCCCACCAGCCTCAGTTTGTCCTCAGCCAGTGCCTACTGGCCTGTCCTCATATTTGCAATCAGTCAGTGGGTGGCTCTTCCTGCTATTGGCTCTGGCGCCACCTAGTGTTGGTCTTCCCACTTCCGCTGTATTATTCCCAATGAGCACCAGCCACCACTGATCTCTAAACCCTTGGCCAGAAATTGTGTAATGGAGGTGGGAAGGGAAGTCTACATGCAGAGGGTCATTCACTGTAGAACAGCTGGAATTGAATATAAATAACGTAAAATGTTGAAAATTGAAAAATTGTAAACTGTTAATGACATAACAAGGAATCATAGGATTTGTCAGTTTTCCCACCGCCTTTGCACTCATTGGCCAGAATGCTGGAAGTCTGGAGTAAATTTATTTCATGTTGTTGTTGTTTAGTCGTTTAGTCGTGTCCGACTCTTCGTGACCCCATGGACCATAGCACGCCAGGCACTCCTGTCTTGCACTGCCTCCCGCAATTTGGTCAAACTCATGTTCGTAGCTTCAAGAACACTGTCCAACCATCTTGTCCTCTGTCGTCCCCTTCTCCTAGTGCCCTCAATCTTTCCCAACATCAGGGTCTTTTCCAAGGATTCTTCTCTTCTCATGAGGTGGCCAAAGTATTGGAGCCTCAGCTTCACGATCTGTCCTTCCAGGGAGCACTCAGGGCTGATTTCCTTAAGAATGGATAGGTTTGATCTTCTTGCAGTCCATGGGACTCTCAAGAGTCTCCTCCAGCACCATAATTCAAAAGCATCAATTCTTCGGCGATCAGCCTTCTTTATGGTCCAGCTCTCACTTCCATACATCACTACTGGGAAAACCATAGCTTTAACTATACGGACCTTTGTCGGCAAGGTGATGTCTCTGCTTTTTAAGATGCTGTCTAGGTTTGTCATTGCTTTTCTCCCAAGAAGCAGGCGTCTTTTAATTTCGTGACTGCTGTCACCATCTGCAGTGATCAAGGAGCCCAAGAAGGTAAAATCTCTCACTGCCTCCATTTCTTCCCCTTCTATTTGCCAGGAGGTGATGGGACCAGTGGCCATGATCTTGGTTTTTTTGATGTTGAGCTTCAGACCATAATTTGCGCTCTCCTCTTTCACCCTCATTAAAAGGTTCTTTAATTCCTCCTCGCTTTCTGCCATCAAAATTTATTTCATAGAGAACAACAATTAGGTGGCATAGTGCTTTGATGCTCTTCTTGTTATTTCCAAAAGTAAAAGGGGCAGAAACAGGAACTGAAAAAGATATAGAAGTTTGAATATCATCCATGCCCTCCAACATTTCACGGATGAAAATAGGAATGTGCCTGCAACAACCCTGACCTCATATCAATGATGACTTCAGGAGCCACATTCTCCCCACTATTCTACGTTTTGAATGGTTTTGATTCACGTGCTGGATAGTAGTATGTTAATTTACTTTGAAAGATCCTCACAAGCTACTGCTGTTAAAGGCAATATGTTGGTTGCTCTTTGGGTAAAGATCTACTACCAGGGAAGACAGAGCCTTTTCAAGGATAGCCTGGTAGGTATTTTGAACTTCCTCTTCAGGAGTACATAGGGCACCATCATTTTTGTTAATTTTTTTGTTTGTTTGTTTTGAAAAAAGAGAGAAACCCGAAATTGGTTTTTTTAAAATCCAGTGTACACTTAGTTCATCTGTTTTGCTTGAAAATGTTGTTTAGCTGTTGTTGCTTAATTGTAAGTTGTAAATGGAAATTGTTTTATTTAATAGTTGCAGTGATAATTCTTTTATGTTTTATTTGATGCTTTTATTTTGTTACCTTGTGATGGCAACATGCCCTGAAAGGCAGGCTAGAAATCTATCCAATAACCCTAGCATCTCCAGGTGTGTGGGAAGAATATTGCCTGAAACCTTCCAGAGCTGCTACTAGTCAGTACTTCCTATACATAAGGTTGCACTGTTTGTTTAGGATAATCTGATGTGATTCCCCTCCTCTATTTCCCTTTTCTGTCTCCCTATCTCTTAGTCATTCTTCTCGCCTCTTCCTCTTTCAGGCCTTTCAACTGATCTCTTCATTGCAATATGAAAGGTGGTTTACTGTGTAAAAGGCTTATTAAAAGGTCTGACATTTTAACTGGGAGGAACTTTGACCTAGTCCTAGGATTTGAAATGACTGTGTTGAAGGTGAGAAAGAAAGTTGTGGAATTAAATGAGGATGGAGAAAAAACAGATAAGAAAAGTTGTTGAAATATACAGTCATACATTGGTTTAAGTATGCCTCAGTTTGAGAATTTTCAGTTTAAGTACTCGGCGGACCTGTCTGGAACGGATTAATCCACTTTCCATTACTTTCAATGGGAAAGTTTGCTTCAAGTTAAGTACGCTTCAGGTTAAGTACAGACTTCCGGAACCAATTGTGTTTGTAAAACGAGGTACTGTACCACTGTACTGTAATTGTATTGGTTATGCACTAAAATTAATAAAGAGTATTTATTAAGCTCATACCAATGACAAACTTAGTTGGTCTCTAAGGTGCTACTGGAAGGAATTTTTTTATTTTGTTTTGACCATACCAGACCAACACGGCTACCTACCTGTAATGAGTAACGAGTAACGAGCGTCTCCACTCCCATTGTTCTACCCGGACACTGAGGTCCAGTGCCGAGAGCCTTCTGGCGGTTCCCTCGCTACGAGAAGCCAAGTTACAGGGAACCAGGCAGAGGGCCTTCTCGGTAGTGGCACCCACCCTGTAGAATGCCCTCCCACTAGAGGTCAAAGAGAACAACAATTACCAGACCTTTAGAATGCATCTTAAGACAGCCCTGTTTAGGGAAGCTTTTAATGTTTGAGGGATTTCTGTATTTTAATGTTTTTTTGGAAGCCGCCCAGAGTGGCTGGAGGAACCCAGCCAGATGGGTGGGGTATAAATAATAAATTATTATTATTATTATTATTATTATTATTATTACAGTATTGTTGTTGTTGTTAGTTTATTCAGCAACATTTATAGAATATGTAACAAAAATGAGTAAATATCTAAGTGGTTTACATAAAATAGTATAATTTTTAATCAAAAATACTTATAAAACCAGTCAACGTTAAGAGTAAGCAGACAATTTAATAACACAGATAAAATCCACATAATTTTAAAAAAAATCTGGACAGGCTTGCTGAAACAAGAAAGTATTTAGCAGGCATCAAAAACAGCAAAACTTAGATGTCTGCTAGAGATTTATTTTACAAATTGAAAGCTGAAAATTCAGGAAGAATTTCAGAGGGGACGGAAGCAGAGGTGTGGGTGGTTCCTGGATTGGAGGAAGGCATCAAACAGTAATGAAGGCATCCAACAGCACTTCAGACTAATTTGTTTTGGATCCTAGTAGGATACCGTTAATCACTGAAATCATATCCTGTATTTATTACAGCAGCACCTGGTACAGACCCGAGATCCACCCCTGACTCCCAACCTGCAACATGGGACCCACTTCCACACATTCCCTTGATTTGTACCTAATAGCACATTATTCATTGTAAAATGACAATTCACAGAGCAATATGCATGTTACTTTAGTGAATTCAAACCAGTAGTTTTTACACTTGCACTTAACCCAAAGGGCAGAGAAGCTATCGAAAACCGGTGATTTTTAAAGACTCCCTCACAATTGCAGTGAGGCCCCTGGGCATGTTTGTCCTTTCGGATTTCATTTCAGTGCAGGGCGATATTAGGGGGAGAAAGGCTCTTGCTTTGCCTACCGGATAAAAATGCCACTTCAGAATGTTTTTAGCCCAGACACTCATTTGGTTTTGGTCAATTGGGGGACTCCAAACATGGAGACTAACAGTGACTAACACAACAGAAATTTTACCTTCTTTACAAAACGTTTCGGCTCCAGATTTCATCAGTTGCTCTGATAAAAATGACGCTGTTCCCAAGGTCGCTTTGGTGTGGGTGGGGGTGTAAACAGTGAGGTCAAGGGGAATTAAATGCAAAAAGAAAGAAAGAAGAACAACAGGGGAAGTGTACTGATCATACAGCTTGGCATTTAGGAGTTAGGGTGTGGTAATTTTCTTTAAAATATTGTTATTATTTATTAAATTTCTTCGTCGCTTTTTCTTTCCCAGGGCAAACCAAAGTAACTTACAACCAAACAGATTGACAAGTGGAACGACCTCCCACCAGATGTCAAGGAAATAAACAACTATCTGACTTTTAGAAGACATCTTAAGGCAGCCCTGTTTAGGGAAGTTTTCAATGTTTGATGTTTTATTGCATTTTTAATATTCTCTTGGGAGCCGCCCCAGAGAGGCTGGGAAAACCCAGCCAGATGGGCAGGGTATAAATAATATAGTATCATTATTATTCCCTCACGCCTCAGAGGAGGCCAACCTGAGAGGACGGGATTTCACTTAGAACGCGGGGCAAGAGGAGAGGGGAGAGTGACAGGCTCACAGGGGAGACTAGAGAACGGAGCTCCTTCCCGGAAGGAGTGTGGCTCCTGGGCCTGCCGAAGCAGAGAGGAAAGCTCAATGGGCGGGGCCCAGCCTCAGCCGCGAGCGGATTTGTTGGCGTCGTCACCAAGCTGGGCGGTGAACGCCCGCCCAGTTTCCGCAGCAGTAGGCGGAGTTGGAGGGGGGTTGTCACTCAAAGGAGGCATGGGCTGGGCTGGCGAGACAAAGGCAGAAAAGTGAGCGGAGGTGGGCGGAGTCTGAGTGCCAGGCAGTGCCGGCCGGTGTCTGTCCGAGCGGAGGGGCGTGGCCCGAGTGGAGGGGCGGAGACTCCGGTTCCTCGCGGTGAGCTGCAACTTGCGGAGGAGCAGCAGCAGCAGCAGCCAGAACTGAAAAAAGCCATGGCGGAGGCGGCAGCCGAGAAAGGTGAGCGCGAGCCGCGCCTGTCACGTGACCGTCGTTAGGGCACGTGACGGGCTATGCCTTTTCCCCTACCCGCCGCCCCCGTTCTTCTTCTTTTGCTTAATTGCCGATGCGAGAAAGAGGAAGGAGGCGCTTCCTTGGAAATCACGTTCCTTCCTCCCATTAATAGAGAATTGAAGAGCGCGCGTGCGAGGCTCTTTGCACATGCTCAGAGGTTCACTGTGCACAAGCTCAGAATAGACTTCTTGATCGCTTGCCTGGAGGCCCTTCTTTTTTTACACACGTCTCCGGGCGTTAAAAATAAGGTCTTGTACTCAAGCCCTGCTTAAGCATTCCTCCTTGCCTTCACACTGAATTTCTTACGGGCTGAGTGGGCAGATTTCCTCCCCCTTCCCTCACTGAATATCGCCAGGTCATTTTAGAGGGGTTGTGTTTCTGTGTTTTGCCATTGCCTCTAGGGAGCCCTTGGTTCTCTCTTGCTCCACTGAGTCTGTTTTTGTGGCCCCAGTTTGAGCCCAATATCGTATTTAACCTATATGAAGATTTATATTCTGCTTCTTAACTCGATGTCCTGTCAAATATTAAAACCTAGGAAAATGTATATTGAAACTTCCAAGAAAAATACAAAATTAACCTGCAGCAAATGCACCCCTGCATGCACATGCAAATTGTAAGCTTTGCAGTGGTCAATGTGAAGTTCCTTTCTGTGATTCCTGCCCCACCTCTTATCTCTGCCAGGGAACCACATGAAAGTAGGGTCCCATTGAAATACACTGCAATATTTGATGTGAACATATTAGCTGCTTTCAGGGTGGTGATTTAAGTGCTCCCATAATTATGTTAGCAAGCAAAACCACAGTGTTGTGTCCAGCTTAGTTTTACTTAAGAGTAGACCCTTTATAATAATAATAATTTATTACTTATGGTATACCCAGCCCATCTGGCTGGGTTTCCCTTTGGAATTAATGGACCTAAGTTAGCCATGGCTATTAATTTCAAGAAGTCTACTCTTGGGTAGAACTAATCAGCAACAGCCCACAATTTCCAAGTGGGACACAACTGCCTTAGTATCAATTGTTTCATTGCACAGTGTAATTGTGAAACACAGTCATGGGTAAAATTGCCATCTGTGAAACTTTTTCCCTCCCTTAGTTTTGCAACTTTTGCCTTACGTTCATATTAACTTGTCTGTCCTCCCCACCCCCCTGCAGCTTACTACAGATTCCTTGTGCTCTTCTTCAATTGCCTCTTGACCTTTGGATCTTACTTCTGCTTTGATATCCCCAGTGTTTTGCAAGAGCAGTTTCAAGGGGTAAGTGCTTAGGTGGGATCGAGCAACAGTAAAAGGTCATATTGACTGCAGTCTTGAGACAAAATGGGTTGGTGGGGTATAAGTACAAAATGTCTCTGAGCCCAAGACTTTTCAAGCTGACCAGGTCAAAGAAGAGAGCTGTTTCCACAGCTGAAGGGCATATATGTTGGAATTATTTTTGTTGCCACCAGGACTCAAGGAAAACTGATAGTTTAAATGCCATCACCGTTTCTACAGACCAGATTTGTACATCTTTGTGCAAAGTGCAACAGACCTGGAATTCATCTTCAATTGGAGTACTTTAGACATCAGGGGTGGGGAACACATGACCTCCCAGATGTTGGACACCAACCCTCATCAGCCTCAGCCAGCATGACCAATGGTCAGGGATGATTATGGGAATTTTAGTCCAGCAACATGAGGTGTCTCATCCCTGGATTAGAAGGATTCTTTACTGAGGATAGGTTTATCATCATATGTACTAATGGAAAACTCAGTTCTGTGAATGGCCAAAGTGGTACCATTTAGAGGAGAGGTATTGGTAGGGACCCAGGTGGCACTGTGGTTAAACCACTGAGCCTAGGGCTTGCTGATCAGAAGGTCGGCGGTTCGAATCCCTGTGATGGGGTGAGCTCCCATTGCTTGGTCCTAGCTCCTGCCAACCTAGCAGTTCGAAAGCACGTCAAAATGCAAGTAGATAAATAGGAACTGCTACAGCGGGAAGGTAAACGGCGTTTCCATGTGCTGCTCTGGTTTGCCAGAAGTGGCTTTGTCATGCTGGCCACATGACCTGGAAGCTATACGCCGGCTCCCTCGGCCAATAATGTGAGATGAGCGTGCAACCCCAGAGTCTGTCATGACTGGACCTAATGGTCAGGGGTCCCTTTACCTTTACTGTATTGGTAGGCTCCAGGGAGACATGAAGGTTTGCAGAACTCCCCAAAGCTTCCCAGCCAGGACTGAATGGGCCCAGTGGTCACAGAACACTGGTTTAGTGTTGGGGGGGGGAACAAGATATAAGGTGAAGGTCTCTCTCAGCTCTCCAACTCTGTCAGCTAAGATCCTTTCAGTAGAGATAGACCTGGAATCTTTTGCATGCAGAGCACTGATCGATTGCTGAGCTGTGGTATTGGCCTGTCATAAAAGTATATGTCTTATCCAATGATTTAAAGTCATTTCCCTCCTTTTGTATGAGGGCCAACCAGTTCCTACTCCCTACCTATGATTCCCAAGAGTCCTAAGAGTTTGCTATATGAAATAACCTTAGGAAATAGATAAAGAGCACTAGCCACCTAAGGCAAAACAGGCAGCTTGGGTGTCTTGGAATGGCTGGATCCAGATGTCCACCTACTCAACCTCTTGTTTATTTCTGGAACTCATTTCCTTTTACTGTGACTTGTTATTTAGAATCTAACCTGTCCCAATGGCACACACCACAATGGCACAGGGCATAATGGAACTGACTGTGTGGAAGGCCTGGGAATGACGCCTGAAGAGTACAATCTTCTGTATGCTATCTATGCCTGGACGTAAGTCATTCTTCTATATCTTCCTATATACATTAAAAAGTAAGGCTATCGGCATGCTGCAGTTTCAGGGGCTACTGATAGGCCAACTACAGTGTGACAAATGGCAGATAGGCAAGTGAGAAAGTAGCATGGGTGGCAGGTGGCCCATGCGAGCTGTTTAACTCTGTGTGTGTGTGCGCGCGCGCGCGCTTCACAGTGCCATTTGGCCAATAACTCAGTGAAGCTTTCCCCTCCATTAAATGCAACTGCAGCAAGGTTTGGCAGAGTGTAGAGGGCTACTTCACTGAGCAAACACCCCCTCCTTTAAATGCCTAGTTTTATATTTATCTTTTAACTATACCTCTGTATATGTGGGGATGTATGTAGAAAAGGCTGTCAGTGGCTACTAACAATATTGACTGTGTTCTCCTGTCAGAGGCAGCATGTATCTGAGTACCAGGTACTGGGAATCGCAAGTGCAGAAGGTGCTATGTTCTCCTATCACAGAATTGTAGAGCTGGAAGGGACCACAAGGATCATCAAGTCCAGTCCCCTGTAATGCAGGAATCTTTTTGCCCAACGTGAGGCTCGAACCCACAACCCTGAAATCTAGAGTCTTATGCTCTGCCAACTGAGCTATAATCTGGGCTGGTATGCATCTGAGTACCAGGTGCAGAGGGTACTATGTACTCAAGTCATGTTTTGGGGCTTTGCATAGGGCATGTGGTTGGTTACTGTGAGAGCTAGATGTTAGACTAGATGAGCCTTTGGTCTGCTCCAGCTGGGCTCTTCTAACACAGAAACAGTAAATAAGTAGAAGCAAACACTTTTTTTTAACCCACCCAATAACTCTTTTTTTCTTTTGTTTCCCACAGCAATGCACTGGTGGTGATCATGGCTGGCTTCTTAATTGACAAACTGGGAAATCGCTGTAAGTTCCAAGGCGTTGAACTATGGCTGATTGTTCGCCCTCCCCACTTGACTGCTTGCTTTCAGAGGTCATCTGGTGAATCCATTCTGTGTGCTCCTTTGTTTTCCATTTGTTTTCTGTGACGCAGTTGGCAAGGACGCAAAACGGGACTTTTTCTTATGCGGCACCCAGCTTTAAACACTAATATGAGCACTTTGAATTGGGCCCGGAAACAAACTGGAAACCTATGAAGCTGTTTTAGAATGGTGTTGTGTGCGTTAGAATAAACCTGTGTGAATTGGAATATATCTGTGCACAGTTTATGGTTGATTCCAGCATTTAACAGAACAACCCAAACTGTGGGAAAGTGCCCACTGGTGATACACCAGCTTACCAGTATACCTGAAGGAGCGTCTCCACCCCCATTCAGCCCCAGATACTGAGGTCCAGCTCCGAGGGCCTTCTCTGTAGTGGCGCCCTCCCTGTGGAACACCCTCCCATCAGATGTCAAGGAAATAAACAACTATCTGACTTTTAGAAGACATCTGAAGGCAGCCCTGTTTAGGGAAGTTTTTAATGACTGATGTTTTACTGCATTTTTAATATTCCGTTGGGAGCCTCCCAGAGTGGCTGGGGAAACCCAGCCAGATGGGTGGGGTATAAATAATAAATTATCATTATTAAAAGCCAGTGCGTCCAAACCCCAGTTCAGGAGACACTGAAGCTGGCAGAGAGTCTTTCTGCCAATGTGGGATTTCTTCTGCCAGTGGTTCTCCAGATGTGCTGTTTCCCAGCTCAACACATCCGGAGTTTGGGTTGGTGGAGGCTAGTCCATTAGAGCGAATGGGGCACTGACCGGCCAACTCAATCTGCCCTCAGCTCACCCCCACCTGTCTTATGTTCTTACTTACAACCACCGCAGAAGGTAGCACTGGTTGTCAACTTCCTCCTCCTTAGTCTCAGTGTTGCCCTTGTGGGATTCAGGGGGGAGGAGGATGGGGACAGAGCTGCAATTACCTCTCATTGGCTCTGTCTCCACTTTGCTCTGGCTTCACATACCATTGGCCTCCTGCCTCCTGCCCTGCCATTTGCAATGGGTACCAGCCGCCACTGGTTTGGATTACACAATATCACGGGAACAGCGTTCACTGAGATGTGCCCGTTTGCAGTGAACCAAAGACATGCAAAATGGGTCAGTGATGTTTCCCTGTTGGATGCCATTCCAGTTAATAGACAGGCATTGCGTGCTCAAGTCTTATTGAAATAGTCATAGACCTGGATCCAACAACTGGCATCCTCTTACTTCTCCAGTTTGCATAGTTGTTAAAAGCCCATTTGCCTTGATTTAATGATCTTCTTCCATCTTCTTCTTCTTCCCTAGTTGGTGTATTTCTCTTCTCTTTCCTCACTGTCCTGGGATCATCCATATTTGCTCTGGGCTCTCACTTCAGAGGAACTCCATACCTCTTGCCGCTGATGCTGACGGGCAGGTTGCTTTTCGGCTCTGGAAACGGGTCACTGACAAGTAAGGAGAGAAAGAAATCCTTTTTTTCAGTTAATACAGGGGTGGCTTAATTTTGTAGATTTTAATTGCTGTGCATTGCCTTGGGGAATCCGGGAATCCAAAAGCATATGTGTTTTTCATGGAGGACAATAGCGCCTCCTGTGTGAACATATAATTAAGATCTCACCTGTTTCATTTTAGTTGTGTTATGCTGAATCCCGAGACAGCACATTTTATTGTTATATATAGCATCTTTCTTTCTTTCTTTCTTTCTTTCTTTCTTTCTTTCTTTCTTTCTTTCTTTCTTTCTTTCATTCTTTCTTTTTACCAGGATATGTAATAAGAATCCGTTGTTGCAATGGCCTGTAGCCATGCAAATAAATAAAGTTTTACTTACTTACTTCATGGATAAATGTCTGTACTGGTGATTGAAGACGCTCTGATTTTCATTTCTGGCCTTTTCCCTTCTCCTAGTGTTCACGTGGTTTCACATTTAGCTATTGTTTGTTTGTGACTGCTCTGTTCATTACCTTGAGTATTTTATGAAAAGATGGGCTATAAATTTTGTTATCAACTCTTCTCCATTTTCAGCATCTATCTCATGAAATCACTCGATAACACTGCTGTCTTTTCTGCTTTTTGAGTTGTGCAGAATCGTATCACAGCCTTCTGGTTCAAGGGGAAAGAGTTGGCTCTGGCGTTTGGGCTAACGCTCTCCTTTTCCCGGCTTGGAAGTGTGCTCAACTTCTTCTTCACCCAGCAGTTTGAAAGTCACTTTGGCATCCAGTGGACTCTCTGGGGAGGTGAGTTTCATGTCAGCTTACCTCTACAGCAGGGGTGGAGTACCATTTTCACCCTGAGGGCCACATTCCATTCTGGACAACTTTCCACGCCCCACATACCAATGGTCGGTGTGGTCAGAGGAAAAAGTGGTCAGAACAGCGAACATGAATTTTCCCTTTGTACAGTAGGCTGTTTTCTACGTACACTCTCGCACTCTCCTCTCTCTGCTCCATCCTGGCAAAACAAGAAGCATTATCAGAGTCCCAGGGAACATTCCAGCCAGACCAAAACAAACTCAATCAGGGCTGGTGAGAGATGTGACTAGAGATAGTGTGTGGTGTCTGGGGAGAGTCCCAGGGGCTTGATAGAGAGGCCTGGAATGCTGTGTTGGAACTCCCCCCCCCCCAAATTTCCCATTCCTGAATTGGAGCCTTTCAAGAAGGTCAGTTTATATTGCAGCAAATACACTGTGTCATCCCTCAAACAAGCACTTCTGTGTCCGAAAGACCATATTTTCACCAGTAAGAAGTAGCAATGCTTGTTGCTGGACACAATATGATTCTTCACTTGGTTATTAGGTCCGTTGCAATGTGAAATGCTGTCTGGAATGTGGTTGCATGCGTGTGCAGGCAGCTACAAATGCTAGTGCCCTGTGGCATCAGTGGTGATGAACAACACAATTGTTAATGCACTTCCAAGTAGGAATTGTGCTTTGGTTCCAGTAGGGGTGGTCATCATGCAAAGACGACCATAAGTGACTAGCTAAAATATATGTGTGTGTTGCGGGAGGAGAAGACTCATGCCAGTTTCACCAGTAGCATTTTTATTTATTTTTTGCAATTAGCTGGGCTTCCTGTCCCCAAATGAACCTGTAATGGTGCTGTAGCGGCTACTCTTGAGTAAAGACGTCCCAGTCCGTTCTGTCTTTAAGAGGTTTATTGTTCATAGTATTTACAGTGCAGAGATAGCAGAAAACATGACCTCTCAGTCACTCGCAGAATCCAGGAGTGGACGTTTCCGGCTGCGTGACCAGCATAAGAGTTCGGGCACCCCGAAACGCCTCCTCCCGACCTTACGTTTGGTGGCGCGCCTTAATTCAGGCGCCAGAAGGGGCTGCATGCTCCCCTCCACCTGCTGGTCAGGGCATTGCAAAGGCTCTCTAATATTGCCGAGCCCTGACTCCTCCATCCCACTAACTTCCTCATTCCCCCCCACCTGACCTGCTGCTGCTGCTGTCACTGGGCGAAGTGCTGGTCAACAGGAGAGGCGGAGGCTCCCTGTACGGAGGTCCCCTGACAGAACCCAAACCACGTTCTTGTCTAACACACCCTTAAAGCATTCCAGTGATCACAGTCCCACCCCTCAGTCGTTCCTCTCTGCCTGCAGGGACTTTGTTATGTGTCCTGGGCTTCCTTTCTGCTGTCGTCGTCAGTGTGCTGGACAAGGTGGGCACGAAGCAGCTCGGATTGGATGGAGTTATTCAGCAAGAGTCCAAGAAAGTGGTACGTGAGGCAGAAGTTGCATTGAGCCACATATGCTTACTTTTCCATTGTGAGCTTTGTGTGTAAAGGCCCAGAGCCTCGTTTATCATTGGCAGCCAGGAGAGGGAGCAAGTGCCTTTTAGCAAAAGTCTCCAAGCTGTAGCTCTCCAGTTTCCTTCTTCTGCAAAGAGGGGTGGGGTGGCAGTTATCTGAGTGGCCTGTGACCCTGAAAGCTTTTTGCCCAGCAAGTATGTTTGACTGGCAGCTGTTTGGCCCATCTAGGACAGCCCCATGAATTTGGACCCTGATTTTGAGTCCACAGTGACCTGGATTTTTGGTTCTCATTGCCATGGCACGATGTAATCTTATTTGTGGGGGCCCTGCTTTGCTCTGCAGCTTCATGCACTGTTGGTTTATTACCAGAAGAACAGGAAAGGGTCTCTTTCCCCCCTACATTCAATGTAGGGAGCCCCTAACGCAGGCTATAAAGATACTGGCATGAACTGCCAGAGCCAGATTTGAATGAAACCAAAATGCTGCACTAGGCTTAGTGCTGGATTTATGCACAGGCTAAGTATTCCATAGTTTACAGGCCCAAAATATATATTTTTCACTATATCCCAAGTTTTACATAATTGATTTTTAAAAATAAAAGAAACGGGGAAACAGAGTCTCTGATATGATACCTGCTCTGTCCCTGAACTAGTGTTGTCACAGAATATTTCCGATTTTATCCTTCCTGACTAAAAAGGTATAATAATAATAATCTGTGTGGTGATCCTCCTTCCTTAGGTGGTAGTGGTGAAAATTCAGCCCTAGAGCAGGGACAGAAGACCTGAGGCCCTTCAGGTAATCTTGGACTTCACCTCCCATCAGCCAGAGCTGGCATGACCAGTGGTGAGGAATGATGGGAATTGTAGTCCAGGCACACCTGAAGGGCCAGAGATTCTTCATCCCTGCCCTGGAGCTTTAAACCTTCAGAGTTTTGGAGGAGGACATGCTGCCATTTGCGTAAGTTACAGGAAACCTCTTAGGAGCAGACTGACAACTGAACCAATGACTTGGGAGATGTAGCCTGGACAGTCATCTGCTTGAGATGCTTTATATCTGGATCTCCTGCATGGAGCAGCGAAGTGAACCAGATAGTTGAAAAAGACCCTCCAACTCTGTGATTCTATGATGTGCATATTTTTTTCTCTAACTGGCAGCGGGTTCAGGATGTCCGACACCTGCCACTTCGCTATTGGCTCCTGGTCCTGACCATCATGTTTTTCTACAACGGGATCTTTCCTTTCGTGGCAGATGCCAGGTAAACAGTTTACTATGGTGGTTTTAGTGACTTGTCCCAATGCTGAGGTTTGGTCGAAGCAGGAAGAAGTATGAATGTTAAGAAATGAGTGAGAAGTGGGCAGAATGGCCCAAACTCATATGGACTGGGTAGCAGAGTCCCCTCTACAGTGGTGCCTCGCTAGACGAATTTAATTCGTTCCACGGGTCTTTTCTTATAACGAAAAATTCGTCTAGCGAATCCCATAGGAATGCATTGAATTGTTTTTGAATTTTTTTTGCCCATAGGAACGCATTAATTGAATTTCAATGCATTCCTATGGGAAGCCACAATTCGCTAGACGAATTTTTCGTAAAACGAATTTGTCTAGCGAGGCAACCTCCACTAGAAAACCTTTCGTTAAGCGGAAATTTCGTTAAGCAGGGCATTCGTTAAGCGAGGCACCACTGTACTACATTAGTTTTGACTGGCTCTGCCTTGCCAATCTGGTTCTCCTATGTGGCCCTAGAACAAACTAGGCCTAGAAGGGTTCAGGATTACTAGTTTCCAAGGTATTCCCTGTTGGCAAATCAATACCAGCCCCGTTGGACTTAAAACTTGTAGGATGAACTGTGATTAAATGGCTGCACTGGCTGCTGGTCCATTTCTGGGCCCAGTTCAAAGTACTGGTGCACACCTTCATTTTTTTAAAAAAGAAAGTTTTATTACTTTTTTATTACTTTTATAATATTATAAACACAGAAAACAACAACATAACAAAGAACAAATACTTTACAAACAATAACAAAACATAAAATCATTTACACTTTTCCTTAACTTCTCTTACCATTATCTTTGGGACTTCCCCAAGTCTGATTTCCATTTCCAACCATCACTAGCAGTTTCATAATCGTCGCCTTAAACATTTTCCACCTTAATATATTTCAATCTTTACATCAAAAACTTCACATTACAGTCATCTTTATAATCTCTCCTAACATCTATCTAGATCCCCAAGCCTAAAATAAATATCTTCCACAGAAGTCCACACTTGTACACCACAATATTTCCCTAGATATACTTTAAACTTGTTCCAATCTTCCTCCACCGACTCTTCTTTCTGGTCTCGGAGTGCACACCTTCAAAGGAGGGATGAAGAGCCTGTGACCCTCCCAGGTGTTGCCAGCTACAACTCCCTATATCACTGGCCATGCTGGCTGGTGCTAGTTGGGAGTCCAACATCTGGAGGTTTGCAAGGTTCCCCATCCCTGCTTCAAAGTACTTTATGGCTTGGAACCAGGGGAGATGAAGGTCTGACTTTTTGCTTCTGTTGCATGAGATGATTATCAGAAGACTGTCTTTCAATTTCTTATGAAGCATCTCAGTGATTTCAAAATGCGGTAAAAACCATATACAATTATTATTACAGTGGTACCTCTACTTACGAATTTAATGCGTTCCGAACGCACATTTGTAAGTCGAAAAAAATTGTAAGTCGAATCCCATAGGAATGCATTGGGAGAAAAAATTCGGAAGTCGAAGCCACCCTATCTAAAAATTCGTAAGTAGAAATAATCCTATCTAAACCGCATCCAAGATGGCGGACGTAGCTCCATTCGTAAGTAGAAACATTCGTAAGTAGAGGTACCACTGTATTTTTTTAAAAAAGCATTCTAAAACAGATAAAACATTCTAAAACATTAAAGACATTCTCTCAGCCAGTGACCTCAGGAGCACTGCATTGTAGCCATCAAATGTCTGGGTAAGCGGGAATGTTTTAAAATTCTTGCTAAGCCAATAATGAGGGAGACAGACAAACCTCAACTCATTACTGTTTCGGGAAAGTTCTTCAAGGGTGGGAGATCAATCCTAATAATAGCAGCAGCAACAACTCTTCCTCAAGCGGGAGGGTAGAAACCAAAGGCCTGATACTTTTGCAGAGCTTTCAGAAGTCATTAATTCTGGAAAGAGTCCTCCTTTCAATATATCCTGAGTGGCTGCAGCCATAAAGCCCCCTGGTACCCAGCCAGCTTCTTGGGCTGCGCTTGGTCTTCAAAATGCCCTACATGGCAGCTCTTGGGTCGTATTGCAGCTTCCTCAAATTCACAGGCTGGGGGCTCCTTTTCCTGATCTTGGGAGGCTTGGATCTCATCCTTCTGGATTCCACCTTAAAATGCTGTGACCTTGGCAGATTTTCTGTACTGCTTTTCTACATCAGCAAAATGAGTATTGATTGGAGGGGTTGAGATGTGACGTTAAGCCATTGGTACAGTAAGGCAGTTTTAGACTCTAGAGACTTAATGGGTCTTTTTTTTTTAGGGGGGGTTGTCTTTAGATGGTCATGTGTATTACGCCACTTACTATGAAATGTGGCAAGCTAGCCATGCTGTGTTTTGGGGGGGCTTCCTCCTCATTGTTTTGACGTCTGCCTCAAAGTCCTGCCCTGATAGCACCACTATGTTAGGTAAGTGCAAAGCAGAACAGGAGTTTTGCTAGGGATTTAAAGACTCTCTGGGCACAGGCATGGTCTACGGCAGGGGTAGCCAGTGTGGTGGCCTCTAGATGCTGTTGTACCATAGCTCTGATCAGCTATTGTTTTTATTCTCAGGGAGCTCTAGCAATTGTAGCTTTATAAGGGAATGAGGGTCTCCTAATAGCTCCCAGAACCCTTAGGAAACTGCAGGGACTCCCTGGGGGAAGCCACGATTGTTAAACAGTATTTAAAATATATGGTGCAGATGTGGCCATTTGTCTGCAGAGGCCCTTGAAAGAAAGCAAGGCAGAAGAGCTCAATTGTTTCCATATGGATGAAGAGGAAATATTTCTGTCATGTGATCTTGAATCTTAATGGGCTTCTCTCTCCTGCAACCCTTTCCAGCAAGTTTATCCAAGATAAGTATCCTGGCTACAGCCAACAGGCAGCTGCTTACATTGCTGGTGCGGTTTACGACAGCTCCCTTGTTCTCTCAGCGGCAGTTGGCATACTGATCGTAAGTACTTGTGTCACTGGCTTTGGCGTAATGCTTGGGGCGGAGGTTGGAATTTCTTGGCATGGTTTCTGCAGGGTGAGAGCTGCACATTCAGCTATTCCAGTGGAGTAGCAGGATTTTGCAAATCGAAATGAGGGGGGCTGGCTTTTGGAACCTGACTGCAAGTTAGATCAAATAATAGATTGGATTGCTTTTATATATATATTTTAAGAAGCCTTAAGTGTGATGCAGGTGGCGCTGTGGGTTAAACCACTGAGCCTAGGGCTTGCCGATCAGAAGGGCGGCGGTTCGAATCCCTGTGACGGGGTGAGCTCCCGTTGTTTGGTCCCAGCTCCTGCCCACCTAGCAGTTCAAAAGCATGTCAAAGTGCAAGTAGATAAATAGGTACCGCTCTGGCGGGAAGGTAAACAGCGTTTCCGTGTGCTGCTCTGGTTTGCCAGAAGCGGCTTTGTCATGCTGGCCACATGACCTGGAAGCTGTACGCTGGCTCCCTCGGCCAATAATGTGAGATGAGCACCGCAACCCCAGAGTTGTCCGCGACTGGACCTAATGGTCAGGGGTACCTTTACCTTTAAGATGTACCCTATTTTTCCATGTATAACACACACACACCCGTGTATAAGGCGCCCCCTATTTTGGGGGACACAAAATTTAAGTTGTTGAGCTTTGGGGAGGGGGGTTGCCCAGACCAACAATTGGTATTGCGCGCGTCACCAATTCTGCCAATCGTCTGCCCGCTCGCCAACCCCAGCCAATCGACAGCAGCACTTGCCGCAGCCACCCATCACCGCTCAATCACCGCTAAAAATCTCCGGCTCGCGGCAGCTACCAATCACATTTCTGACATTATTTCATAAGGAAAAAAACCCTCATTTTATACACGGAAAACTACTGCATTTTAGACAACCAAGCAGATCACCAAGCAATACAGCAGTGTATGTAAAATTACTACTTTTTTTCATCTTTCAGGATTATGTTGGACTGAGAGGTGTATTTGCAGTTGGCTGCGCAGTGCTGACTTTGCCCGTCTTTGCCCTCTTGGCTTTCACGTTTGTTCCTCCACTTGTCTCTACCATCTGGCTGGGCATTACCTACTCCTTTGCAGCAGTAAGTTATCAGAAATGTGATGTTATCTCCCCTTCCTGGTTTCTTCTTCCCTAGAATACATGGGATTGGTTCTGCATCATTTACCCTAGCACTTGCCTCATTAGAGGAAGTTTCCATGTTCCCTCTTTTAGGTACATTGGTGGAAACAAAAGCTGAAGCTGGAAAAACCCAGTCCTCCTAGTTTAACAGTCACCTATTTTCTCATTGTTTCTGTTGTTTCAATCACCTCTTAACAGGCTAGCATGTGGCCCTCTATACCCCTTGTGGTCCCCCAGGCAACACTGGGAACAGCCATGGGGCTTGCAACATCCGTACAGATGATTGGAATTGGCCTCTCTAATGTGATTGTGGGACGGATTCTGGGAACGAAGTCGAGGTGAGAATAGTTGCCTTCCTTCCTCCCTCCCTCACCGTTGTGCCATCAAAAATATGACACCATTGTCACCATCACTCTCGAACCCCAGATCCCATGTTGCTCCAAGGCTTGGTGATGGGTTCACATTATTTTGCATATGTCTACATCAGGGGCCCAAAACTAAGGCCCGGGGGCCGAATGCGGCCCAATCACCTTCTAAATCCGGCCCGTGGACGGTCTGGAAATCAGCATGTTTTTACATGAGTAGAATGTGTCCTATTTAAAATTCATCTCTGGGTTATTTGTGGTGCCTGCCTTTTGTTTTTACATGAGTAGAATGTGTCCTTTTATTTAAAATGCATCTCTAGGTTATTTGTGGGGCATAGGAATTCGTTCATCCCCCCCCCCCCCCAAAAAATATAGTCCGGCCCACCACAAGGTCTGAGGGACAGTGGACCGGCCCCCTGCTGAAAAAGTTTGCTGACCCCTGGTCTACATGATTGGGCTGCCATATTTCCGCGATTTCGTCTGTTGAAAATGGCATCTGGGTGGAATTTTCGGAAACCAGTTAAAATGTCTGGGGAAACCCAGGCGTATGGCAGCCCATATTGGAAGTGTTGAATTTTTGGTGAATTTGGTGAATTTTTGGGTGGGGGGAGATGAAGAAGAAGAAGAAGAAGAAGAAGAAGAAGAAGAAGAAGAAGAAGAAGAAGAAGAAGAAGAAGAAGAAGAAGAAGAAGAAGAAGAAGAAGAAGAAGAAGAAGAAGAAGAAGAAGACGACGCAGCCCACAATTTTGGCCAAAAATGAATAATTCCAGATTTTCACTTCTTCGAATTATGGCAACCCCACTACATGAGGGGATGTAAATTCTCAAGCAATTGGCTGTCTTGTTTGCTATATGTACATTTATTATTATTTACCTTGCAGTGAGTTAAAGATCCCATTGTGGCGATGGCAACAGATGATGGTCTTCATGCTGGCAAACACCATTGCTTGCATTGTTGCCTCCATCAGCCTCAACATAGCGGACAAGAAGCAGGTAAGGATCAGTATTTGGGGCATTTGCCATAAAGAAGCCTAATTCTGCTCCACATTCCTGCCTGATATCTTTCCTTTTTAAATAAAAAAAGAGGTTCTGCCCCAAAGTTTTCCTAAGGAAAGCATCATATTGCACAGCGAAGATTGGCTAAAATTTCAGAATCCCAAACTGAGCCATTAATAAGACTGGTGGTGGCAGCAGAGTTCTGTCCATTTCTTTTGATTTTTGGTCCTCTCTTGTTCTTTATGCCATATGCTAATAAGTCAGGTTTCCCCAGCAAAGATGCTGTAGTGCAGGTAATCCCAAATCCTACCAAAACAATATCACGGCACATTGGTTTTTTAAAATTTAGTTGTTGCTAATTAAGAAAACATTGGATGACTTTATGCAAAGCTACGAGGTTCCACACTGTATCCAGAAATGGAGGGTTTTGTCTTGCTGCATTTTCTAGTAAGAAATAAATGTTTTAGGGAGTTGCTTTCTGTTCTAAAGCACCTTTTTCATGAGAGAACTGTAGAGCAAGAGGGGAAGCAGGTCGCTAAACAAATGAGTCTTAACTTTAGACACACCCAGCCTGACTTGTTATTACTGCTAATTACTTTATTTAAAATAGAGATGAGGCGGTTGCAGCCTTTACCTCTTGCTGCTGGGGGTAACCAAATTGATATGGCTTGTGGCAGATATGGTGTTAAAACCTCTCTGCTGCTGCTGTCATTACGACCAACTTCCCTGAATAAGGCCACCAGGGTGTAATTATGACCAGGAGGTAAAGCTTCTCAGGCAGACCTGATAGAATGTGATTCCTGTTTTATATGGTGGTGAAATAGGGTTTGTAAAAATTATAGTCTAGCACCCCAGCTGACAGCGAGATTCCAAAACCCCAAAATAATGCCCAGTTTCATTTTCCTGACTTCTATCTTTTTCTAGGGTGGAACATTGAACCGCTCAACAAAGCGCTCATCAACAGAGGAGCCTGCCAGGCTGCCTGTAGACACAGCCCCACTCCTAAGTGAGGTGGAAGATGAAGGATCCATCAACTAGGAAGCCCTCTGTGGGCTACTGTCTAATATTTCATTAAGGAATCTAAACATAAGTCCAACTTACAGCACAGTCCCTTTTTAGGCCCTCGTATAAATATAAGTCGGGCTTATGTTACCGGTAGGAACAAAAGGGAAATCTTACACTACGAGGTTCTACAAATCTGCCATGTGCCAAGAAACCCTGTAATACTGCCTCTTGGGCACTGGAGCAGTTTAGCTGCGGTCATAGAAGAATACTTGAACAAGAGGACAGTTATTTCCAGCTCCTGGCTCTCCAGTACAGGCAGAATTTTTCTGCATGTTGCAGTCTTGAAAAGCACAGAAGTCAAGTCAAATCCTACTGAAATCCTACTGAAATCAATGGGAATTCAGTGAGTAAATCTGCAAGTTACATCTTTATCGTATAAGACCCACTTAAGCATTGGGATATTCAAAACATGTCTTCTAAGAATCTCAGTTGCAGGCCTAGGTATCTATCCTGTTCTTATGTTTGCAGGTAGTGTGGACATCCCCTTCAAACGTAGCACAATCTCTTGGTGAATGTGAGCCTCAAAAAGCTATGGAATGAATAGGAGTCAGTATTATTTCATGCTGGTTCATGCCCATGTCTTGACCTAATCCGTTTTCTATGACAGAGGCCCCAAACAAAACCTAGTGTGTATGCACACTGATTCCTTGATGTTAGCCAAAATAACAAATAGGAACTGCAGCAAAATACTGCATTGTGGACTGCTCCAGTTCAAGGTTATAAGACCACAAGAGCAGCCCTTGCTAGGTCTGTCCAAAAGCCCCTCCAGTCCTGTATTCCATTCTCACAGTGACTAATCAGATGTTTATGGGAAGCCCACAAGCATCACCTGAACACAATAGTGTTCTCTCCACCTGTCATTCCTGGCAGTTGACATTCGGAGGCATACTGCATCTGAAAGTGAGGGAGACTACAGATGAAAGGGCTATCGCTACACTTTGTGGTAGTTCTAACCATGCACTGCTTGGGTTGCAGTCAGCCGTGCCCTTTTCCAGAATGCTTTATTCCATCCCAAGATGGCTACTCATTGGGCATCCACTCCTTAACATTTCCCTCAAGCTGCTATCTGCCTCTTGTAGTGCTTAGATTGACAATTGGAGAGTGAGCTTGCTATTAGTATATAGGACATACATGCACATGCAGTGGATGAAAAGAAATACTTTACTTATTTGATGGTCTTAGAATTATTGACAAACATAAGTGCAAATTGATCAAGATCCACTATGGAGAAGTTTTCAGTGAGTTGGTTGCCTGCCTGCAAATTCCTACATTCTTGCATTGCTGGGAGTTGGACTAGATGACCCTTGAGGTCCCTTCCAACTCTACAGTTCTACGATTCTGTGAAGCAGATGCTAGCACCTTCCTTCAGGCTATTAAATCTTGCCAAAACTTGTCCATGATTACATTCAAGAGCTTGGATGTGGAGCCAGCAACACAACATGTACTTGGCTTTCATCCCAGGCTTTTAAATGGATAATGTTGGCTGTGAGCTATTTGAATAACATATCTATAATATCAGGAGTGGTAGAATCTGTGGCTCTCTAGATTATTGGTGGATTACAGCTTCCATTATGCCCAGCTACTAGCCATTCTGGCTGGGGGCTTATGGGAATTCAACAATATATGGAATACTACTAGTTATCTCTGCTCTGCAGTAAAAATTGTTCAGAAAGCTGAATTTGATTAATGCCCTTAGTTTAAAAGGTTTTCACCTAATAGGTCTTACCTATTGCATGAATGTGGGCCTTGCCCAGTCTGCAAATGCCCATACGCAGAGAGCTTCCACCAACAATACAGTGTTTGGAGTAAAGTATTTTCCCCCCCCCCATACCTGCTATGAAGTTCTTGCTCTGCTGATGTCCAAAGAGTTGAGGCTTTTGTGCTCATGTAGCTTTCCAGCACACACCACATCAGTATTACTAACATAGGACTGTTACGGAGAAAGTACTTCCAAGTCTTCCAAAAGGAATGATGTACATCACTAAATATTCCTACTCCAGCAATGGGTAAGGTGGCAGCTATTACCAGCATCATCCTTCGGTGGTACTAGAGTTTAGTAATGTAAACATAAATTTATAGGAAAAGTGTAGGCCATATTTTTGGTCATAAGGCTAAAGAAAAATCTGAAGCAGGACAGTACTTTGATTCTTAGAAGCCTCAAAGAGAGGCTTGTCAGATTAATAACACGCAAGTTTAAAATGTAGTACTCTACCCAGAACAACTTCGTTTTTCTCCCTTTGCCACAATATCTCTTTTTACACCTCGTGATTATGTACAGAATCTTCTACGCTATACTGCAACAACATTAACAGAATGCTGATTTTGGCTTGCTAACACCACTAGGAGAAATGAATTAAAGATTTTTAATATTTCTTAAATGATTTCCTTGAAGTTGTGTGACCACACTTTAGTATTAAATCACTAGCACAAGTTGATTAACTTAATGACAACACTGCTCATTTTCAAGTACTGGAGAAAAGAGTATTGCTTAATGTTGCTGAGAGGTCAAATTAAGAACCATCTGCAGGCAAGCAGAGAATTGTATTGAAAGGCAGCTACTATCTTCAGCTAATGTGAGGACAGAACAGATGGTACAGAAATGAATCCAATAAAGTTAACGCTTCTTTCCTAGTGATTGAAGACTGAGTCAGCCTTAAGGTATTTTACTGCAAAAGAAACATTCTGTTAGCAATATTAAAAAGTGAAGGAGGTAGAAAAAAATTCCCCTCCTTGCATACTGTATATATTTAGGAAATGGACTTTGTAACCTGCTCCAAAGATGTTGAGGTAGGGGTTAAGGTGAAAACAAGTCAGTAAAGGGTTTCAAGTCACTGTAGCATAGCTAATGACAATACCACTTCACTGGTCAATAACACACAAAATAAAGTTCTGTGTATTCTGTTTACCTTTTTCTTGCAATAGTACTGGCATCAGTGAATTTACACAGCAAAGCATGGGGAACTCTTCTAATAACTTGCATAGCCAAATTGGATGGTGCTTCACTGAGTACAAAAGGACAGGTCCCTTTTCTAAGAAGGATGCAATCATAAAGTTGACAAAGGGGAAACTGCAGAAGGATGGGGATGAGGTAAACAAATGATATGCAGTTCATTCAGTTGCAAGTATTTGGGCTAGGGCACAGTAGGAATTGAGGAGGTTGTGCCCAAACATGCTTCACAGAAGAGCTGGAATTTTTGAGAGGATGGTTTTGAAGGAACAGAGAAATGTCATTTAGAAGAATGGAAGCACGAGTTTGGGCTATGAACCACAGGTGTGGCAACTTCCAACTAGAAAAGGCCCTCCTTACAAGTGTTGATTGTACAGACAGACACCTGAATCTCTTGATTCTGAATTAAGATACTTTCTATTTCAAACAATATTTGAATTTTATTCTCTACCAAGAAATTGATGCATTCATCCATAATTTCATTACAAACTTGTCAGGACAGGGAATTGTATTTACTTTTTGCTTAAAGTTACCCAGTACAGTACAGATGAATGGCAATATATAAATATGTCCACCAGAGTTATTTTAATGGAACAATTGGTAGTCCGCATGTCTCAGTATGATTTAAACACAAAAGGTGATTTAAGACACACAAGAACACTATTTGGACTCTCAGCCTTGGCACACGATAATGAAGTGACAAAATGCAGCTGTTTATTGAGCAGTACATGATTCAACACATTCTGAATTTTCATTAACCCCACCTTTTTTTAATAATAAAACCATCCTTTATGGATACATAGTGTACTCCCCAGGCACCCCTTGAGAAAAATAATGGCACAGGTATAATTAAATCAGTAATAATTTAAGGCTTTTCTGGAAAACTGCTATCCAAAACAGAGGCACTGGTGAAAATGCACCTTTTAATACTTCAGCCCCAGGTAAAGCTTGATGCTTTCGACAAGAGGAAGTCCACAACACAATGCAAATAGTGCCAGAGAAGCAAGTTTGAACCAACTCTTCCCATGTTGCACCTTTTTAGAACAAATCCACCACAAAGCTCAACATCCACCCCACACCAAACTCTTCTTATTCCCTGTTCTACTGTGGGGTTACCCCCTTTTTCTTTTGAGGTGCTACATGTTTTTGAAGAATGGTAATGGAGAATTATTCTTCCCCAGTTGTGGTGACTTTTTAGTCAAAACAATAACTTAACTTGGACAGAACTCCAAGCTACTTTTAATATCTGGCACAGAGCTTGTTTCTCAGAATTAATTTGCAAAATGTTTTCTGCTGGTACCTAGAGCCATTTTGCAAGAAAGGCCACTAGTTCTTTGGCAAGCCTGATTAACTTCTATATATAATGGGAGTTCTAAAGGCAAGCCACTGCAATTGATGTTTTAAAAAAAGAACAAGTCTTAAAGTACAGCTGGTCAGGAATCCATCATGATAAATACATGAAGTTTAAGAGCCCCTCCCACCCCCTAAACCCACATAATGAAATTCCAGAAAACAATGAAGTTATTGCAAAAAAATATGAAGTCTGTGCACCAGGAGTATTGTATTGCAAAAATCCGGGAACCATCCCCAATTGGATGGAGTGAGTGAAAGAGACAAACAGAAGTCTCAAGGCAGCTACAATGCAAAGAAGTAACCAGGTGGGATAGTCCGTGCTTCCAGATGGGGTCACCAATATGTTATCTATACTTTTAACTGCAATAACCAGGGCTGCAGCCTTTCTCCAGGTTCTCCTCTGCCTGCTACAATCAGGACTTTTAATTCTGAAGTACTGTTGGTGGTCAAGGTCGGGAGAGCTAGAAGAATAGGGTGGGCAGCACAGCAGCCTTATTCAGCATAGTTAAAGGTGCTGTCTCTGGGGAAGAGGAGTTGGAAACTATCCAAATTATAGGATGAAGTGGTCAATAAGGAGGGAAGGCAGATAGTCTAACAGAGTCGGCACAGAATTAGATAAGACTAGACACTTATAGGGCAGAAAGAACCTTGAGTACAAACAGCTTCTGTTGGAGGCTAATTATGGGGTAGAACACTACATTTGTAACCATCTCATTGGACAAGATTCAAGGTCTGATTATAGACAAGAGTGGTTTGGCTGAATTTTCAGATCATTCCATCCCATCCAGAACTGCAAATATCTTGTCATTCAACATGCACCTTCCTTAACTAGCCAAAAGGTTGAAGACTTTCAAGAGTTCAAAAAATGAATTCTTGCACGGTACATTTTGACTACAGTTACTCTCCAGAAGAGGATCTGCTTGCTTAGTAAGGTTCTCCCTCTTACAAGATGACAAAGGGCAGCTCTAGTCCACAGTTCAGGAAGATCTTTCGTCAGAGTTTAGACCAGCCTTCCTCCTCCTCTAGTACAAATAAAATCCCCTCAGGGCTATATTACCTAATCTGTGCATCAAGCCTCCGAAGTGCATGAGCTCAGGGTACTCTCAGAAGTCTGTTCTGCAACTTTAAAAGCCAGAGAAACTCAAGCTAACTTCTGCCACATACTGAATATGCCAAACCACTAAGTGGCTCTTTCTTCAAGCACCAGGAGGCTAGACTTCTGGTTCAAACCTTGAAAACTGTTTCTGTGCTGACTCTATTGTGGGGAGGGGGAAGGGAAGAGAACACTTTCCTTAATAGAAGGCAATGCTGGATTTGCCCCCAGGAGGGTTGAGGACTTTGTTGTGTGACCGTGGCCGTGGCCCCAGCCTGGGCTCATGATCATCCATTTTGGTTCCAGGCTCTTTGGCGCTCTCCTTCTTCTGTGGCTCTCCCTTTTCACTAGTATCTCTCTTTTCACTAGTATCCTCCACCTGTGGTCTTTGGTCTTCTGTAATTGTAAATTAAGATATGTTGTTAGGTGGCCATGCCAGAATATTCACCCAGTCTTATGACAATTGTATCTTGCATTACATGTATTTTACCCAGCTGCACTTCATTCAGCCCCCAATTAGCACTCCATTTCCATGTTAACAAGGTGACATTTATGTCATGTGTGCTGCGGAAGCATTGTGAAATGCTGCTCCCCAATAATACTCTGCTTAAAAAGCTTTACAAGGAGCATGGAAGGGCACCCAGTACTGAACACATGCGCGTGTACACGTACACACACACACACACACACCCCTTTAAAAATGTATTAAATCGGCCCACCAAGAAGGCCACTATAAGTATTATGAAAGTGTGTGAAGACCATTCCCAGGCATTTAAGGAACAGATACAGTCACAACTGCAGATAGACACACACTAAATACTTGTGGCTTACTCCACAAGTCTTTTCATTTAGGTTTATTGATCTGGAATAATAATAGCTGTGTAAAACATTGAATATAACAAACAAACAAAAAACCCCAGGGGAAAAAACCAGTTCAAATAAAAATTGGATACTGCCCTTGACTCATCCATCCTGGAAAGCCTATAGCAGGCATCCCCAAACTTCGGCCCTCCAGATGTTTTGGACTACAATTCCCATCATCCTTGACCGCTGGTCCTGTTAGCTAGGGATCATGGGAGTTGTAGGCCAAAAACATCTGGAGGACCGCAGTTTGGGGGATGCCTGGCCTATAGCAACAACAGGTGAACAATCTGTCACCTACAGAGTGGTCCCCGAGCCCTGTGCAGCTCATAAAGAACTATGCTCATCTACTTCTTAGTGGTAAGCCATATCCAGGAGAAAGTAAGGTTAGTGCTACCGACTGTATAATAATTAGCAATTAAGTAGAAATAATCTCAGACATCTAGCTTAGGAGACGGTAATACACACTGGTAGATAGAAGCTCAGATCAGATACATATTATTTGTATCAGGCTTAGCTTCTGAGAGCCAGTGTAGTAAAGTGGTTATGAGCAGTGGGCTCGTAATCTGGTGAACCGGGTTCGATTCCCCGCTCCACACACAACTGCTGGGTGACCTTGGGCTAGCTAGTCACACTTCTTTAAAGTCTCTCAGCCTCACTTACCCCACAGAGTGTTTGTTGTGGGGGAGGAAGGGAAAGGAGATTGTTAGACGCTTTGAGACCCCTTAGGGTAGTGATAAAGTGGGATATCAAATCCAACTTCTTCTTCTAGCTCTGGCATCTGTTGTAAAGCTGAAGATTTCTGAATAATCTTTGACTATTTTGCTGAAGCATTTAAAGGACTCTTAGTTCATTCCAAAGAGGAGCTTGCTTTTCTACTTATGGCACTGAATGCTGTAACTGTGGGTAACTAGCATCTAAGGAGCTGCTGACAGAGCCAGAAACTGACCAAGTCATTTTTCCATTAGAAAGTTAACATACCAACGACTGGTTTCTTTGGAAAATAAAAAAAAAATCCTCTTCAACCTAAAGGTGTTTTCTGTGGTTTGTGATAAATCTCATTTTAACAAGCCTCCCAGGAATTTTGTTCATCCCATGTATACTGAAGAGATAGGTTGTCCTCAATGTTTGTCTAGATCAGGCACCCCCAAACTGCAGCCCTCCAGATGTTTTGGCCTACAACTCCCATGATCCCTAGCTAACAGGACCAGTGGTCAGGGGTGATGGGAATTGTAGTCTGAAACATCTGGAGGGCCAAAGTTTGGGGATGCCTGGTCTAGATTCTATCTACCTATAGCCACCCACAAGCTGTATTAGGCATCTGCAGTTGACAGAATGCCTACAATTATGAACCTCCTGGGGCCTCAGGATCAGCCACAGAAGTCTTGCTTGCACACACTATTATTATTATTTATTACTTTTGACACACAGAGGAGTGTCCCAAAGTGACCTACAGCCTGACACTATCACTATTTACTTTCAGGCACCAGATAAGAATGTTTCTTTATACCCTGGCTTTTGTCCCTTAGTCTGGAGAGTTTTAGATATTTTTGGCGTCTTTCAGTGGATTGGATGTGTTACACCTGACTTTTATATGTATGAAAATGTTTTTCATTCTGCTCCTAGCTTTTCATTCTGTTCTGATTTCATACTGGTTTTAAAAGACAGTCCACCCTTAAGAAATCCTCTGCTTCCCAGAAAACCTGTTCCACTTACCTTTTGGTTTTAGTTCTTGTGGCACATCCCCTCTGTCATTCAGGATAACAACATGATCCTGTAAGGGGGGAAAACGCTTTTAAAAAACCAAGTTCTTTGGTAATGTATTGTCCCTTTAAAAAAAGCAACTCTAGGTTTGCTCAGGCTTCCTTCACACAAGAAAGACAAGCAATTTCTGCTACCATTCTCTTTTTTTAAGGGCAGAACTTCTACCACGTAGCTTGCATTTCTGCAGGGATGTCTTCTACACATGAGGCAGAAGGGATTCTGCTTATTGTAAGAACTCAAGAGACTGCTGCAGCAGGCCACTGGCCCATCTAGTCCAGCATCCTGATCTCACAGTGACCAACATTTCTTCTAAATAGATGTGCAATCTAATTCAACACTTTGCAGTGGACAGAAGGCTGGGTCAGCATGATCAGGAATGAATGCAATGAATCAAAAGCTTCTCAATTCCATACCCAGGGCCCCCCAGATTCAGCAACCTCAATGATACAAATGAATGCATTGCTGCTTCATTTACACAGATCATTCTTCCTATGACCTGATCTGAGTTCTCCTGTGGCTTTATTAAAAAGGGGGGAAAGGAAATGGGCAAAATCTACAATACAGTTACCTTGGGTTTGTTTGGGTGAGCTTTGACAATGTCGACAGGCTGTGGAGACCCAAAAATATTGCTTGTTTTTCCACCAGGTGGATTTGTAAGATGACGAGAAGGATTAGGTTTATGGTCCTCAAATATTCCACTGTCCTTCCCACCTGCAAGACAGCAGTACTAATGGAAGTTACTAAGAACTTCTCCTTCAGATTCTTCCAGGTAGCTCATGATAAGCTCCAGGAGTCAGTCCATTATCAGCATTGTTTGTATTTTCGATGGATTCAGATTTAGTTTCCCTGAGCAATGTGCACTGACTTTTGACCTAATAGGCTGGGAATCAACCAAAACTATTTTGAAGATGTCTAATGTGTAAACGGTTCCACTGCTAGACAAGCTGCCCAGCTAGCACTGACTGTAGCATTTGTTATGCATCGGACCATTCCAGGAACGTTCATTCCACTTGATTCCCAATGTCACACAATACTGCAATAAGAACAGCTATATGCTGCAACAATGTTTGCGAGTGGATGCAGATGTCAGCAGTATGGAAATGAACATGCATGGACATGTTTCTAGAAATGGTTTGACTCACCTTCATGCTCTAAAACTGAAGCCCATTGTTCAAATTGCTTTATACAATTTATTAAAAAGTAACCTCTTTGTTCACTGGGAGAGTGCCAAGAACTGCTTCTGCCTAAGCCACCATTTAATGCAGCACTGTCTAAACACAGCTGAAAGATTATATGTTACTACCATAAACAGAAAGCTTGAGTCCTACATCCCACACACATCAATGTTTAGAAGTCCAATATCAATTAGAAACCTGTGCTTTTAATATCAGCCAGCCTAGGTGGTATGAGATCAAACACCTTATCTTACCACATCCTCGGCACAACAGTGGTATTTGGGTGAGGGTGGTATGCATTGCAATCTGTTGCCACCATATTTAAATGATCATTTTCATCAAGTTTTATTATGCAGCCTTTCCAGGGTTGAATTACTGGTTTGGTCCCCCCTCTGCCAAAGCACACACTTGCAATCTACATTTGTAAGATGCAATCTATACTGCAAGATTGTGCAAACTGATAAACATCTGTTTGTCAGGCTGAATTACATCCATTAGCAAAGCACTGCAATTCATCTCTTGCATGCAAGATATTGGCTGAACACAACCTAAGCACCTCTTTGATTAACAAGGATATAGACAGAAACATACAGAGGCTTTCAATGGCGATACAATATGGTAAAACTCTGCTAGAATAGAGAAAGACAAGTTATAGGTTATGTATTCACAGGCAAAGCCAAACCTGCCACTCCCTTACATAAAGTTCCTCAGGAAGATGACTCTCACCTGGAGGGTTTGTTCTCTTTGAAACATTCTGAGTTTCTTCAGCTCCTCCAAATATGTTAGATGTCATTCTGTGCGGCCTGAAAGGGGAGTTGACTTCTTCTGGGCTTCCAAAGAGATTGCTGGAGCTTCCTCCAGGAGGTTGCAGGACCCTGTTTACAGAAAATAAATGATAGTCAGCCCCTATATAAGTGAAAACAGGCAGTGTGCAACCAGACAAGTCAATGGAGAGATTTATCCAAAGGTTATGAGAGAGGGGAAGGAAATAACTCCGTTAGTAGGAAGCAGAAACCTTAATGGTTCAAATATTGCATACCGTAAGCCTACACATCCTATTAATGCCGTCTCTGTAAAGTTAAGCTTTGGTTAAATCAGAGGTCTGTAAGGTTTACTTCGCCTGGGCTGGTTTACTCCAGCAGAGATCCCTCTGTGGGCTGGATTGTGAGCACATGCGTGATTTCTGGTGTCTGAGCATACACGATATCCGGTGCCTGTGTCTGCGCTGACACGATTTCTGGTGCCACGGAAGCGTGAGCCCACATTGTGCTGCGCTGGTTTAGCGCAGTGCGCCGGGATTCACTGAGCGGGTAGCTTGGTTTGGGGGCAGCTCGTGGGCCGGTTAAACGACCCCGCTTGTGGCCCATGGGCCTTAGGTTGCCTACCCCTAGCTTAAATGCATAAAGAATATGATGGTCAGGATAAGTTTAAATAGGGCAAATAATTCATAACTCTACATACTTCTCGACAATAAAAAATCCCCAAACTAGGTCTGTGCAAAACATATCAGGCACCAATAAGCAGTTTGGTTTGATGCTTCTTGATGGATATTTTCCCATTGTTGGGTGAGGTTATTACCACACCCAAATTCAAACTGAACAAGAGTGAATGCATTTACTTCTTACAAACTAGTCCACACCCTTTTATAGGCTTATTAAAAGTCTTTCCATCTTGAAATCTACTTCACAGCAGTATGCCAAGATGTATATGAAGTGTATTTTTCTTATTAGTTTACTGGATTATCATCTCCATCCACAAGCATTTTAAATCAAAATATGAGATATTTGACTGCTGCATTTGGGAAAAGGAAAAGTTATAACAGATTAGGGTTTTGTATTGACTTAGATTTCTCAAAAGTTGCTAAGAGATATGGAGTTCAAAATATGAATGTGACACAGAGACAAAAAAATAAATAAACCCCAGATCTCACCAGCCAAAATAAGGGCACCTCAAGAAATAGACAATCTTTACACCAGTCCAACAGCAGTACTTATATTGCCTGGCAGTGGTACATGACTAGCACAGCAGCATACACACATATTGTTAAGACTGTTGCAATCTTGGAATCTGTTATTCAGCTTTCTGTGGAAAGAAACATTCCAGAGCAAGGCCAAGGTTTGCAGGGAATGGAATGAAAATGTCATTAAAGAATGCATTGCAAATGACCAGTTAAGAGGTAACTAGGACAGACACTCAGTACAATACATGCACAACAAAACTACAAGTTTTGACCCTATATTGCTGACTTAATATCAAGCTGGTTCCATACAAATAGTCAATATCTATGCAAACATTTGCACCCTTGAAGCAATTTCACAATACAATGGAAGTTGATAGACTAATTCAAGGGTGGGAGAAAAGATGTTTCTTGTATCATTTGCCAGGAAGGAGACATGGATATGTTCAGATTTAAGACACAGCTATACGGCATTCCAGACCATAAAACCTTTGCTCTCCAAAAGTCATGGAAGAGAATTTCCTGTGCAATCGGAGTGCCTGAATAAAGAGTTGGGTGGGGGTGGGGAGGAAAAAACTATGTAAGAATATCATTCTGCTTCTAAGTTACTGCTGCTTTCTGTCAACATGCCACAATGCAAACAAGTCTGCAGTGGTCATCACCTCTCTCTTCATCAAAAGGAGATAACAGAATCACTCATGCAATTTAAATTCAAACTTTCTCAACTGACAATGCAGTGCTTGGCAGTATCATGCTAATAAATTAGCTATGGTTTCAACAATCCCCATTAGCTCCAGCTACCAAATGGCCATGTTGGTGAAGGCTGGTTTAGTGTGTTGGACTAGGAAATCATTCAGGGTTCAAATCCTCACTATGATTTGCGTTCACAAGGGGTCCTTGGGCCAATCACCATCTCTCAGCCTCACATGCTTGTTGAAAGAATAAAGTAGGGAGTGGGAGAGCCAAATACACCTCCCTAACCTCCCTGGAGGAAATGTTGCATATGAATGCAAAAACAAAATAAATGAAAATAAATACTGGCAAGATTGCATTTTGGACCACAAAAGGTTGTCTGATTATCTGAGATCACTGAACTACACATTTAGGCACTGTTCCAACACCACAGTTCCAAGCATTGCAACAGTAACATGAGTGTGCCTGACTGAAGATACACATTGTATACACAACAGAGGGAGTTTTCATTGCAAATTCTGCATGAATATTGTCAATAAGCAGAAACAAATTCAGAAAGCATCATACGATGAGCACCACAAGTCCTTTCAGCAATATAGGCTGTTTGACACCAGTTGACACACAAATCCCAAACTGCTTGAGGAAAGGGGATGGTTCCTACAGTCCTGGAAAGAGGCTGTGATGAATTCCCTCCTGAAGTAGTAAGGTTTGGATCCAGGTAACCAGTAACCAGTAACAACAACAACAACAACAATAATATATTTATACCCCGCCCATCTGGTTGGGTTTCCCCAGCCACTCTGGGCGGCTTCCAACAGAAATATTAAAATACACTGATTTCTTAAAGTTTAAAAGCTTCCCTAAACAGGGCTGCCTTCAGATGTCCTCTAAACATCTGGTAATTATTTTTCTTTTTGACATCTGGTGGGAGGGCGTTCCACAGGGCGGGTGCCACTACCGAGAAGGCCCTCTGCCTGGTTCCCTGTAACTTGGCTTCTCATAGCGAGGGAACCGCCAGAAGGCCCTCGGCACTGGACCTCAGTGTCCGGGCAGAGCGATGGAGGTGGAGGCGCTCCTTCAGGTATACTGGACTGAGGCCGTATAGGGCTTTAAAGGTCAGCACCAACACTTTGAATTGTTCCTTGGAAACGTACTGGGAGCCAATGCAGGTCTTTCAAGACCAGTGTTATGTGGTCTCGGCGGCTGCTCCCAGTCACCAGCCTAGCTGCCGCATTTTGGATTAATTGTAGTTTCCGGGTCACCTTCAAAGGTAGCCCCACATAGAGCGCATTGCAGTAGTCCAAGCAAGAGATAACTCGTAGTAGGAAATATCACTCTGTACAAGGTTTCTCCTTGGAACAGAAAGTGTCTTAGTCACCTTGGTGATGAAACACTATCTTGTTGAGGAAGCTGGGAAGACTGGCATATTGTTTTACAGTGGCTCCTTACATTGTTGGAAGATCAGTCCCAGAAGGTGATGCTGGGAGATTGCTGTTCCATCCAATAGTCTATGGGGAGAGAAGATCTCATACTATCTCCTAGGCTGAAATACTTTCGTTTTAAACAGACTTTTAATATACAGTAGAACTCTGCTGCTCTTTAATGACTGCCGATTTTAATGATGTTTTACATTAGAAGTTCTATTGATGCGCTTATTGTACTGCATATAGAATCAATTTCTTCTACTTTGCCATATCCTATGAAGGTAGTGGCAGACTGTTCCTCTTTAGCTGGAAATGCTACTGCATACACAATTCTGAAGAGAGAAAAAAGGAGCAAAAAAGTGCAAGTAAGAGATGCTTTAAAAAAATTCTGAGACCAATAAGGAGTTCTTTAAATAAATTGGTATCAGGAAACCATCTAGGAAGACAGTTCAAACCTTGGATGACAAGGGAGTAAAAGGAATGTGAAAGGAGGATATGGAGAAGTTTAATGAATTATTTGCCTCTGTCTTCACAATAGAAGAAATAGGACAGATTGGTCCAGTGCCTGAACCAGTACCTCACTAAGGTCTCCTCAGGAAGCTTAGCCATCAAGGAATAAGGGGAGGGATCCTCTTGTGGACCACAAACTGGTTAAATTGGACGAAGCAAAGATGTAGAAAGTGGAGTCCCCCAAGTATTGGTATTGCAACCTGTGCTTTTTAACATGTTCATAAACAACCTAGAGTTTAGAGTGACAAGTGAGTTGGCCAACTGTATACTAAATCATTCAGGGCCAATGAAAGAAAGATAGATCATGAAGAGCTCCAAAAGAACTTTTCCAAACTGATTGAATGGGCAGTAAAATGGCAAATGCAATTCAGGGTAAACTAGATTAAAGTGTTGCATGGTGTGTGTTTTTTGGGGGGGGGATCTTATTTACACATGTGGTCTGAACTGGCAGTGATGGGCCCAGAATGAGATATTGGGGTTGTAATAGATAGTTCAATGAAAATGTCAACTCAGTGAACAGCAGCAGTGAAAAAAGAGAATTTTATGCTAGGGACTATTAGGAAAGGAATTTTAAATAAGCTACCAAAATCATAATGCCCTCATACAAATCTATGGTGTGATTGCATTTAGAATACTGTGCACAGTTCTGGTCACCTCACCTCAAAAAGGTTCAGAAAAGAGCAACCAAAATGATCTAATGAGTTTTTAGTACAGAAAAAGGCAAGTACCGTATTTTTCTGTGTATACGATGCCCCCATGTATAAGATGCCCCCCTATTTTTTGGGACTCAAAATTAAGAAAATGCATTATCCGTGGATAAGATGCCCCCTTATTTTAAACTTTAAAAGTTTAGGGAAAAAATATAGTCTCATACACAGAAAATATAGTAAGAGGTAATACGGTACAATAAAAGTTTATAAAATTATGCATGGCATGGAGAAAGTGAATAGAGACAAGATTTTCTCATGGACATCTAATGTTGGAAGATTCACAACAGTTAAACTAAGTCCATTGCTCCCACAGGAGGCAGTGATGGCCATCAACCTAGATAGCTTTGAAGGACTGGAGAAATTCATGGAGGTGAGGGCTAACAAGGGCTAGTTGCCATGATGGTTATGTTCTGCCTCTACACTTGGAGGCAGCAATGCTTTTGAAAACTCGTTGCTGGAAACCCACAGGAGAGGAGAGTTCTTGTGTGCTCAAATTCTGCTTGTGAGTTTCCCACAGGCATCTGGACGGCCCCTGCCCTGATCCAGCAGGCTCTTCTTAAATCTCTTACATCATGTATTCCAGGGCTGAGCTCTGAGTCAGAAAATTCAATCCCAATCCCTTGTGCTTTCAATAACCATGATGTCCTCACAGTATTGCAAACACCAAGAGTAAGTTCCTTGAGCATTCTGATAATGTAAAAAATCCACTAAATTTCAAAAATTTTCCTGACACCAATTCAGTATGAATATATTGTTACGTTATGATGAGTCACCTTGTGCAAAAGGACATCTAGGCAATTTTTTAAAAAATTAATCATTGATATCCAAAATAATGATGTCACTCAAATGGTACACTGCTTTCTAACTACCGTAGTGTGTGTTCAGGTGGCAAGATCTGATTTAAGTAACCCAACCCATTGTTATCAAAGTCTCTCTACATATGCTGGTCTAAGTTATGGGGATGGAGGAGGAGAGGAGATAGAGAATCCAGGTTTTCTCCAAGGTTATTGCTTCATGAGAAAAGTAAAGAACTCTAGGTTGGTTGAAGCAGAGATTAACAGGCAGTTTTAGAATTAATATTTTATGTCTCTGGTAAGAAGCAAAACTCTCTAAAGGACGGTAGAGGAATGCAGCAAGATGTTGACTTCAAAGTGAGTTTTGGTTTCTGGAAAACAAAGCCTGGTGTCACAACTGAGCCTCCCTGAAAAAAAATACTACCAGACAGTGCGGTCTGGTGCCCTTTAGCACAGCAGCCACCTCCTACAGCAAAAATCTATTCTGAAACAGTGGGTGGCATGAATTATTAAACCCCAAAGGAATCCAAAAGGAGGAGTGCTAATGAGTCTGTTATTCAAATCTTAACAGACTGATCCACCTCCATGAAGTTACATATCATGGAAATAGTAGAAATATATAGGTACTTACAATTATAAATGCCAATCTATATACAATTAAAATATTCAATGTTTATTTTGGAGATTAAGCAGCTGCATTGAAGTCTAAGTCAGCAATCAATCAGGACCACTTTGAGATTAAGTTATTGTGAAGTAGGAGACTATCCCATCTCTCTCTCTCTCTCTCTCTCTCTCTCTCTCTCTCTCTCTCTCACACACACACACACACACACACACACACACACACACAAGCTAAATGTCAACAAATCATATACAGTACCTAAAGGCACTACTTCTTCCATACACACAACTCTGTACCTTCTAGCATAGCAACTGATATGAATAGAGTTGGTGGTACTTGGGGTTGGACACTGGAGTCACTAATTGAATGTATACCCTACAGCAGCCTTGCCTTAACTGGCACACTCCAAATGTTTTAGACTACAACTCTTGACTAGATTCCTGGGGAAGGTTACCATAGCATGTAAAACAATCTCTGCTACAATAGTTCCACTGCCATTATAGAAATCAGAGTTTGAGTCCCAAGACACTTCCAGCTTATAGGCACCAGAAGTGTTCTGCATACAAAGCAATGCACATGGGACAGACACAGCAAACAAAGTTCAGAGAAGACCCAATGTGGTCTAGTAGAGAGAGTTAGTAATTGCATCATATACTTAGTTATGTGGCAAACAGTCTTCTCCTAGGAAAACATTTTGCATGAACTGAATAGAAGCCTATCAGCAGCCAGGTTTCAGCAACTCCCAAGTCTCTTAGGCAAGGACAGTCAGAAATTATAGGGACCTACTAATAAAAGCTATGGGATTCTTGCACAATAAATGTGACATATAAATGAATTGTCAAATGAGCATATCACTCTCTCACACACACATGGGGTGGTTAATTAACAAAGTGAGTTCAGCATTCAAAGCAATCCAAGTGATTACAGTGGTACCTCGGGTTAAGAACTTAATTCGTTCTGGAGGTCTGTTCTTAACCTGAAACTGTTATTAACCTGAGGTGCCACTTTAGCTAATGGGGCGTCCCACTGCCGCCACCGCACGATTTCTGTTCTCATCCTGAAGTAAAGTTCTTAAACTCTCATCCTGAAGTAAAGTTCTTAAACCTATTTCTGGGTTAGCGGAGTCTGTAACCTGAAGCGTTTGTAACTGAAGTGTCTGTAATACGAGGTACCACTGTACTATACTAGACACAGGTAAAAATGAGATCCAATGGAAGTAGTAAGAGGAAATTATTAAAAAGGATATTACACCTCAAAAAGAACACACACTCTTACATGAAGTAAAGATTTACAGTTATCAATTACAAGAAAAATAATTACATAGTTGTATATCTAAAACCTATTCCAATGTAGAATTGTATTGACCATTACTCTTTGATGACTTTCCATGCTCTTGTGTTGAAAGATAAAATGATTTTAAAAGAAAAGAATAAAATCTCTTCCAATCTTCACTATCAGTTGGAATAATCTAGCTATAACAGGAGGTTGATAGCAAAACAGTTTGGGGACATGCAGCTCAGTGCATTTGGTTTCTTCCTCCCCAGTAACCTGAATCAATTTCATTTATATGCAATACATGTTCCAGACAAGGACAAATCCATTTATAGCTTCCAAGAATAGGCAAAATCAAAGCCAACTCACTCCACCTACACATGGGCATGGACAGAGGAAGCAGAAGAAAGTCAGGACACCTTATCACAAATACTGGTACAGTACTACTCCAGTTGCAACCACAACAAAGCTAATTCCAGGCATCTGTGCTATACCTTCTTCCTCAGACAGGCCTTGGGATCTTTAATGCAGCATTTTGAGTGCAAAGGCATTAAGTTTGCATCTACCTATACAGTATGCATTTCAGGGGGGGAGTTCAGAAACAGCACCATACATTATCACTAGAATCCTTATGACTGCCAAACAATGTGGATCAGCATTGTTGCCTTGATTTGGTGTATTCAGATTCCATATTTAAAATTTTCGTCAGTCACTTTAAGTTTTTCCGCTGGGGGGGGCGGGGGGGGAAAGACAGGCAAGAAACTTATTTTTTAAAAAAAAAAAACCACCCAGAAATATAAGTATTACCCTCCCGGCTTTATTTTGCTTGAGCAGGCTAGAGAACAGGGCGGGCACCATAAAAGCTTTTGTTCTCTTTAAAACAAAACAAAAAAACACCCCCATACCTCCGCCACACCCCTTACAGAAGTCTCTTAGAAGCAAGCCCGGCGATTTCATCAGGGTTACTCCCATGTATGCCTGCAAAAGATTGCAGCCTCAGCGCTAGGTAAGAGATCCGGTTTCCGACGGCACCAGAAGGCCTCCTACCTGAACCGGCATATTGCCACACCCCCACCCCCACTCTCAAAGCGCAGCGAGGCCGAACTAGACACGCACGGCTTTAATTCGAATCGAAAGCGTCCTCCGCGGTCTGCTTTTACAACCCACAACATGTTCTTAAAAACGAAACAAACACCGGGACGGCGTTCTCTTTTTCCCTTCGTTTGCAGCGAGGTGGCCCCGCCAAGTCACCAGCTTCCGCCCCTGAGGAGCCTCCCCTCAGCCACAAAGGCGGGAAACGGAGCGAGGGACCCCGGCGTCCAGCGTCTCCTCCACTCCCCACCCCACCCCACGAAGCGAAGGCCGCCCTTCCTCAGATGAACGAGCACGTTTACCTCGAGCTGGGTTTCGCCGAGTCGGTCTCGGGTCCCTGAAACATGATGGCGGGAACGGCGGCGACCAACGGCCTAGCGGATGCTAAGCAACGCGCTCCTCAACTGCGAGCGGAGCTACAGCTCCGCGCCTGTGATTTCCTCAGGCAGGGCGCCGGGGAGTCTTTAAAAGCCGATTGGCCGTTGGAGTCGCCGCTCATGGCCAGCCAACCAACCGACGACTCGGTGATCTGTGCCCAATGAGCGCAATACAAGGATGGGGTTTGGGGGCGGGAAGAAGGGGCGAGATGCCTGAAGCGCGCGCAGTTTTCTGCGCTCTCGTTGGAAGGAGTGCATTGAAGTGCAGAGTGTTTGAGGACTGGGACATTAAACCAAAATACTTGTTTACAAAGCTATTGTTCTTTACTGTATGCTTGTGAAACATGGACCACTTATTAACGCCATCTCTAACTCCTCAAAAGATTCCATCAACTCTGTCTCCGAAAATTTTTACACATCACTTGGGAAGACAGACGAACTAATATCAGTGTGCTGGAAGAAGCAAAGATCACCAGTGTTGAAGCAATAATTCTTCAACATCAACTTCGTTGGACTGGTCATGTTGTGTGGATGCCTGATAATCTCCCAAAGCAACTACTCTACAGTATTCTGAACTTTAAAATGGAAAGTGTAATGCTGGTGGTCAACAAAAGAGGCTTAAAGACTGTCCCAAGGCAAATCTTAAAAAATGTAGTATAAACACCAACAATTGGGAAACACTTGCCTGTGAGTGCTCCAATTGGAGAACAGTCTTTACCAAGGTGTCATGGGTTTTGAAGACACATGAACTCAGGACGCAAGGGATAAACGTGCTAAGAGGAAGGCACGCTTGGAAAATCCACACCATGATCAACTTCCAGCCGGAAACAAATGTCCTCACTGTGGAATGACATGCGGAACTGGCCTCCACAGTCACTTACGGACTCGTTAAAACCGTGTTTATGGAAGACAATCTTACTTGGCTACGAGTGATCGCCAAAGACTGCCATTCCATGTATCTTCGGCACTCGTTGGTCTACACAGAAGAAGGCAGCGAATGGCAATGGCCTTTAAGGTTTAAAGAGCCCTGGTCAGCTTTTCAGCATTCGCTCCCTTGGGGCGGGAGAGTAATTGAAAAGGATACAGGCTAAGCTACTCTTAAGAGGTTCACTTATTAGGATTCATTTATGTATTTTAAAACGTATACATTGCTTTTCTTTGTATGAAACTCAAGCGGTTTGCAAGAAACCACCCCATATATAGGGTGGTATTCAACTACTGTAGGTTTAATTCAGAGCAGACCTACTGAAAATAATGGACCTAACTTCGTTATATACTGCAAATCAAACTATCCAGAGGACCAGTTAGCCATAGTATTTATGCCCTTTGTCAGTCCTTTGTAAAACCTTTAGATGAGGTATAGGCAAACTCTGCCCTCCAGCTGTTTTGGGACTACAACTCCCATCATCCCTAGCTAACAGGACCAGTGGTCAGGGATGATGGGAATTGTAGTCTCAAAAACATATGGAGGGCAAGTTTGCCTATGCCTGCTTTAGGTGCAGCCGTGGGGTTTTGAGGGAAGGTCGTTCATTCGAAATTATTCAACCCCCATTGCAAATTGGGTCTATTATCAAAATCTACACTTTCAGCTGTTTGCAATGAGCAAATCAAACAAAAGCAATTGAAATAGCTCAACACAACGGATACAAACAACGAAGCCCTTGATTAGTTGTATCAGGTGTGCTTGAGACAACACCTGTTGTATTTGTGCTTTTGGGTGGGATTCTGTTCAGGGGGTTGAATAATAGCAAGACTGGAGAAGTTTGTGTTGCAATTTCAGGAGAATTTGGGGAAACCACTTGAAGCATCCATTATGCTGAGCTACTTCAATTGCTTTTGTATGATTTGCTCATTGCAAACAGCTGAAAGACTGTAAATTTTGATAATAAACCTGATTTGCAATGGGGGTTGAATAATTTCGATTGCAAGTGTAGTTGATCGTGCACTGCTAACAGTTTGGATGTGCAACACAGATGACCGTATATACAATATGCTCCCCCATCACCCTTTTTCCTCAAGCTGTGGATATTTCTTGCTGTTGTCAATAATCCAGCCTTGGGTGCCAGAAAATTTAAAACTGAATTGTAACAAAATAGTGTTCAGTGAAACTCCTGTTCAGGATTCCCTTCAGCGAGCAATGGCCCCTTGTACAGGATGCTCTTATTTCCCCTCATTTATTGGTTTCTCTTCAATCAGCATTCTGTGGGCACTGTGCATTCTTGGCCCTCATCGGGCTGTTTTTGGGGAGCCCCCAAGATTTTTTCTCCCCCAAAAGACTTTTTGTTCTTCTGGATACCTTGGGAACCTCCAAATATACCATGTATAGGTGGTGCCATTTTGACTATGTAAGTATTGGAACTCAGCCCCAAACATAAAAATAGGTAGGGTAACTTGAAGGGCCTGTAATCCAAGGATGGGTGTTCTCCATTACACAGATCTAAGTACATAACATTTAGAGGACTGAGCTGTTCCACTGAGCTGGTGGTTCAAGTCATATTCCCAGTAAGAAGAAAATCTATCAGTGCTTAGGGTAAAAACGACAGCAAACACATGACTTAGACCAAGGATTAGTATGTATTTATGCACAATCATAAAAACAACTTTACAAGTTGAATTGAAAATTGAAAACAGAGGAAGTTAACAGCTTTTGTATATTATATTAAATAACCCAAACACCTTTTCTTTTTCCAAAATTGGTAAAGAATAAATAATATAATTTACAATATGGTACAAAAAATAATCAGTTAAGGACAGGCATTCTTGCTTTATACATACACTATATATGTATATTTATTATCTATAAAACAAATTCACATCTCAAAACAAGACAGAAAACCTTTAGATGATATGGCTTAACTATTATTAAAATAAACAGCAACAAAGTCTGCTGTCAAACCCACAAGCTCTAAAGCCAGTTATCACATTTTGGCAACTAATGATAACTTACTGCTGTAGTGCTTAAAACGTTTTCACTTGTTTAGCATTTACAGATCACTGGGAAGTCTGGAGAATTGAGTTTTTAAAAGGGCTCGGTAACTCAAAAGTGCAGTATTTTCCTTACAAATGTATCCAACTTCTTTGTGTGTGTACATATGCGTGCATGTGATTAAAAAAGTAAACCCAAAATGAAATACTAAAATCCAACTGTCAAGTCAGAAAGTCAGTGGACAAGACATCTTGGCTGATATGATTTGACCTAAGTTGCTGGCTGGAAAGCATTAAAGATAGGAGAGTGATAATGAAAAAGGTTGTGTAATGCCAACTTTAAACAACTTTGCTTTTTTAAAAAAACCACCATGTTGTTTTGGACACAATTCACAGGGAATTTGGTCCTCCAATTTTTTTGTTAATTTCAATGGGCTTTGTGGAATGAAGTTATTGTTAAGTTCTATGCTAGAAAAATATTCAGAGGAGTTAACTGGCCTATCAAAATGCAATGCAGAAGCACTCAGAATCTGTCCAATAAATTAGGTTGTATTCTTCTTAAATTTTTTATCAGGTTAGGAATATTAGTATCTGATTCCCAGTGCCCTATTCTGTGGATCTACAATAGTGATGGGTAACCTGTGGCCCTCCAGATGTTACTAGATTCCAACTCACACCAGCCCAGGTAGCATGGCCAATGAATGGTCAGGGATGATGACAGCTGCATAGCTGTCAAGTTCTCCATTTTTTAAAGGGAAATTCCCTTATGCTGAATAGGCTTCCTCGTAAGAAAAGGGAAAACTTGACAGCTATGGACAGATGGCGTCCAGCAACATGTGGAAGGTCAAGAGATTCCTTATCCCTGGTCTATAAGACATATTTTTCTTCACTGCATATATACTAGAAAGTAGACCAATTTATGTTAACAAACCATGTGATAGCAGAAGAAAACTGAAGCATATAGCTTTTCAGGAACCTCACTCATAAATGGAAACCAGCTATATCCACATAACAACCTTCTCTCAATGCCTCAGGCAAATGTGAAGGTAAGGCAAGAGGACAATTCACCTTCAAAGTAGTTGGGTCTGCAGATTGTTTGAAACTTGCTGAAATGTATTTTGAGACAAACTAAGTAGAAGTTCATTATTAGTCGAAAGGGGCTGAAACAGTACAATTCAAAACCAACTCCTGCGTTCAAAAAGTCAGTGGCAGCCCTAGAATCAATGTTGTGTCTCAAATGTATGGATGCTTTGGTAACTCAACACCAGAAAGCTCCAAAATGGACACATTACCCATGCTTCATTGAAGGGTAGCAGCAGTTACTGACTGGAAGTTAAACATTATTATTGTTTTTTTATTTCAAGTGCACAATCTTAATTGTTCATGTAATTTTATATGCAAAATAAAAGGCCAAATGGCCAGTGTTTAAAATCTCTATGGACTTCTATTTTTAGAAATTGGAAAAGTGATTAGCAAGAATTTGGAAACTGAATTTGCATGCGTAAAAATACTTGGGGAGAAAGAGTTGATATAGAAACTTTACTACATAACTGTTTAGCATTGGACAATTGGCTCCTTCTTAACTTCTGTCTACTTTTCCGATGCTCTGGTTCTGTTTCAGGCAACAAAGGATATTAAAATCTGCAGGCCTCGTCATTGATAAAAATAGCTATGACACAACATTCTATATTTTCTCAATCTGAGGAAGCTGGTGGCAGAAGGGAAATCTGTCAGCACACAAGGGACAAATTTGCAGATCCCATTAAGCTGCAAGGCTGGTAAATAATCCGTGCACATGGAGGGATTCATAAGCTTGCTACAAATCCAACCTTTGAGAAATATGAGGAATGGAAATGGTGGGGCATAAGAGACTATAATAAAAAAGAACAGGTGTAGGGAACTTTGAGCCTCCAGATGTTTCTGAACTACAACCCCCATCAGTCCCAAAAAGTATGGCCAATGGAAAGGGGTGGTGGGAATTGCAGTTCAGCAACATCTGGAGGGCCAATGGCTCCCTACATCGAAAACAGAATGTTAAGAATAATTTCATTAAAAAACCAACCCACCCACACCTGCAGACCTATAACGAATTAATGTAAATGATCCACAGGAATGTATCATATGAACAAAGGCCTTTTATGGACGATAGAACTGATAACATTTCAAGGACGGATCAGGAAACGGGCTCTGCCTGAAATGCTCCTGCAAAAAAAATGCAGACAGGTAGAATAAACATGTTTTGGCACAGTGGTATCTAGGCCATGTTGCTAAATGCATAATCAGAAATCACCATACACAAAGAGTCCAAATTTTCTTCTATAATGAAAAGCCTTCACACACTCACGTGAATGCATCATTGCACTGCACAAAACATTCTGTCTGCTTTTAGAAGCGAATAGGCAAGCCCCAGCACACAAAGAGCTCTGTATAGGGCTTTCAGAACTGCTGGACCACTAGTCTGATAACCAGTAACAGGGGATGGCAAGAATGCTTTTGCCCTGAAGTATTACAAATGTGTGCTCCTAAGTAACCATGGCAGAATCCTAGAAAGAGGGATTATTTGCAAAAAAAACGAACAATGATGTCAGGGAAGGGCAATGCTATGATAATCCCATGAAAGTATACATGATTCTGATATTATCCTACGAAAACTGAAGTTGTGGACAGTTTCCTGTTCAGGTGATGAGCTCAGCAATTCAAGAGATGAACACAAATATAACACAAATTAAGTCTTTAAACCTGGGACAGCCTCTCCAGTTCTGCAAATATGCAGAGCTTGGGAGACATTACTAGCAGACTGCTTGACTGCCCTTGAAGACAGAATGATTCAGGAAAAGTTTCAGAAAAGGGGTCAGGGTCACGGTCCCAGAAATGCAAGAACCATTGGAGATTGGCAGTGGCTTTTATGTCCCTTTGCAAGGGAAAGTCATTCTGGTGAGACTACCTCACCACTGAGGGCAGGTTTCCAAAGTCACCTTCCCATCTGATGCTTCATAAAAACAGTAAAGGGCAAGGGGTCATCACCAGAGAATAGGACATGTTTGCAAAGCAGAGTTCCAGCTAGTATTTTTTTAAAAATCTGCTTACGTTGACACTAGTATTGATTAAAGGTTTCCCATTACCCACAAGTTAATAGCATATCCTAAAGAATGCAATTTATATAGGCTTTTGTGAAAGAGCTGAACAACTTGAACTGCCATGTGGGAATTAACTTTACAAAAGTAGAATAGCAGCTTTCTCACCTCATTTGCAAGACAAAGTAAAAGTATTACCTTTGTGTACTGTCGCAGGAAAGAGTAAAATGCTTTCTTCTTGTAGAATTCATAAGATAAAGCAAGCAAATATTTAAAGAGGAGGAAAATATGCAGAGAAGTTAACAAGGGGGAAAAAGAAAGAATTGGGAGTGAGGTTAGAGAGCCTCCTGAAAAAGTTTCTAGTCCTCAAGAGAAAAATGGAATATAAGAGCCCTTGGGGAGCAAGACCACCTGTTTGCTGTAAGAAATAAAAACTAAAAAGCAAGCAAGCAGAATCAGTCAAAGGGATGCTGGCTAAGGTGGTGTGCATATATTCATGCGCACACACATGTGCACAGGCACACCGGCACACCACACCCATCTATAAGAATAAGGAAAGGAACATTCTTAAGGGGCTCTCAGATCCTACTCCAGGTTTTTCTTTTTAAAGTAGGAACAGACACAGCGCTTTCCACGCCATGCTGGAATGTTGATGAATGTGAGCGAGTGAAAAAGAATTCTGGTAAAAGCAAAGTGGTATCAACTGCTGCCTGAAAGGAAAGTGCAAGGAATTATCAATCTGACTGACTGGTCAACAATGCCAATTGTGATAGACCAAGAGAGGAGTATATTTATTTATTTAAAAAAAAGATTAAAAAAATAGCATACCATCTTATCACTCCCCCCACCCTCCAGCTTAAATGCAGATATGACAACAAGGGTTTGGTTTACTGTATAAAAACATAGCTTGTGGGATTTCTTGACCGGAGCATAAATCCGGGGCTGCCTTGTAAACTCCACTAGTAATCAGCTTACACATGTCATTTCCTATAATACTGCTCCCAGTTGTATTGTTCCTAGCATATTGCACATTCCAGGAACCGTAGACTGTTGAAGACAACACTGATCTTCTTATGAGGCATGCTCTATAGTCAGGACAACAAAGGTATCCACTGCATAGCTATGACATCACTTCTCTCCAGGTTACATAGCTAGTTCAATGGTTTCCACCAGCCAGCTGGGTGAATGTGCTCACTGAGAGAGGTCACCAATGGGAGGGCCATCACTTCCTCCATCAAAGTGGATCTCTCGGCGGTTTGGCTCAGGTATTGACAGCTCCTGGGCAAGGTCGTTGAAACGAGATATGTAATCTATACTGTTCTCATTCATCATGCAAGCCAGCTGGGAATCTACTATCTAGAAGCAAAGAAGGGGGGGAGAGGGTAGGTTATTTACAGTTTAGGTCTTGCCATTTTTGCTTGGCCATATCAAAAAGTCTGGAGAGGCTAAACTGAACATAGGCCAGGTTGGGTGTACTCAGCAGGGAAAAGTAAATCCTGGATGTTGCACTGAGCACATCCAAAATCTGTACTATGACTACACAGATTTCTCTGCAAATTACTCTGCCTATAATATTCGAGTTTAGAGACTCTGGAGACCAAGACGTACAGTGGGTAATGAGAAGAAACTGCAGATTTGTGCATTTTATTATGTTCCAGCAGGGGGCAACCCACATGTTCAGGAAAAAAGGCCACCTCTAAGGTGTGGAACTCCCTCCCTGCTGTGTTTGACATCTGCATTACGTAGTTTTCATACCATGTTGAAGATGCAACTTTTTAATCTGGTCTTTGACACCAGAGATTTTCATTTTAGGACTCACCCCACTGCCTTGATTGTAATCTGTTTTAACTGTTTTAAATACTGTATTTTAAAATCATTGTAACAAGGCGAGTGGCACGCAAGAAATCAAATAGATAAAAGAACTGTGGCTTACAAATATCTGAAATAAATGAAAATTAATGGGAAATGACAGCAGAGCTCGTCCTAAGTCCTGCCGCTGCAGAACAGGTATGGCCAGAAGAGAAAAAGTCCATTATTTCTGTGCCAAACAGTTATGAGGATTCCAAATCTAATAAACCCTGCAAATTAAAGCAAGTGGGAGGATGCCTTCCTCCACTAGGGGAGATCAAAAAAAGAATACAGAGAGTACTGGAATTCTCAGTTTTGTGTTAAATACTAAATAGGAAAGGCTGAGTCACCTGCCAAACCCGCACATCCATTCATCCATTCAGTGCACTCTCCAGCAACTAAAAAGGGAAGCAACTGCAGTTTAGCAATCCTGTGTCACCAGCCTTGGTTCCTAAAATTAAATGGCGGTGGTAGGGAAATTCCTCTCCTTAGCCATTTCCAACAGAACATATTAGCTGGATTGCTAATTTATTGCGCAAGTTCCGGAGGTTTTCCCTGAAGAAGATGGCACTTCTGTTGCAGCAATTACTGCATTTTCCCATTACACTCAAAAACAGTATTTCGCTGCTGGGAAATGCCATCTCTTCCATTACTTTGCATCAGGATTTGTGGATTTTACCCTTCAAAGGCTAAAATGCAATTATAGCACATGCTTTGATTGATCACCTGGAAAGGGGGAAGTCTGGAAAAAAATACTTCTACGCTAAGTGTCACAAGACTACTATCCCCTCTTTCAGATGAAGGCTGGCACAGCATGGCACCAGTTAAGTATGGACGTACCTCAGCTACATCTGCCAGGGACCGGGACACGAAAGAGTCCCGCGAGTTTCCATCCAGCAGACTCGGTCCCAATAAGGAGGTGCTGCTTGTGTTACTACTAGTAGAGGTTGGCAGCATTTTCCGTCCCTTTTCTGGGGAAAGGAAGCTTGCTGTAAAAACAAAATGATAAAAGTCAGCCAGTAAGTATTTTAATTGCTAGGTTTGAGGGATGGGGGAAGGTACAAAGATCTTCCTACAAGCTATTTACCCACTTTCCAACATATAATCAAGATGTGTGTACCTGATTTAACTGGGCAAAACCCTAAAAAAAAAAATTACTTCCTCAACTGCAGGGAATGCAGAATCTTTTGGACATATACTAGCATATCAATATGCACATCGCTGGTATATTATTATGTACCTCATATAATATGTTACTTGATACTGTAAATAACACAATTCTTTATTAGGAAACACCAACCAAGCAAACCTTCAAGTTTCTGGCAAGACAAGTAAATAAGTGCCAATGTGCTCAGCTTTCAGAATTGGTATTTTCAGGATTCTGAGGGAGTAATATTTATGGGCTGGTTGTGACTCTCTTTGTTCATTTAAAGACTGCCTTTGGATGGTAGGTACAGGCACTGCTAAATATGTGATTAAACAGTAAAAATCAACAATGAAATAAAAATTCATGAATAAGGGTCAATAAGCTGTATTTGAATCCTGAGAAGATGAGTGCTCTTTGGGTGGGTGGCTCTCTGGGAAACAGGCAAACCACCCATTTTGGATGGGATTGCGCTCCGTTTGAAGGAGGAGATGCATAGTTTGAGGGCATTCCTGGATACATCTCCATCACTAGAGGTCCAAGTGTCCTTTGTGGCTTGGAGTGCTTTTTGCCAGCTTTGTCTGTTTTGCCAGCAATGGGTGTTCCTGGACATGGATAGCTTGACATAGATAGTCTTTGTCTTGGTAACCTTGAAGCTGGATTACTTCAATGAGCTCTATATGGGGCTGCCCTTGGTCTTGATTTGGAAGCTCCTGCTGGTGCAGAATGCGGCGGCCAGATTCCTGATGGAGGCATCTAGCCAAGAACATGTGATACAATTGTTAAAACACATGCACTTGGCTGCCCATCTACTACTGAGACAGGTGCAAGGTCCCCTGTATTAATTTACAAAGCCCTGAACTACTTAGGTCCAGATTACCTTATGGACTGCTTAAATCAGGGGTCAGCAAACTTTTTCAGCAGGGGGCCGGTCCACTGTCACTCAGACCTTGTGTGGGGCTGGACTATATTTTGGAAAAAAATTATGAACGAATTCCTATGCCCCACAAATAACCAAGAGATGCATTTTAAATAAAATGACACATTCTACTCATGTAAAAACACGCTGATTACCAGACCGTCAGCGGGCCAGATTTAGAAGGCGATTGGGCCAGATCCGGCCCTCGGGCCTTAGTTTGCCTACCCATGGCTTAAATCCTTCTACCCCAACACAATCGCTGAGATCATCTGCAAGAGCACCCTTAGTTGTTTCCCCAGGTTAGTGAGGTTCATTTGACAGCAACAAGAAATTGAGCTTCTAGTGTCATTACCCCAGGACTGTAGAATGTTCTGCTAATATTCAGAAGTGCCTGTTCAAAACTTTTCTGTGCAGCCAGTTAAGAAAATATCACTTTGTAATAGTTAATTGACCTCAAAAATTTTTATGTACAATTGTTGTAAAATTCTTTTGTGAATAGGAGGACAGGGATAGCTCAATCGGTAGAGCAGCAGCAGACTCTTAATTTCAGGGTCATGGGTTGAAGCCCGATGTTGGGCGAAAGATTCCTGCTTTGCAGAGGATTGGACTAGATGATCCCTGAGGTCCCCTCCAACTCTACAATTCTCTATAAATAATTTTATAAATACAATGAGGGAAACAGTAGTAGCAGGGGCAATGGGGGAAAGGTGTACAAAGTTACAGTCGTTTGCAACAGTCTCAGAGCAATGCTGGGCTTGGTTTGTGTCACTGGTACCATTGCTCCTGCCATTCCCTAGCCTACCACATGGAGTGGCACAATCCCCGTGTAACTTTCACCCATGTTCATGAAAATGTATGTTGACTTTTTTCACTACATTTAATTTAAGCTGGGTCATCTAGAGCATGAGCTTTGGCAATGAACAAAGCTGACAACCCCTCCCCTCAGGAGAAAGAAGGGGGGAGAATTGCAACCAATGTAATCCCCTGTACAGTACTACTCACAAAATAAGCTGCTGAGGGAAGAGTCTGTGGAATCGTTGGGGTACCACTGTGGATCATGACTAGGAGAGGCAATCCAGTTCTGCTGGGGGCTGCAGGAAGGGGATGGAAGACTTTTCGAGCCGTCGCTGCCATTCAGCTTTGCTGGGGACAGAGGAACATTCTCGCCTATTAAAAGAAAGTGACCAATTCAGTATGACAAACAGCTGGAGGCTGCATCCTTAAGGAGGCGTGGGCACTGCACACAGATATGACTTCCTTCCTGACTTAATCCAAACAAATGCTTGATGTGGGCCACATAGGATACAAGATGTCCAAATTATCCCCTCCCAACCATAGCTGAGCAACAACAATGGTCAACACAATTCCCTACTGCAGAACTTACAAAAACTTGTCCCTTGATTTGCCTGGCTTTGAATCTAAATGGGGCAATAGTGAGAGGCCCAATTTTAAGAGGCCTAAACAAGTGCTATTCTCATTGACTCAGGGAGGATTCAAAGGAAATACTTCCATGTCAAAATTAAGATGGAATTCTGTCAAGAACATCTGCTGAGTTAAATCCAAAGCATCAAAAAACAGCTCTGCCAGAGACACAGAAGTATGTGTAAAAATGCACAGCCGACTTTCAAGAGAACATTGCTCTACTAAAAATCCTGACAGAATCAGAGCTGTAGCAAATTTTTTTGGATGCTTAGCCACTGATTAGCTATTTAGATTAATTTCATCTCTTACCATATTGACCAGAGCTGATGGCTATTTCAATGATAGAGTCACTGATCTGAGTAGCAGGTTCTCCTTGAGACAGAACATCCTCAGGGGGTCCAGGAAGAGAGATATCCAATAAAGCAGAGACATTGGGAGGAGACAAATGGGTACCGGAAGCATCAGATGAGGGAAGCGGAGGAGTGGCGAGACCATTCTGGAGAGAGGTTTTCGGCAGCTCTGGTAGAGAAAGGACAGGTGCTCCCTGTGGCAGCAAGCAGATATAATAATATTCCTAAGTCATTATTTGTATACATTTTCTGAAATGGTTGCACTGCTACATTGCTTTTAAAGGCATAGGAATCAATCAAACTAGAAGTTAGCAACTCTGCCTATATTTCTTTGAACACAGAAACTTCCTAAGATTGAAGGATAGAATTGGTCCACCTTACTTAGCACCGTCTACCTGCAGATGCCAGGGACTGAACCTGGGGTCTTCTGCATGCGATGTGTGGGGCCAACCAATGAGCTATTTTCATGGTAAACTGCCCATCTATGCCCCTCTTTCCAATCTGGCAAACATATTGTCACTATCACTTCTGATTTTACAGATGGGAAAACTGATACCTACGGATCAGAAAGCCACACAAAACGGGGGCCAGGGCAACAAAAAGTGAACATTGCCAACAAAACTCTTGATGGTGGTGGTTATGGTGGAAATCAGATCTCCCAGAACTCTTGGCTGGTTGGCTAGAACAAGCTGAGAAAGAGACATAAGAGATGGCTGTTTGGCTCCCTTTGAATCCAAATCCAATGCTGTGCTTCTCTAGGAAGCAAGTCCCTCTTGAGATGTGAATGCTGGAAATCTCACCACTGTAGACTCAGGTTATATATGTGTGTAAATAAAACCATGTACAGTATCATAAAGACACCATAGCTTCCACTGTGCCTTATTCCAAAGGAAGCACAAATCTGAGTTAAGTGCCAAGACCCCTGGAATCTCACACTGCTAGAGTTATTGCAGCTAGTGCTGCAGCAGTCACTATGCTTATCACCTATATACGAGCTCTGCATAACATGACATACCTTTGGGTATCATTGTTTACATTCTCCATCACTACCACCCTGCATGTGTATGTGTATATATGCATACGTACGTGTGTGTGTGTGTGTACATATGTACATACATACATACATGTAGTGAGAGCACTTAAATCAAACAAATATGTTTCTAAAGCATATTGAAAGCAGAAAGGAAATCATGTTTGGGATTAAAACAAGTGTCCCAATGGCTATCAAAGTTTTGTGCTGCCCTTCTATAACTGCCTGCAAGGATTTCCAAGTATACATAGGAAGGTGGATTGGAATGAGCCATCTGCCTGGCTGTTTCATGTCCCTGTCCTTCTATAAGAGAACAAAGGGACAGCATTCAGAAACAAAGTTCCTTATTGCGAAGTGTGGAACTGAGCAGGAGGCAGGTCAGTGGATGCCAGGCTGACGCGTCTCCAATTTTTGACTGCAATAGCTTCCACAATGACAATTCATATTCAGGAAAACATTGTGATGGACTGTGTCATTGCCTACGTCGTTGCTAAAGAGAAAGTGGGACTGAAACTTAAGCATGCCATTACAGCTATTGCTATAAAGATTGTAAATAGTGCCACCATGATGCATTTATGACCGGTCAAGCAATAAATCACTTTACTGAGTTGTACAGCGTCTGTGAGTGTTTCATCTCAATGTGCAGCTTCAATTTCTGACCACTGCTTCCCAGAAACTCTGCTAAATGGACAAAAGCGTCTAACGAGGTGCCTACATACAAGTATTCTCATGCAGTGAAAGTGTAATGGACTGTGACCTTTAATAAACATACTCCAGGAAGCTCAACTCTGGGTTTCACACAAAGCATTAATATGCAGCAGAAAAGAAAAAAGTGTTTGTCAACCTGAAGGTCAAGTAGTTGTCAGTCGAAAAGCTTGTATTTTACCTGGAAGCCATCTGGGATTGCCTCCTGCTCAGAGCGTGGTGGTAGGCCAAGAAATGGAACCTGACACTCGCTGCTTGAACCCTGGAAAGTGCAACCAAGAATGACCAAATCAGACTTTCAGGAGATGGAGAATACATATTTAACAAGGGCAGGCTGTAATGTGCCTGTTCCACTGCTCTCATAGGGTCTAGATTTATTCAGTTCCTGCCCCAGCAAAATCCACCTTGCCAAAGAAATCCAAATTCAGAAATTAGATTTGCTGAAACAGTTTTACGTATCATTTGTAACACGCTCACCCCATGAGGATTTTCCCACCAGAATTTTAGAACATGCTTGGAAAATCCAAGATACTCGATGGCATGGAAGGAGGGGAATACATGGTTTGCAGGAGGGTTGGGGAACCTTTTTGGCTCCATGGGCCAAATCCTTATCAGGATTGTCCTTAATGGCCAAATCTGACAGGTACACAGGCCAGCCACTTATAACCTGATGTCGCAAAGATGTCAGGTGCTGCTGAAGGAAGCGGTTTGCAAGCTGAACTGAGCAGGACAAGTGGAGTGAAATTCTGCTCAGTTGGCTGTGTGTGCCTGTTGGGAACAGGCACGTGCAGTTAACACAGGATTTAATCCAGCCCAGCAGATGGCATCATGGCCATGAGCCCTAGTCAGTATGGTCAATGGTCAGGGATGATGGGAGCTGTAGTCAAACATCATCCAGAGGGCTACAGGTTCCCCAGAGGGGCAACGTGTTGTTGACTAGGAATGTACACAATGAAGGTATCTGTGTACCCTAAGCTACTTGACAAATATTGTCCAGTTGAAAATGCCCTCTTTCTGGGCAAGATACTTCGTAGGGTAATGAGAGTTTAGCTGCACATTCTTGGAGGAAACTTATTATCTTGACCCATTTCACCCTGGGTTCAGGTCTTTCCTGACCCCTAAGGTTGTTGTTTTTTGTACTTCTCCTGTTATATTTTATTGTTCCTATACCATATATATGTTATGTTTTATATCATGCAGCATTTTATTTTGTGTACTGCTCATGCTTTTTGTTGTTGTTAATGCTGAGCAGTCTAGAAAATTATATAATAAAGCAGTAAGAGGAGGAAGTGAAATGCTGAATTTCACACTTTGGTTTTACATAAGCACCAAACTCTTTGACTGCAGGTCCAAGGGAGGGAGAAAATAATAGACAAGCCATCACAGTGATGTTGGGTGATATTGCAGGGCTTTTGGCCATGTTAGTCTATCATGCACATTGCAAGGTTCTATCCAGCAGTAGCCTAGAATCAGTTCTACAAGAATTAAACCTTTGTAGGCCTTAACAGAAAAGAAAACTGACCGCAACGATGGAGCCTCCATTGTGATGTGCCGCTGTTGAATCTTGCCCTGAAACCACCGTGGTCACTGCATCCGGTGACAGTGGCGATACACCCGACAGGCCTTCAGTATCCAGAACAGGCAAAGGACTGCCAGGAATAATACCGGCACTTTGGGCTGCTAAGTCTATAGCACCTTTGAACAAAGAACAGAAAGCTAAGAGAAGTCTTCTTTCAGCAATCCACGAAGTCAAACTGCTGTCTTATACATGGGCAATAGGTCTTAACAGCTTTTCTGTAGGAGTTGATATGTGCCAAAGTTATTTTTAGTAGTTATTTCTGAGAATGAATTATTAATATAGATCACCAATTCAGCGCCTTTTATCTCAATTTTTCAGTTCAACATATAGGAGCAAAAATTTCAGTGTTCCCTTTGGTTTTCAACTTGATATATCTTGCAGGTAATTATGCCTTTGGTCCTATTAGTTCTGAGGTCTGTACTGGTATGAATTCCAGCAGCTTGAAAGGAGTGTTATTAAATTTAAATGATATAGTCTTATCCACTATCATCTAGGGAGGCATCTCCTATGAGAATGAATATGAATGTACTATATTCAATAACTATGTAGCAAGCAAGGAAAGCAATCCAGTGGTACATTGTTGTGTGTGGTTGCGCTATAAAATCTGGAGCCATCATCCACACCTCTGCCATCTAAATGCCTCTTCAAACAAAAAAAATCAGATGGCCCCATCTGCACTAGACATTTAAAGCAGTATCGTTCCACTTCCTATGGCTGTTCCACTTCTCCCCAAAGAATCCTGGGAATGGCATTTGTTAAGGGAGTTGAGAGTTGTTAGGAGACCCCTATGCCCCTTCTAAGAGCTACAGTTCTCAAGAGTTCCCTGGAAAGATGGATTGGTTATTGAACCACTCTGTGAATTGTAGTTCTGCGAGAGGATTAAAAAGTTGTGTGTATCAACTTGGTTTTACTCAGAGTAAACCCATGGAAATTAATGGACCCAAGTTAGCAATTTCCTATATTTTCAATGGGTCTAATCCAAGGAGAACTAGTAAGTGGTACCTCTACTTACGAATAACTCTACTTACAAATGGAGCTCCGTCCGCCATCTTGGATGCGGGTTAGATAGGATTTTTTCTACTTACGAATTTTTAGATAGGGTTGCTTCTACTTACAAATTTTTTCTCCCAATGCATTCCTATGGGATTCGACTTACAATTTTTTTCGACTTACAAACGTGCGTTCGGAATGCATTAAATTCGTAAGTAGAGCTACCACTGCACTGGATACAACCCAATGACCCGGTTGCTAGAAGGCTATTGTTGCGGCTCAGCCTCTGGGGCAAGGCACTCCTGCTTCTGCTAGATGAAAACATCTACGTTCTAGTTGAAAATCTAAACTTGTACTTATTGAGTGCAACAGGAAATCAGAGAAGGGGAGAGAAGACAAAATTCATGGCTGTAAAATGATTAAGAGTAGTTGCTTCTGTCATTATAGCTACCATAACATTCCTGCTAAACCTGCCCTCCCCAAACCACCGCCTTCCAAGGAGAAACCTACTGGACAGGTGGTTGGTGGCTTGAGCTGGAAGAACCTTGGGAACAATGGGACGTGACACAGCTGCTTTCGTAAGTGGCCGAAAAGATCCTCTTCCTAAAAACAAAGTGAGAGCATGATTGTTTTTAAAAGGTGGGGGACATTGTTGTAGACAGCCAAAGAGCTACGCCCCTCCTTATGGCCAGTTCTCATTCTCTCCCCAGTGGGACATACAGAAGACAGGGCCATTTACTGCAAATGACACCTACGATAATCATAGAATTGTAGAATTGGAAGGGACCCCGAGAGTCATCAATTCCAACGCCCTGCAATGCAGGAATCTCAACTGAAGCATCCATGGCAGGTGGCCATCCAACTTCTGCTTAAAAACCTCCAGCAAAGGAGAGTCCACAACAAAGTGTCATGACTACTGTCAAAGCAAATCCAGCTTTGATGTTTCAATGTTTTTACTGACAATATTGTCCTTCTGCATGAGAGGAAGAACTCTGTGAAATTAAGTGGAACTATAGGCAAGAAATGAGAGGAACACAAGCTTACGCCCTCAAAATATTAAAGTCTTGTCTTGACACACTTCCCAGGGGTGTTAATGGTGCAGAATTTGCTCAGAAACAGGATCCCATGGGGCGTACTTCCCTGCAAGTGTGCTTACTATTCTAGGTTCCTCAGAGAGGAGGCTGCATTCACATGTAGCAGCAAGTAAAATAGTGTCCTACTTCGCAGGGCTGTTGGGGTGGTAAAACACAGAAAGGGGTGTAAAATACTCCTTGGGTGGAAGGGTTCATTGGTGGGGAGGAAGGGGCTGGAACTAGTGGAAGAGTATTTGACTAGTCTTTCATAGAGTAAACTGAACACCCTGTTTGGAGCATGTACACAGTTGAAGCTCACCTGTTGCAGAAGAGTTTGATAAGATGGAGAAGGAACAGACGTGCTGGGAGGAATTTCCAGATGGCCTGGGAAGCAGCGTTCTCTGAAAAAGGAAAGGCAAGATGCCTTTAAAAAGAACAACATAGGAAATGCAGCACTGTCAACTTACCATGAATGATCCTCTGCTGCTCATGCAGGCAACATTTTAGGATCCTACCGGTAGACCATGTTTACCTATATCTCCTGGGTTGGGGTGGGGCTAGGACAGGTATCCTGGATATCTCCCACATGACCACAGGGAAAATAGATGTTTTCCATATGGTACATTTATGATGCTTCAGGGGTGCTACCAACATTAAATTTTTCCATCACACACTAGACTAGGGATAGTGCTCTGCCCACTTTTGCCTCTGGTCTCACTCACCACTGGCATGTAGTCTGTGCATGGCTGCCCAAAAGGGAATGGGGCTCTTGGGTGGGAAAAGGTTCCTCATTCTTGCACTATAGGATGGTCAAAGATGCATGCCTTTACGATGTCAGAATCAAACACCAGCAATGAGTTCTGAGAAGATTCAGGTCTCCCACACTGACCCATCTGACATGATAAAGAAATGCCTTTCTCTGGCTTCCCAACATTTCACTGCAAGTACCGTATTCACATGAGTCCCATTTGAAACACATTCTGAAACAGCTAGCACTAGTTGAGAGTCTCTGGCAATGTTTGCACAATAAAAAGCAGACCATTGCATAGGAGGAAAAACGTAGTAGGAACTGTCCATGTGGATGGAGAGAAAAGAAAAAAGGTCATATGAAAGCTACTAGATGAAGCTACTTGACATGTAAGAGATACATTTCAATTAGTCTTTCCTCTGACCTGTACTACCAGTGGTTTTCGCAGATGTCTGTTATGCAGTTTCCTCGGCTTTGGCAAGAAGAAATCAGATTGCATCTGAAGAGAAACAAAGGGAACTTGTAACACACATCATTTTGCTCATCAGGCATGAGCCTTGAGGCTTTGTTAGCCACCTAAAAAGTGCAACCTAGATTGGCAAGGATACGTTGTGTTAATGCACCTTCTCTTTACTGTTGAACTGCTTCCCCATGGCTCTCCACCCACCCTATGCAGGTAATCTAGGGAACAGAAGTTCAGGTTGAAGGTGCCTGAACCAAAGGCAGCAGACAGTGCAGACCCTGTTGCTGCACATGAGGCAGGGCAGAACTCTAGGGTAGTGGTGGCTCCCCACACCAGCGGCAGCTCATTGAAAGCTGAATGCTTCTGCCTGTGGAGTATGTAGGAGGACTTGAGCATTTCAGCCCCATTTATAAAGAAACAGTGAAGCAAGAGAGCACCATCGAATGGGTTAGTCCCCTTCTAGGCTGAAACATGCATTGTGTCCCTACAACCAAGCTTTTTACCAAACACAGATCAGCCTAACTCTAGGGCCTTCTAAAACAGATTAGGAAGGTAAAGCATTTCCAGAATCGAAATGCTGTAGAACAGGGTGACTTGGTTTGTGGCATGGAATAATTTCTCTCTTGATCTGCAAGTTTTGGGGGCAGCTGTATTTATTCCTTATGAGCACATTGATCACATCTGCACACCTTACAGTTCAACATACATCGTAATAAATAAATAAAACTTACACTGATTGTATCCAAGCGCTGCCGGAAGGATAGCTCTGCTTCTTTACTTTGCAAGAAAAGCTTTCCATGCCTGCTGTTGGGTGGGAGAGTTGTGGGAACAGCAAAGAGGCCACCATCTGCATCTGCACTCGTGGAACCTGAAGGACCAGCCACCAAGAGAGGTCCAGAGTGATTTCTCAAACCTGGTAGGGTCAATAAAAATACAAACACTCATGGGAATTAGTCAAGTGCAATTTCCAATTAGAAATCTTTGGAGGCAAAGAATGCTTGCATCAGTCCACATTTGTTGTTAGGGAGGGTGAGCCAAATTAATCAGAAACTGAGTAGCCTTATCATGACGTTTCATGGAACAAACAGCTGAGGAATCACAGAACTGCAGAGTTGGAAAGGACCCCCTGCGCAAAACTCCCACCACACTATTCCTACCTCATCTCAGAGATAAAATCAGTTGTCTTCCTTCAAAGTACAGACCTACAGCTCAACGGATACACAGGGGCTATTGGGATCCCTGTGGACTTATGCTTTTTTCCTGTTCAACATAGCAGCACTGTATTATGAAAATAATGGGCCAGGTCACCGAGACGAGCCCCTTTATAACTAATGATTTTAAAGTGAAATATAAATAGACTGCAGCCGTATTGTATAATGAAAATCATGGGCCCTAAGCTAGGGCCTTGTTAGGCTGGTAATCTGTCCTTGGTCAAAATAGCCTCTATGTCCATCAACATCAGAAAAAAACAAATCAAGCAAGCACAGCTTCAAGTACAGACATTCTCAACTACTCTGCAATTTTTCTGCAGAAAAATCCCCAGAAGCTTAACAAGGTTCCTCAAACAGAGATCAGTAAAAGCAGAGAAGCTTTCCTGAAAGACAACTTGTCCAGTTTTTCCGATATTCATCTACCATGAGCAGCAGCAGGGTATGGGGCCAGAATGCTTTCTATGTCTATGCAGGACAACAGCCAAGCCCACCTAAACCTGTACCCTGTGTGAAGTGAGCATGCAGCCGAGAACATTTCTGGAGTCCTCTGCAAACAGAGAGATTCTGTGACAGATGTGTCAGGACTCCCTGGCAGACCAGCGCTTTCCTGAATGGTAGGTATGTTTAAAACTAATGCTGTGTCTTAGGGCTACACAGAACAAGTTCATCTCAACAACTGACTCACCTGAGGAACTGGAAGTGATGCTAGGGGAAAAGGTTTTCTTGTGAAGGGCAGGCTGATTGCGCGCGCACCCTGGACTCCGGGTGCTGACGGCAATAACCTTGCCAGGAGGAGTCAGAGAATGCTCGTCTTGAGTGGGCTTTATGGGAGATGTTGCAACAGAGTTCATTTCAGGGATCTGAAAAGAAAGGGAAAATGGTTGAATCCTAACAGCTGCATGCTGGAAGAAAGTGGGGGGAGATATGGGAAGTGTGTCTATGCAAGCTTTGTGTTATCATCGGGGTGGGGAACATGTGGTCTTGCGGATGTTGTTGGATTCCAGCTCCCATCAGCAAGGAGACAGCATTCCCCATGGTCAGGGATGATGGACACTGCAATCCAGCAACATCAAGAAGACCCACCGCTCCTTTTCACTTTATCCTACCTGTACAGTTTCTGGAAATTTTGAAAACATGGTCAAGAGGGCAGGGATCTTTGGGGGGGGGGCAGGGGGGAGGAGACAGAAATTGCGGGGGGAACAAAAACAGACAATGATTATTTTTCACACTCTTTACAGATTGAAAACCACTTTGTTATTTTAGGAACATAAAATGTGTTATGCATAATTTGGGTTGCCATAAAATTACCACATTTGGTATATCAGAAGTACAGTTTTTATTTAGACAATAATTACAATTTAAAATTTCTTTGCAAAATGGAGCTAATTCTGCAAATGGAGCTAATTCTGCTGCACTACACGCAACTTAGCATCTGTAGGGGTTTGTCAGTTTATGAGGATGAGGAGCTAAGAAACAATAAAAACATAAGTAGCCATTAATACTATAGTAGAAAAAGTTATGTATTCTGAAAATTTTATCTCCTCCACTCCTGTGTCAAGCAAGCATAAAGCACTCATTCCTATATTCTCTTTCATAGTCTTGCAGAGGACATTTCCCAGCGTCCTATGGCTGCTGGAGGGCAATGGTAGAGGTCCCTCCAATGGAGGGACAGTGCAATGGAACTTCCAGGCCCTCCATGTTCCCTTGCTGAGGGACTTTATTGCAGAATATGGCCTGCTAGTCCCTTTGTTGGGCACAGAGCTGGGCTCCCTTTCCCAAGCTGTTAGCTGGCTGGCAGCAGAGAGATACAGTGGGGTTGGAAGGGTGGATGTGGTCTCCTCCTTCTCTAAAGCACCCTGAAGGCAGTCAAAAGAGGAAACAGAACACCAGATGAGGGGCAGGAGGCCGTATGACTCAGAGCTCCACAGAACTATGGGCACTACCACATTGGAAAGTACTCTAAAAACCACTCTTAATTTTTGCTATGAGGCTTAATGTCTATAAGCTACTCCCAAAAAGTAGCTGAAGAGCAGCAGTTACCCTATAAGTTCTCTATAAGGCAGAAATAAAATACGGGAAGGTCTCTCCAATACCCCCTTATCCCTTGCCTTCTTGCTGAAGTTAACCTCTTTGTGCCTTTTTGAGGACCAAACACTGTGCAAACTGGAAGACGGTGGTTATTAGCATCAATGCAAATTATACTTACTGGTTTGGGGTTAACTTCAGTGGAGATGAGTTTTAAGAGGCAGTTGAGGAGTTTCTGCTTGTGACAGGTGGCTGGTGGAGAAACAGATTTAGGTTCAGGCATCTGCTCCCCAGGATCTTGGGTTTCCGGCCCCAAGACAGACAGCCAATCGTACTCTAGCTGTAGCTTGTTCGGTTTGCCCATCATGAGGTAGAC